>NC_045438.1:30591771-30657179 GCF_002776525.5 Piliocolobus tephrosceles | reverse complement strand
CCCAGCTAATTTTGTATTTTTAGTACAGACGGGGTTTCTCCATGTTGGTCAGGCTGGTCTTGAACTGCCAACCTCACATGATCCACCCACCTCAGCCTCTTAAAGTGCTGATATTACAGGCGAGAGCCACCGCGCCCTGCCTCAATTCTTCATTTTATTTTTTTAAGACAGGGTCTTACTCTGTTTCCAAACTGGAGTGCAGTGGTATGATCATGGCTCACTACAGCCTCAAACTCCTGGGCTCAAGGGATCCTCCCACCTCAGCCTCCTAAGTAGCTGGGACTACAGGTGCACACCACTATGTATGGCTAATTTGTTTTTGTATCTTTTGTAGACATGGAATCTTGCTTTGACACTTAGGCTGTGTCTCAATTATTAAACTTCACAAACAACTGATGGAAAGAAGTAAAACTGGACCTATTATTCTCTGAAATGTTAGATTTATGTCAATTGTATTTCTCAAAGTATAGATCACTAGCCTCAGAATGACCTAGTGTGTGTTTACAAGGAAGAGCTACAGACTGTTGTGAGAGTGATGGGCAGGATTCTATCCATCAGTAGGGTTTACTGAGTTTTATAGACAGTAATGGTAGAGAACCACAGCCTCAAGCCAAGTTTCCCCAAGCAGACCATAATTAGGTTCACCCAATCCAAGGGAGAGAGGCCAAAGTGGCTTTAAAATGACACATTGTATTACAAGAACGAGCATAGGGGAAGAGTGGCTTATACTCCCTCTTAATTGGAGAAACAGCTAAACCTCCTGAAATAAACAGGAGATTCTGAATGTGAGAAGTAGAGTCAGAATTGGCTCCGAATTCTGCCCCAGCCTTTCAGAACCCTGGTTTTTCTCACTAATTCCCTCAAATATGAAGAAAAGCAAATTGACTATATAGGTTTACCTATTCCTTTTCCTGAATACTTTGGGATGGAAATCAGTTGTCTTATTTAGCTAATGCTGCATAACAAATCATATGTCTATTTATTGGCTTTGCACAAGTTCCTATTTTTCACGATTCTGTGGCTTGTCTGGGCTCATATAGGTTGTTCTTCTTATGGGCTTTTCTGGGGTCACTTGTGCCGCAGCAGTCATCTGGCAGCTCTATTGGGACCGGAGGGCATAAAATGGCCTTACTCTCTCATGTGGGGCCTTGGTGCTGGCTGTGAGCCTGGGCCTCTCTACTGGGTAGTCTCTCATCATTCAAGTAGTTTAACCTGAGCTTTCTTTCATAGTGGTAGGAGTTCCATTTTTGGAACCTAAAGCAGAAGCTGCAAAACCTCCTAAGGATGCCTTACAAAATGCAAAATGTCACTTCTGCCATATTCTATTGGCCAAAGCAAGTCCCAAGGCTAGCCTACATTCAGCGGATGTGGAAACAGGCTCTGCCTATTGACGGGGGAGGAGCAAAGTCACTTTGCAAAGGAGCATGCAGGATGGAAAGATAAAACAATCACTACGGAAAATGGTAACATGATGGGAAAACTGGTGAAACAAGGAAAGGGAAAACACAGGCCAGGGGCAGTGGCATGCACCTGTAGTCCCAGCTATTTGGGAGGCTGAGACAGGAGGATTACTTGAGCACAGGAAAAAAGTAATAGAAAACAGAATTGACAGAGATGTGATATCTCCTGGGTAGGCGATAAATAAATGGACCAAAGTACAAGAGCACTCAACACAGGAATTATTTATACCTCAAATGAAGAGAAACTTCATATGAGACACAATTTCAGAAGAGGAAAACAGCCTAGATATCACGGCAAGTCTGAGGACAACCTCAATCCATCCTTTCTTCTACCCCTAACCTTCCTTTGGGCTTCAGAAAAGTTGATAAGTTACAAAATGTTCCTCCCTGACACTGTAATTTAAAAGAAGAAACAAACAACTCAGACACAATTTGGAAGATGGTCACCTATCCATCTCAGAGTGAAATAAGATGTTGATCATGAATGGCATAGAAAGAAATGGCATTAAACTCAATAAATATACTATAGGGTTAAAACAAGGAAACAAAGAAAGGAAGAGAGGGAACAAGGAAGGATGGAATAAAAGAAGGAAGGAGGGAAGAAAGAAATGGAGGGAAAGAGGAAGGGAGAAAGGAAAGGCTCATTCCAACTGCTCCACTTACAAGAAAATATAGGGGAAAATATAGGGGATAAAAAATGAGAATAAACACTGAAAAAAAAATGTTTCATGTTATATAACAGGTTGATAGGAAGGAACACAAATCCAGTAAATAAAAATAAGCTCAAAGAAGAAACGATAAAACAACAGAGGGAGATTTTAAAACAGGGAATAGCAGGTCCCAAAAAATAAAAATATACAAATAATAAACTACAAATAGCAGGTAATACAATAAGTGTTGATAAAAAATGAAAGCAATGGGACATATAGGAATGTATGAGATAATCACAGTGATGAAAAATATTTTTAAAAGAGACGAATGCAATAATCAAGAAGCTAACAAAAAAGGCAGAACGTTAACTGTCATGGGTTGCATGGATGCTTGTTATTTTCTTCCTTATACTTTACAGTATTATTTTTAAATTTTCAAAATAAAAATAAAATCTGTCCATTGGAAAAATCACTATTATTTTTTAAAGGGAGGTTATGGGAGGTGGGGAGGTGTGTGGGGGGGGGTCAGAAACGGACATATAAAAAAGGGAGAGCTTAGTAAGGAAATAAACACAGAAAATATAAACCAAGCGCTTATTAGTCCTGTCCCACAGTAAAAAGAGAAGCCTGAGAGAGCCAGAGGGAACAAAAGGAATGAGGTAAAGACAACAGAAAAATGGAAAAAAAACAGCATATTCAAGAAGAAAGATGGAAGCAGCGCAGAGGTGGGAATTACAGGACTGTGTGTGTGTGAGTGTGTGTGTGTGTGTGTGTGTGTTATATGACAAACAAAGCCTTGTAGGAAGTGAGGTGTCAGGTCTGAAAGAAAAAGGGTCACACTTCCTCTATGAAGGGCTAGAAAGAAGGTCAGCATGTGTGAACTCAGAAATGCTTGAAAGGGGAAAGGAAGATGATAAAAAACAAATGTCTTGTGCAGTGCAGCAGAATTCAAGCCAGAGTAAGTCTTTTGGAAATCTGTTAACATCGCTGTCGCAAACAGCAATACAATGAAGGGATATCACGTATTCGCCATGAAACTGCACCTAGTCAATATCATTAGGTACTGGATACTTTCTGCTGTTTGTACACTTATTATCGCATATATAGAGATGGGTAAAGATACTTCAAGAACTTTAGGACATTTAAAAATATCTTTTGCCTAAATGAATTTTACTGATCACTTTTTCCAGGTTATAAAAGTAGTTCATTATAGAGGAATAAGAATGTGAGAATCATCCTAAATCCCACCACTCAGATGTAGTAACTGTGAGCATTTTAGTGCATTAGGTTCCAGAGAGAAGAATAAGAGGAAAGAAACTGAAGACGAGAGATAAGGAAGCAGAGAAAGAGGAGTGGAAGGAAGAAAGGAAGAAAAAGAGATTCCATTTTTTCACTCACCAAAATGGATATATTATCATAAATAAGAGCTGTCATTTTTAATTAAGATATTGTGAAGTTTTCTACTTTACAAAATTAAATAAACATCAAATTTTTTATCGTTAGTAAATTAAACATCAAATTGTTTTAATGTAGTGTTACATAAATATACTGTATTGTGACCATTTCACTAATAAAAATAAACTATTTTGATTAAACTTCACTTTGCATTTTTGTAAAAATATACAATGGTTTCTTCTGAATAAATTTGAAGAACTGAAATATGAGTCATAGTTGAACAAGCATTAGAGTTTTGGAACACAATTATCAAACCGCCCTCAGATATGTCACAGCATCTCATGACACAAGATGTCCCCAAAATATGACTGTCTATAATTGCACCTTCACGACACTGGAGATCTGCATCTTTTAAATCTTTTCCCATGTGGTAAGCACAAAAATATGTCACTTGCTTATCTTTGATTCAATTAATAAACTAAAACATTTTTATGTATCTGTTAGCTCTTTGCCTTTGTTTCCTATGAACATCTTAATTTCATCTTGTGCCCATTTTTTCATTTGAGAGTTAACTTTTATTGATTTTGTTTTTAAGTGTGCTTCTTTACTGATAATATTTCATGTTGTTAGCACACTATTAATAAATTTATTTCAATAACTGGTTTAGAATGCAACTACTGATGAAATAGAACTTAATGAAAGAACAGCAGCATTTTCAATGTGCTTTCAAAGGAGACAATATAACGTATTATTTAAATATATGAGCTTTGCCAAGTCCTGGGTTCAAATTCTCCCTTGGATAATGTAAATCATTTAGCACAATGTCTGGAATAAAACAGGCACCCAGTAAATGATAGCTATGATTATTTTCATGTTTGTATTTGATCTATTTCAGAGATATCTTGGTTATCACAATATTACTGATTCATTGGGTCTATGAAAATTTATGTTCCATATTTCAGTTTCACTGTCAGCTTTCCATCAGACACCTGATCGATGGGATGATTTGTTTACCTCTAATTCACTTCACTACTATCTTAGCCGATGCTAAACTCCATTGCCCTAAATTTCAAAGATAGGAGGGAGGGTGAAAAAATGTCTCCCCTCTTTGGTAAAGTGTGTGAAAATTGCCCAAAATCGATTTGTTCCAGATGCCCCAGTGTGTTTGCTACTGGGGTAGTAACACCAGTAACACCGACGTGCTTTTCCTCACAGCAGAAGGTGTTACCTGGAGTTGAGGGATGTGAGAACCAAGAGGCACTCCCCTGCATCTCCACCTTTGCCGGTGAATGTTTATGATAGCTGGTCGCTGGAGAAACACCATGGGCTTTGTAGAGGTTTTCATTTGAGATGTCAGAACTGAAAATCTCGTGCTTTCCCCTCAGCTCACCAGGCAGCAGACTTTCCACAGGACAGATTAACTGAAACAATTGTGAATGATTCTTGAAAAGTATTCTTATTCTTTTATTATTATTTTTAAAAATTCTGCTTTGTGCACTGGGATGACATCTATAAAGGAACTCTTTCAAAAAATATCCCATTGAAAGTGTCATCTAACACTTAAAAGCTAGGGAGGCAAGGAATAATTACTGTGAAATTGTCCTCTGGCTGTATTTCTGTAGCCTGTTATTCCTTAGCTATCTTTTTTTTTTTTTTTTTTTTTGAGATGGAGTCTCGCTTTGTCGCCTAGTCTGGAGTTCCTTAGCTATCTTAAGTGGATGTTTGCTAAGATTGTACCTTTGGTTTTCATTCATCTGGATATTTTTTACTGAGCAACTCCTATGTGCCAGACATTATGCTAGAAATAGCAGATGGTTTTGGAGACATGACTGATATGGTTTGGATGTTTTCTCCCCTCCAGATCTCATGTTGAAATGTGATATTCGATGCCAGAGATGGGCCTGGTGGGAGGTGTATTGGTTATGGGGGTGGATCCCTCATGAATGGCTATGTCCTTGCAATAATGAATTCTCACCTATGAGTTCACACAAGACCTACTGTTTAAAAGAGCTTGACACCTCCCTGTCTCTCTTACTCCCTCTCTTGCCACGGGACATGCTGGCTCACCCTTTGCCTTCTGCTATGATTGGAAGCTCTCCGGGCCTCACAAGAAGCCAAGCAGATGCTGGTGCCATGCTTACATAGCCTGCAGAGCTGTGAAGCAAATAAACCTCTTTTCTTTTTAAATTACCCAGTTGTGGGTATTCCTGTATAGCAATGCAAATAGACAAATACAGTGATGATAAACACATGAAAAGGAATCTATCTCTGAAGAAATATATGCCAACATGCTTTGGGTCTGTGTCCCCACCCAACTCTCATGTCAAATTGTAATTCTCACTGTTAGAGGAAGGCCCTGGGAAGAGGTGACTGGATCATGGGGGCAGACTTCCATTTCTTGTTCTCATGATAATGAGTGAGTTCTTATGACATCTGGTTTTAAAGTATGTAGCCCATCCCCTTATGCTCTTGCTCTCTCCTTTTGGCCATGTGAATATGTGCTTCCTTCCCCTTCACCTTCTGCCATGATTGTAAGTTTCCTGAGGCCTTTGGAGAAGCAGAAGCCTGTGCAGCCTGCAGAACTGTGAGCCAATTAAACAACTTCTTTTCTTTATAAATTACCCAGTCTCAGGTATATCTTTATAGCAGTGTGAGAATGGACTAATACAGATTCTAAAATGCTAAATGAGAGTTACAGTCACTGAAAAAAAAATCCCACAGTATTGAGCTGTTGCCCTGTGAAACTGCCTTTGCAAAGATTATGACAGTGAGAGAAATCTAATGTGGTTGACTCTATCTTGTTTCTAGCCTCACAGGCTGGCTGTCTTCACTCAATTCAGTGAAGCAAATTTGTGACTTCCTCAATTGTCCCTATAGATAACGTCACTATTGTAGAACCTAAGATGGATCTTTTGATAAATTTTTTCAATTTTTGCGTTCTGGCAACTGCCTGACTTCACCCGGACCCATGACTCATAACTTAACCAGTCCTGTGGTCTCCCACTCAGAGGTGGACTCAGTGCATGAAGACAGTTTTCACACCCCTATGATTGCCTCCCCAACCAATCAGCAGTACCCATTCCCCAGTCCCATGCCTACCAAGCTGTCCTTGAAAAACCCTAATCTCTGAGCCACGTGGCTAGCCTAACATTAATTAAATGCTTTCTTTACTGCAATGTCACAATCTCAGTGAACTGGTTTTGTCTAGTCACTGGGCAGGAAGAACCCATCAGGTGATTACACGTGTGAAACAGCACTCTTGGGACACATAAATCTCATCAGGGTTACAGTTTTCAGGAATATGTACACAGTATGCAGTCTAAGAAAATGTAACTGATGTTGACCTAAAAGAAGAAACTGAGCCAAACTTAATACAAGCAGAGTTTATTTGGGCCAGTTTTGAGAGTTGTAATCCAGGGACATGGATTCAAGTTTGCCCTGAATATGTGCTCCAATTAGCAGCAGTTACAAGTGGGTTTTTGAAGGACAAAAGAGACTGTTCCTAAATTGTTTACCAACTAGTTACATCAAAATAACATAAGCTATTGACTTGCTGTACATTGTTCTTTGCATCACAAACTCCAGGTATGTGAGGATAATGAGTAAGGCAACTAACGAGTAATGAAACGACTTTAAACAACTGCCCCCAGGCATGGGGGGAGGTGGGTGGTAAGAATAAAGTCTCGCACTCACATCTCTCTGGGCCTAATAAATTCTACATGCCTCACACAGCTCAGGCTGCCCTAAGCTATTTTTCTTTTCTCATAGGATCACAGGCTGGGAAATGTTTAGGTGGCGCAGCTTCTCTGGGCTTCCCAATTTCCTTAAGAGGTTGGTGTTCTCTGTAGGATAAGATCTTGCCAGGTCCCTGGAAGCCCCAAGTGGAAGCTAACAATCCTCTTATACCTATAACCACACCACCTTGAAATTATTTTATTTCATGTTAAACTTGCAAAGATTGCTTTTAGCAAGTTGTGTATTTGGATTTGGAGTCCGCGTTCTGGGTAAAATTTCTTAATAGGCCGCAGTGCCATCTAACAACATAGTGTGTGGGTTATGGAATAATCAACTGCATTACACATCTGTAATTGTATTGCAACCATAATACATAACAAGAACTAGACTGAGTGCATGTACTGTCTGTTACCTCCAACGCTGGGAAAGTCTGACCACATGACCAATGGATCCTAAGGATATGGCTTTGGGCTGGACCTTGAAATAGAGGTAAAACATTGATCAGAGCACCAAGGGGTCAGGCATCCCATCTGCCGTGTTCTCGAACTTACCCCAATGCCTGACACAGAGTAAGCACAGCTTTGAAATCTACTGTCAACCCTGAGCTGAAAAAATCTATTCCAGTGCCAATGTCTTCAAGTGTGCTGTTGAGTAAAACTGCAGAGACAACTTATGAACAAGTACACAGAAAAAAGACCCACAGATTTACCATCTTGTTTCTGTTTGGACCTTAATAAAAGTGGTCAACTCTCCAAGTGACACTGTGTCAAGATACAGAATGTAACAGAGAATCCAAAATTGTAGGTATCATCAGATTTTTTTTTTTTTTTTTTTGAGATGGAGTCTCACTCTGTCGCCCAGGCTGCAGTGCAGTGGCGGGATCTCAACTCATTGCAAGCTCCGCCTCCCAGGTACAAGCCATTCTCCTGCCTCAGCCTCCCAAGTAGCTGGGACTATAGGCGCCTGCCACAACGCCTGGCTAATTTTGTTGTTGTTGTTGTTGTTGTTGTATTTTTAGTAGAGATGGGGTTTCACTGTCTTAGCCAGGATGGTCTTGATCTCCTGACCTCGTGATCTGCCCACCTCGGCCTCCCAAAGTGCTGGGATTACAGGCTGAGCCACCACGCCTGGCCAGTGATTTTTTTACTACAAAAATTTGAATAAGATCCATTCATTGGACTGAGAAAATTTCAGTCTCATTTAAAATCCTTTAGAATTTTTAGTAAGTTATAAACTTTCAGTTCGGAGATCCCTGTTTTATTTCCTTTATGTCACAACCAGCACAATGCCATCTAAGTAAATGCATACATTTTTTGGCAGTGAAAAATATCTAAACACTGTGGGGCAAAACTATGAGACATTGTATGAGACATTGTAAAAAATTTATTTCCTATATATTTCTTCAATTGTTTTGTATCTCTACTATGTGAAAGCCAAAGTATATTCCATTCTGAGTTCTGAATTTCTGATATATCATTTAAAATATGTCGTTTTAATTAAAATCCTAAAACTATCCCTTGAATCGAGAATTTACAGGCAAGTAAGAAGTTAAATTTAAAACAATAGCAATGGGTAGGATGAAAGATACTTCTTTTATGTTCCTTCCTTTTGGTATCCCATGAGCATAATGCCTCTTCCAGGGATTCTTCCATTTCTAGTAGACTAAAATGTATTTCACGTATCTATGGGTTCTGGTATGAATATGATTTCTAGGAAACATTTTTTTGTTCAGTCACTATAATGGAGAGAATAAATACAAAAATTTCACATTAAAAGAATCTATAGAAGTGCCAAGTTTGGTTCCAGACCATTCTAAATACTAAAGAATATATATGCCTGTCATTTGTTTTTACTTGGAAGTATGATTAAATATAATTAAAATACCAAGAACAAGGATATAGGTCACAGATCAGGTATGTTTACTCTATGAACCTGAAATGAACTCACCTTTCAATATTACAGCTGTGGTTAACTGTCAACAACCCTTGGACTCAGTTTCACGTCTTCAGAGAGGCACCCTCGGCCGTGACCCTACCCATCCTCCACACACACGCATAGCCACAAAGGAAAGCACCCAGGGTTCTGTATATATGTTTTATTTGAACATCCACATTTCTTAGCTTAGAGACAATTATATTCCATACACTTTTCTTCTCTCTCTCTTACAATATTTAGACTGGCCAAAAACCAGGGAAAATGTCCTTGGCTTCAGTCATTATGAAATTTTACTTAATGCTTATGAAAGCACTCCTGTGATAAGCTTCAGCATGAAGTGTAATCACCACATTCAGTTTCAAAGTTCAAAGGCCCATTCCTATGATGGGTAAACACCTACCACAGTACGAGGAAGGAAAGTGACTGTGGGTAATGACAGAGGAAAAGTGAAGGGGGTAACAACTGCTCCCAGAGGAGGGGGTGGTCCCTGTTCCATACCCATCTTGTCTCCTTAAATAGGAACGGCCAACAGGCCTAACAGTCCTTGTACTCTACGCAGCTGCTTCCCTTGCTGGAACATGAGCATCTGCCTTTTTCTCCCTAAGGTTTGTCCTCTTTTCTCTGATTCTTGGAAACATTTTTAAGTTCTGCCAGGTTCTCTGTTCTTTCATGAATGAACTGATGGAAATTTTCTATGGAAGTTACTTACCTCACTTAAGAAGTACACAGTGGCTCACGCCTGTAATCCTAGCACTTTGGGAGGCCAAGGTGGGGGGATTGTCTGAGCTCAGGAGTTCAAGACTAGCCTGGGCAACACAGTGAAACCCCGTCTCTACTAAAATACAAAAACTTGACTGGACGTGGCGGCGTGCGCCTGTAATCCCAGCTACTCAGGAGGCTGAGGCAGGAGAATTGCTAGAACCCGGGAGGTGGAGGTTGCAGTGAGTCAAGATCGGGCCACTGCACTCCAGCCTGGGCTACAGAGTGAGACTCCATTTCTTAAAAAAAAAAAAAAAAAAAAAGAAGTAGTGACTTGCGGCATGGCAGTAGAAATCAGGATAAGGTTTCACTTTGCATTTGAAAAGCTAAGAACAGCCTTTACTGGAAAAAGTAGGATAAAGACATTTCCATATATGTTCATGGGAATTTACCATTTAAATTTACCATTCAAATTTGAATTTACCATTCAAACTAGGGAGTAGAGAGTAGTCACTTTTGCCATTTTATCAGTTTAAAACTCTTTCAAGAGAAGAAAAGAAAGGAGGAGTCTCTTCCAAGAAAACAAAAGAAAAAAGTAATACTGTGTAAGAACCACAGAAGAAAAGCTAAGTAGGAGCAGATGTGGGTGCTCTTTCCTTAAGAGTCAGCACAGAATGTAGACAGTGACATTTTCTTTAAGAACAGATTATTATAACAAAGGAAGAAAAAGTATATTTGTACATAAGTTGGTCACAGTGACACTTGTAGAAAATATAAGTAGCTGTAAATGGGAAAAAATGTCAAAAATGTTCCATCCAAGGAATGTTAGAAGGTCCCTTCTTTGCCTTGCTCATCTGAAAAGTTCCCATTCACCCTACAAGCCTTAGCCCCAAGGCTGGGAAGCCACTGCCTCTACTACCAAGAAGCATCCAGAGTCTCTTTTGTGCTGCATGGCACCCCTCCTGTGGCTTCATGATAATATCTATCGCTCTTTAGGGATCATTTACACTTCTGCTGCCTCTTCTCCCTAAGACAGAGAAAACTGTCACTTGTTCTTTTTTGTATTCTTGGTGTCCAGCAAAGGGAACACGCATCTATCCATTTAATTAAGCTCTGCTAAGATGCTTCGAGTTAAATTATATATGTTTGTGTGCTGGAAGAATATATAAAAATCAGTGAGACACTTCTACAAAGACAGAGTAGATATCCTTCTGCTAAATGCATATACAAATCCTGGATATTATATTAAAACACAGCAAGACTCTGAACAGTACAGAGAAAACGGACAGGCTGGGAACATCAGGGCCCAAGGAACAACACTGTGATGAGTTCCTTGCATTTTCTTTTCAGCTCATATATTTCCAACTTGGAGCTGAAAAAGTCAGCAACCTGGAAATGTCAACAAATGCAGGGGAAAAAAACCCTAAGAGTCCCGCTTTCTCTCCTGCCAAAGGACGAGAAAAGGGTAGCCAAGCAAGGGTAAAAATGGTTCTACTCCAACCAAACACCATGGAAAAAACCATGGCCCCACCCATACCAGCAAATGCTGAGTGGGGAGTCTAGACTTACACTCTCACCAAGCTGTGAACAGGTGTCCCAGCTCCCCTATTTTTGTATTCTTAGTGTCTAGCCAAAGGGAACAGGGCATCTATCCATTTAATTAAGCTCTGCTAAGATGCTTTGAGTTAAATTGTGTATGTTTGTGTGTTGGAAGAATACAACACCAGAGTGCTGTTGCAGAAGGCTGTGTAGGCCACTGGGAATTTCATTCCCACCTGGTGTAATGAGGCCCTTCCTGGTCACTCCTGTCCCACAGCATTAGTGGAGATTCCCAGGGCGCAGCAAAAGGTTCCTGGGAATCTCAGCCAGGGAGGTTCCTGGGAACTCCCAGCCAGGGAGGAATCAATAGAGGCCTAATGGGAAACTGAATTCTCACCTTGCTCAGTAGTAACAAGGGGACCCTGTCACTCAGTATCAAGGGAGGCTGACTAGGGAACCTGGACTCCCAGCCACACCTGGTAATAATGAAGCAGTACTCCCAATTCCCCTGCTGTGGTGGTATCAGAGGCAGTTGTCTAAAGCAGAAGGTTTAAATAAGACCCATAGTCTCATAACATAATACCTAAAAATATCCAGGTTTCAATAAAAAATCATTTCACACACTGAGAAACAGGAAAATGCTTCTGAATGGAAAAAAGACCATCAGTAGATGCAAACAATGAGGTGACAGATGTTGGAATTATCTGATAAGGATTTTACAGCAGCCATTATAAAAATGCTTCAACGAGCAAGTATAAATGCACTTTAAACAAATGAAAATGTAGAAAGTCTCAGCAGAGACAGAAATTCTCAGCAAATAGAAGATATAAAAAAAAAACCAAATGGACATTTTAGAAATAAAACACACAATAACTAAAATATAAAAATCAGGAATAAATGGGCTCAACAGCAGAACAGATTAGACAGAAGAAAGAATCACGGAACTTCGAGACAGAAGAATAGAAATTACCTAATCTGAACAAGAGAGAAGCAGGCTGAAAAAAATATCATATACAGAGCCTCAGGAAACTGCAGGACTTAAAAACAAGCAAACAAACAAAAAAAACTTCCTAAATTATTAAATAATTTTCAGTTGCAAATTGGATTTTCCAAAGGTCTTTGCAGCTGGTCCTTAAGCTGTTAAAGAATGATCATACGAAGGATATATAAAAATCTTTGGTGTATGTACTGATATTGTACCTAAATTGGACCTAGGTAGCCTAAAAGTTAATGCAGTCTTTGAAGATTTACAGATAGGGACAAAAAGGTACAGTCAAGGTAGTAAAGAAATCAAGATCACTGTGTCATTTATCATGTCCACCAAGAAGATGTGAGGTGACATGTTCTCTTCAATCTATGGAAATTCAAAATGCACCGCTTAACAGAGACCAGCTCTGCAGCTGGTAGGTAAGTCTTGTGCACAGAGAGAAACATTCCTACCATCTCAGTAAAAAATGGTACCTTGCATGTACTGACTGGTGCTCTGAAGTTTTGCCAAAGATAAGATACAATTTTAACAGTCAAAGGGCCACATTTAAAGCCATTGTAAACCTATGTTAATTACCAGTGAGCAGGATGGGAATATTACTCTTTTTTTTAATACAAAGTAAGATTTTATAATAGGTAAGTATGTTCAAAGATCGTCCCTCAAAGTTGAACTTGTTTGAACCATCAAATCTAAAGAAATCCAATCAAAAAATTAAAAAAAACAAACAAACAAGATTAACAATTTGGCTTTTGAGGGGATATACAGCAAAGACTGAAAGACCTCAGAAGTATTTTGGCTTCTCTTAATTTTTTTTTTTTTTTTTTGATTAAAATGAAATGAAATGAAACTCCAACTTAAAAGAAATCCAGAACTACTTTAAAATTCTTGTAAAGATAGTCACATAACATGGGCTACCCCAATCCTACTAAGTCTATTGTTTGCCCAATGCCATCAAGGTTTATAGAGTAAGATTCAAATATCTGGTATCCAGACAATGTTCACAGCTACTTCTCCCTTAAGAGAAGCAGAAAGGCAGTTTTAGGTGTGGTCTGTCTTTATGCCCCAAACTTGATCAATGTATACAATGCTTACACATCCAAATATGTGCAAGATTCAACAGGAACCCTCTCCCACTGCTGTGCTGAGTACGCAAGTTTCCCTGAGATGTCCGCATCACCAAGGGCTCCGTTCTAACTCTGGTCGACAGTTTCTGAACAATGCGATAGTGTAGATAGAGGACTATATAAAATATAAGTTTCTCTCAAAAAGATTTATGGTGTTTGGGGATAAAAAAAATATATCAGTCTTCTTGGCTAAAGGTTGGCAAATGTGTTTTCAACTTTAAAATGTCTGACACGGGCTCTTTTCTTTGTTGATAGAAGCTGAGTCCAGTGATGTGCTCAACATCTGTGATCCGTGCTCTGTGTAACATTAACAGTTCTTCAACCCATGAGGATTCATGCTTCCCATGCTAGCAGAATAAGAAATATAAAAGAAAAGTTACCAAGAGGACACTCAGTTCACTTCTATACACGCTCCATCTTCCCAGTTTAATCATTTATGAGACTTCAGCTCTAAAGTGGAACATGCCATATGATTTGTTAGGCATCATCTCTCCTCTCGAGTAGCTTTCCTTCTAATACATACCATGTACGTTTGTTTAATTAGATGCATCAAGTTTGGGAAAAAGAAAGTATACATGCAAAAGATGATCCTGCATTAAATAGGTTTAAGAAACTTCAATGGTGTGGAGTTAAAAAAAAGTCGGAAAACAGAAATTACATGGCATGGTAGAAAGAATATGGGAATTAATATAAAGAATCTGGTTCTCAGTCAGAATGGCTATTATTAAAAAGTCAAAAAATAACAGATGCTGGCAAGGTTGTGGAGAAATAGGAACGCTTTTACATTGTTGGTGGGAGTGTAAATTAGTTCAACCACTGTGGAAGGCAGTGTGGTGATTCCTCAGAGACCTAGAGGCAGAAATACCATTTGACCCAGCAATCCCATTACTGGGTATATAAGCACGGGAATATAAATCATTCTGTTATACAGATACATGCATACATATGTTCAGTGCAGCACTATTCACAATAGGAAAGACAAGAAATCAACTTAAATGTCCATCAGTGATAGACTGGATCAAGAAAATGTGGTTCATATACACCATGGAACACTATGGTGTATGTGGTCAATGATAGACTAAATAAAGAAAATGTGGTACATGTATACCATGGAATACTATGCAGCCATAAAAGATCATGTCCTTTGCAGGGACGTGGATGGAGCTGGAGGCCATTATCCTTAGCAAACTAATGTGAGAACAGAAAACCAAACACTGCATGTTCTCAATTATAAGAGGGTGCTGAAGGATGAGAACACATAGACACGTGTGGGGGAACAACATATACTGGGGCCTGTTGGAGGGCAGAGGGGGGAGGAGGGAGAGCATCAGAAAGAACAGCTAATGAATGCTGGGCTTAATACCTAGGTGATGGGATGATCTGTGTAGCAAACCACCATGGCACACATTTACCTATGCAACAAACCTGCACAACCTGCACACATACCCCTGAACTTAAAATAAAAGTTGAAAATCTTTTAAAAAGAGACTAGTTCTGTGACTATCTTATCAGGTAAACTAAGGAAAGTTATTTAACATATAAATCTTGATTCCTTTATCTGTATCCTCCTCATTGGGTTATTTTGACAATCAAATATAATGATGTGTGCAAACATACTACAGAAATACTAGTTTTTATGAGAATGTGTTATCTACAAAGATGCATGAAGATGCCCACGTGGGCCAAAGCCACATGCTAAGAACGGTGGAGCAGAAAGAGGGAAAAGTTCTGGGTCCCCAGTGGTGCAGTTGACCCAAAGCGCCATCCCAGGACTGTGTACAGCTGGACTTCCTATTCTACGAGGAATCCCTGACTTGCTTAAGCCACTGCAAAGGGGTTTCTGTTATTTGCTGCAGAACCCTACTCTAATTGATGCATTCAATGACGATATAATCTCTCAAAATAAAGAAAGTAATGAAGCAGGCAATGGCTGCATGTATCTAAGAATGCCCACAAAACTGACAACTTTCAGCGGAGTCAGATCAGGCAACCAACTAGTTAAAGTCTTGCTATTCTGTATTTAATTCTGAAGAATAAGGGGAAAAATAACTCAATGAGAAATGTGTTCTATAGGAACAAGTAATTCTGAAAGTTTATCATAGAAACAAGGAGAGACATATCTTCATGAATTTTAACGATATATAGAAAGACTACTACCATCAAGGATGGCAAATGGATCATTGTATTCTACTCCTGGGCCCAGAGAAGAGCTCACTATTTTGTTTACTTCTGTGTCCTCAGTACCTAGAGCACTTGATTATAAATATCAAAGGAATGAATGGCTGAATCAAAGTAGTAGTGAATGAATGAATGAGTGAATGCAGCACTCTTCCCTGATGAGCTCATACTGGATCTCAAGATCCTAAATCCAGGTATACCTACCACCCATTCACTGGGACTGGTATGAAAGTTACATCTTTTTGCAGATTCAGGTCAAGACTTACTTGGTGTCACTTCAATGAATATGAAAAAAAAAAAAAAAACAAAACAAAACAGGAAATGTGGGAAGTACTCTGAAAGAAAAATGTTTTGGCTCACCATAAGGAAAAACTTAAAAATTGCTAAAATGGGCCGGGCGCAGTGGCTCACGACTATAACCCCTGCACTTTGGGAGGCTGAGGTCGGCAGATCACCTGAGGTCAGGAGGTCGAGAACAGCCTGGCCAAGACGGCGAAACTCCATCGCCACTAAAAATACAAAAATTAGCCAGGCATGGTGGCAGGCACCTGTAATCCAAGATACTCGGGAGGCTGAGACAGGAGAATTGCTTGAGCACGGGAAGCGGAGGTTGCAGTGAGCGGAGATCACGCCACTGCCCTCCAGCCCAGGCGACAGAGCGAGACTCCATCTCAAAAAAAAAAAAAAAAAAGAAAAGGCCAAGTGCAGCGGCTCATGGCTCATGACTGTAATCCCAGCACTTTGGGAGGCCGAGGCGGGCAGATCACGAGATCAGGAGATTCGAGACCATCCTGGCTGACACGGTGAAACCCCGTCTCTACTAAAAAATGGCGTGAACCTGGGAGGCGGAGCTGGCAGTGAGCCGAGATCATGCCACTGCACTCCAGCCTGGGCGCCAAAGCGAGACTCTGCCTCAAAAAAAAAAAAAAAAAAAGTGCTAAAATGTTATGCAGTCATGATGTCCCAATCTACAATGTAGATTTTTAAAATTCTGAGCAAATAAGATAATATAAAACAATTATTCCCAAACACACTGGTATGACAATAGGATAAGGAAAATATTTTTTATAATTGATACATAGAAAATTTGAAATGTTGTCTAACAACTTTAAGACTAATTTATAACAGTGCTGACACTTTGAAATTATAAATCCAGTTTTGAAATAAGAGAAAATCCATACTTCAGATAAACCTAGACTTTAGTGGTTAAGCCATACAAAGTTTGATTCTGATCTGATTTTTAGTATCTTTACCAGACAAAGGGGCCAGGCAGGGTGGCTCATGCCTGCAATCTCAGCACTTTGGGAGGCCAAGGCAGGAGGATTATTTGAGGCCAGGAGTTCAAGACCTGCTTGGGCAACATAGCAAGACCCTCTCTCTAAAAAAAAGAAAATGAAAAATAAAAGCAGACAAGGGTAGTCTTCCCCAAAGATATGTCATCTTAAAAGATCAAATTTAAAAGCATCCTGTAATTTCAAAGTCCATGTATATTCAAGAGTTGTGCTTACTCTCACTGTAATGTCAGATGTATGACACAAACAAATATGCGTATGTCTAGATTTTCAACATGCAAAGTAAATACACAAAAGCTACTTACAACACAGCTCTCACTGTTATCAGTCCTGTGAGGCAAAATGAAAGCCAAGGTGTCTAAGTTTTCACAGTGCAAAGGAGTCTGAGATGCATCTTTACAGCTTGTTAGCACAATAAAGAAGTGAGTTGGAATCAAAATTTCTTGATTACGGATGACTCTTCTTTTTCTGTAAAATATGCCAATATTCATTTTAAGAAAGAAATAACTATCTTCCTTTTGATGACTATTTCAGTAGAGCATGCTTTTAATACATATAAAAATCAAATTCAAACAAATAATTAAATATAAGAAGCTAGTAATCACAATGCCTCAACATATTCTGCCAGAATCAGAGTAATAATTAGAAGACAGGCAGATAGACACAGTCCAAATAATTTTGTTTTCTGTAGAAATTTATTGACTTTTGGAATTCTTTTAGTTCTACTTAAAGACACTGAAATTGAAACACTAAAGAAAACAAAATATCATTTGTAAACACCTATGACCAAGAGTATAAACCATTACCGATAGTCTTAACTTCTAGGCCATTATAGACAAATAGTGGGCAGAGAAAGAACTGGTTAGGAATTTTTTATTTCAGCCCCTTCAGAGAGGACATGTTGTCATGAATTGTTTGTTCTAATTGGATTTTCCTCCTTATCTTAATAACTTAATCTTTTAAACTGCAGTATATTATCAAAGATGTCCCAAACATCTTTACCTCATAGTCATTCTCCTATTTCTTTTCGTTTTAAGGCTGTTTGTTTTTTTAATATCTTTCAAAACTTAAGGTAGTGGAATCATTGTTTTCAAATATGACCTTATATAGAATCATAATCTATAAAACTATTTAAACAGAGGGCTCTGGGTGAAGCCGTGGGTAGGAAGCATATGCAGTTCTCTTCTTTATCCTCTCTAGTGCTACAGTTTCTAAGGCAGCTTTACACCTCAAGGGAAAGTAAAAAACTGTAACTTTACAAATTGATGTGCTCTCCGGTGTATCTGTAAGTCACATACATCTAAGTCAGCCTGGGAGAGTAGGAAAGTTCTGAGAGGGGATGAATCTCAGTGGAATCTCAGTCTTTTTCCTACGGACTTAACAGCGAAATTGCTTCCCAAACTACTGTAATTATTGTTTTAATAAAGATCAACCAGTTTCCAAAATGTTCTCTCCCTCTCTCTTTTTAAAAAAGTGCCACCGATGGTTTCCTTCAGACGGTTGCTTTTTATCATGGCCTTCCAGCCAGAGTTGGGTAAAAGCTGTAACATTCATGCAAGGCCACCAGACTCCTAAGCACTACAGCTTTATAACCCTATTCATTCCTAGACTCAGGATATCTGTAGCCACACCATAGAGTTCTTCATCTTCTGAATGACAATATATTAAGATCATACCTTAACAATTAGCCACACAGAGATCTTAAATGAGTTCAACATTTAAACTGAGCTCAAAAATTACTCAACTGAACTGAATGGGTGAGAAACACTACTTCTTTTACCTAAAAAATATTTTACTGAATGCTGAGCAAAACGCCAAAATTGATCAGATATTTCAAAAGGATTCCTGTGTAGTCAGAAATGTCATACACAAACATATGACACTGGATAAAAAAGGTTCTGCTGACTCAACTGGATGGTAATCCCATTTGGTTCCTATTTTTAAGAGTAATGAAATATGTTCTTACTGCCTCAGAATCTCTAAGGAATCATAATGTCCATCATAATCAAAGTCAAACACAGGACCACTGACGACATTGACACCATTTCTTTCTTCAGCATACTTTCGCAGTAGGGTATCATGAAAGTAGCGCCATATAACTGAAACGAGAGGGAAGACAGTGTAGTTTCAAAAGAACAAGGTACCATGTTGTCATGCGAAATAAACTAACACCATGATTCAAAATTAGCATTTATAGTAAATAAAGATAAAGTCAAGTTTGGCTTCAGTCTTTGTTTTGTTTTATTTTTTGTTTAGAGACAGGATCTTGCTATATCACCCAGGCTGGAGTGCAGTGGCACAATCATAGCTCACTGCAGCCTCAAATTCTTGGGGTCAAGAGATGCTCCTGCCTCAGTCTCTAGAATAGCTAGGACTGCAGGTGCACATCACCATGCCCAGTTAATTAAAATTCTTTGTAGAGACTAGAGACCGGGTCTCACTGTTTTCCAGGCTGATCTTAAACTCCTGGCCCCAAGCAGTCCTTCTGAGTTGGCCTCCCCAAAGTGCTGGGACTGCAAGCATGAGTCACCACACCCAGCCTTGGCTCCAATCTTAGTGTGAGGTCAAAACTTCGTTGTTCAGCCTTGACCTTTGAAAGGACTCACAGACAAAAGCTGAACCCAACTCTATTTGAGGTATCACTGAACAAGTACATCATGTTCAAATTGTGATCATATGTCATCATCAAGCATAGCAACATTGCAAACACAAACAAGGCATATTATTCAGATTTCCTATTAATATCTGAATTTTAACTTTGAAATATTCACAAGTATTCTAGATATATATTAGAGTAAAAACTCCCTTTATGCTTATATTTTGATATTCTATACATCAATATAAGTAACTGTATTTTTATTCCTGTAAAAGTCAAATGCTGCAAGTTAATGATGATGCAAAGTCTATTCATCTGAAAGCACAATTATCAAGAACTTCCAAAAAGTTAAATAAGGAAGCCGAATGAAAGTTAATATAAGCGATAGCAGACTGTATTAGCTGAATAACTTTAGGAAGTGCATCATATACTTTCTCATCAAAAATGTTTGCAAACAATTAAATACAAAGCAGAATGGATACTGGAATATATGATAATTCTCATATTTGTAGAATTTTTGTGTACTAGTATGCTCATAGTTAAACCTTTAAGAATGTATTTGGTATTAATTCATTTAATCTAGACCACAGTCCTATTACATATGAATTATGTCTATGTGTGCAGAAATTAATGAAAATTATCAAATATAGAGTTAACATTTTTTTACCTTGAAAACTCTGGTACATTGGCACTATATTTGTAGTAAGCAAAGCTTCAGAATATATTCCACTTGAATTTTTATTTAGTTCTACAAAGAGAAAAGAAGACAAGTTTTTCATTCTTCACAAATAACATAAGAAATTATAGTTTCTTATGGCAGAGGCGAGCATTTTTAAAAACTAGCTGAGTACCACCTTAAACCTGAAAAACTTTCCCAAGTACTGGGTCAAGGGAAAATGTAATGTGTTTGGTCAAGTCCTTTACAAAAATAAAATATTTAAGTCTTTTCAAGATGAGCATGTCAAAGAAACATAAACTTTAATAACAAGAGCCCCAAATTAAACATATTCAAACTTTATTGACTTTATTTCAGCAAAAAGGAATTGTGTTGACAATCTTCTTTCCTTACACTTTTTCACAGTGAAAAGAAAAAAGAGAACATCTGGCTCCAGAACAACACCTGCTACCCAGAAAAAACATCACAGGATGTCTGTCTCGAAATGCCATACAAGGCTTCTCTGTATGAATTTGAGGCTTGGACCTAGTCTATTTTTATAATGCAACAGCCAAGTTCTGACTTCAGACACACACTCTGGGAGCTGAACTGGATGCTGATGGTAGTTGAGCACCTGCAGCTTTTGATTTTTGCCTTTTAAGGCTGGCCGCAAAATGGCTTCTCATCAACATACAAATTTGCCATTTCAAAAAATAGTATACTTAGCTTCAAAAAAGCCATTCCCTAGAGGTTCTGCATCAGTGAAAAAGCAAGAATATTTAAGCCTCTACCTTTACCTACTTCTCTGATAATCGCATTTTCTTTTTAAACAACAAAGTTAGATCTCCTTCCTAAGAACCTTGATATATTCTTCCGACTTGATATATATATATATTCCAACTTCACAGTATTCTCAAATTCCGTTTGAAAGAAATGCAGAAAGGAACCATGAAGTGTGCTGCTTCCACATCTGCACTAAATCAAGTACCCCCCAACAAAAAGAAAATTTTATAAAATTTAAGTTTTAGATGATTGAAATTTTTCTGTTGGTAGTTCTAGACCAAATCCACGATTTTTCACCAATAAATAATGTATGGTAGCATTTATAAACAAGAAAGAAAACAAAAAGAAGAGGATAAGAAAAGGGAAGGTCAGGAGAGGAAGAAACTTACGTGGTGGGGAGAGGAACCCATAACTCACTTTGGTGTTATTTTTATAAAATGAACATTTATGGACAGGACTAAGAGAAATTCTAAAGTCCTGGTACAGACAGTTGGAAAAGTCTTCCGTAGAGAAACTGTCCTGAAGAACGAAATGAAAAGAACTCTCAGATATCAGGCACAGAGAAGAAAATTGCTTTATTAATATTTAAAGGTGAACTATATCATAAAATTATGAAGCTCTAGCTGTCAGCTCATGTCCTTGACTATTTTCCCATTTTCCTACTAGTATATTCATCTTTTTTTCTAACTAAAGTGTAAAAATGCTTTAAAATATTAAAGATGCTAATTGTCATATTTGTGCAAATATTTTCAGATTCTGCTATGCTAATATGAAATAATGTTTAGAATATTTTTATCTACAATTTGAAACTTTTATTTATTTATTTATTTATTTATTTATTTATTTATTTTTTAAGACGGAGTCTCTCTCTGTCACCCAGGCTAGAACGCGGTGGTGCAATCTCGGCTCACTGCAACTCTGCTCCCCAGGTACAAGCGATTCTCCTGCCTCAGCCTCCCGAGTAGCTGGGACTATAGGCATCTGCCACCACACCCAGCTAATTTTTGTGTTTTTAGTAGAGATGGGGTTTCACCATGTTGGCCAGGCTGGTCTTGAGCTCCTGACCTCAGGTGATCCACCTGCCGCAGTGCCCACGAAGTGCTGGGATTACAGGTGTGACCCACCACACCTGGCTAATTTTTTGTATTTTTAGTAGAAACCGGGTTTCACCGTGTTAGCCAGGATGGTTTCGATCTCCTGACCTCGTGACTCGCCCTCCTCAGCCTCCCGAAGTGCCGGGATTACAGGTGTGAGCCACCACACCTGGCCAATTTTAAGGTTTTATATAGTAAAATGCTGATTTTTAGAGATCTGAGTCTATCTTCCATAGCCAACTACACTGCCAAAAGTCGCTGGAGTAAGGGAGGAGAGTCACTGAACAGCAACACAAAAACCTCAAGCATCGCAATGACTGTAAAGTCATGCAGTTTAATTATATAAGAAAACTGAAAATGGAATCAAGGAACACCATAATTAAGGTATAAATATTAATAAATAGGATGGGGTGCCTATAAAAAGTGGTGTAGACTGATCAATCACAAAGTGAAAAATTTTTTTAAGTGTTTGGTGTTTGAAGACAGTCTTGAAAAATTTTTAAAATCAAAGTTCAAGAAACTTTATATAAATATATGTGTGTACTATATATTTGGAACATAGAAATTATATATAAACAGACATTTCCCTATCTTTTTATTTGGCCATCTCACTGATTAGTAAAAATAATTTTATTTTTTAAATCAAATTGCTGCCCTCCACTATGCCCTCTCAAATCCCTTTGTCGTTCCCTTAGGGCATCCTGTACCTTACCAGTCACTTTCAGTTTCATCCCAGTTTAAAATTTCAATTCCATGTAAGACCAAAATCTCATCTTCCCCCTTCTCTCTTTCCAGCACCATCTCCTTCACCATTCCTTCTTCTACCAGAGCACCCAGGGGGCCATGAGTGATGGGGAAGGCTGCTTTTATTTTGGGATATTTGCCCTCACTCTTTTCAAGGCCTAACTCCTCTGGTGTTGGTGGTGGGCAGGATTCTGGTGTCTCCCTGGTTTGGGCTCGTGTCTTCCTATAGATGGTACATGCAATGATGTCACTAGCTCTAATGGCTTTGCCAAACAGTGAGGGCTCCCTTAGATTTGGACAGCTGAGGGAAATACTTGTCCTCACACAGCCATGTATTTAGAAATGGGTAACTGTGACTGATCCTAAGGCTGATTTCCTGCAATTATAAATTGGAATCATAAAATATTAAAACTGGGGTCAGGGAGGGAAAAGAGAATTCTTTTCTTTTTTCTTTTTCTTTTTTTTTTTTTTGAGATGGAGTCTCGCTCTGTAGTCCAGGCTGGAGTCTCCTGCCTCAGCCTCCCGAGTAGCTAGAACTAGAGGCGCCCGTCACCACGCCTGGCTAATTTTTCTGTATTTTTAGTAGAGACAGGGTTTCCCCGTGTTAGCCAGGATGGTCTCGATCTCCTGACCTCGTGATCCACCTGCCTCGGCCTCCCAATTTGCTGAGATTACAAGCATAAGTCACTGTGCCCAGCCCAAAACAGAATTCTTTACTGCACAACCCTCATTTCACAGAAGAAATTTGGTCTGAGTTCTCAAAGTCATGCAGTTGCTCAGTGGCAGAGATTGAACTGGAACTGAATTTTTCTGACTCCCTGTTCAGTGTTCCTCTAATGCAGGAACTGAGTATAAAGCCAAGGTGAACAGTGAGAAACTATGCATTCAATGTTCTGCTTAATCATTAATTTGAAATAGCCACACATAAAGAGGCGACAAATACTTGCATTTCTGTCCACGGTATAGGATGTCCAAAGGGGCATTAAGATGTCTTGGCTGTATCCACTCATAAACTGGTGCTGGGAAAGAAGACAGATGGTGTTTTTCTTCTGGAGAACTCTGGGTCTTCCATAGGGTAAAGTTTCATGCTTAATATTCTTCTCTTGGGTCATAGGATGTAAATAAATAAATTTAGTTAGTGTGCATTATATGATAATACATAGTGTGATACCCTCATCTAATCCTTTCTTCTACTTAACCATATTGAAGATTTACTTTTAACTATTAAAAAAAACTGATTACAAAGGGTAGAAGCATAAACACTTAAGACACATGAGATTCACTGTAATTTTTGCCTATAAAGATTCTGAAATCAATGTAATATCAAGATACCATGAGGACACTACATGAAATTGCTAAATATTCCAGTTAATTCAAAGTTATATTACCAAAAATTCTTAAGCATTATTTTAATTACTTATTCTTTAGGACACACTCCAGAAAGTAAATTTTTTTAATGATATATGTATTTGGAAAGCAAAAGTTCAGAATTGAAACTATGAGATTAAACTAAATAAAACAGTAACAATACAGATATTATTTATTGCCCTTTTTCCAAATGTCAAGTGCTTGCTACATATCATATAACTAATTTTTACATTTCCATATGAATTAAGGTTATATGCCCATTTTACAGATGCGGAAACAGCAGCTGATAGGCAATACTCTTTCTATGAACATACAGTACCTAAGCTCATATTCAAACTTGGATCTACTCCATTCTGAAAGTGCCACCATTCACTACAATATTTTGCCACCTTGAAGATATCCTAGGGATTTTACAGAGACAAGGTCATATCAGAATTAACACAGAATTTACCTCTTTATTCTAGTAGAAAGAAAAAAAAATGTGTGCCAGGTAACTTAAGGATGAGAGAGTGTATTATAGTGACTCCAAACATTCAAGTCATAATTGAAAAATTTCATCAGTTGTCTGTATATCCTTGATTTTTGGTCAAAAGTGATGAAGAAATAGCTTTAGAGCAATAAATCAATATATAACCTTGTATGATTAACTAAGAACCAGGTGAGATAGAAACGTAGGTATTTTAAATGGGAATCTGAGTCTCTACTATCAACCTATAGAAATCGTCAAAAATTTCAGAACACCTCCATCGTGTTCATAAAGTGTGATTCAGCTTCCACTAAATACGTTACATACAATATCCACCGCAAAATATCTCTTCTTTCCTTATGTCTAACAGTCTAAACTGTCAAGCAAAGAAACCTCTATGTTTCATCAGGTGGTCCTCCAGAACTCCCTTTATTTTATTGGTTATTCTCAAATAATGTCCCCAAACCAGTTCTCTGCATTTCACACTGATGAGAAAACTGTTTCACATTCCAAGCTTGAGGGTAGCATGCCTTACCTTCTGCCACGGTCAGATTAAACTGTGTCTGAAAATCCTCAATTGGCAAAATCTAAAAAAGGTTATAAAATTATTTTTAAGGACTGAGAGACATGTTTCAATTTTTGTAACACAGAACAGCCATAGATTGATTATCCCTACATAGAACAAAGATACAATAGTCTTGCATGAGTGGATTTTTTTTTTTTTTCTCTTTAAAGGCAAGAGTCTTGCTCTTTCACCCAGGCTGGCATGCAGTGGTGCAATCATGACTCACTGCAGCCTCGGCCTACTGGGCTCAAGCAATCCTCCCACCTAGGTTCCCAAGTAAATGGGACTCCAGGCATATGCCACCATGCCCAGGTAATTTTTTTAGCTTTTTGTACAGATGGGGTCTCACTATGTTGCCCAGTCTGGTCTTGAACTCCTGGTCTCAAGCAACCCTCTCACCTCGGCCCCCCAAAGTACTGGGATTACAGGTGTGGTACACCATGCCTGGACAGAAGTTACTTTTTTGATGAAGAGGACAGAGGAGAGGAATGACAGTTGCAAAAGATAAAATTCTTAGTATAAGCATTATGCCAATAATTAAAAAATAAGAATACGATTGCTGCTTTGTAATTCTTATCTAGGTACCCCAAGTCTTTCTTCTAGTCTAACTCAAGTCTAAAACAAAATGTAAAGCATAAAATAAACTACTCTCCAAATTGCTGTATACACACATATATAGTATATATACATATACACATAGTGTATATATGTATATTTTTGATATATATATCAAAATATATATTTATATATTTTTAATATTATATTATATTTTATATATAGATATATATTAATATATATTTTTGTATATATGTGTGCACGTGTGTGTATATATATATACATATATATATATATATATATTTTGAGACGGAGTCTCACCCTGTTGCCCAGTCTGCAATGCAGTGGTGCGATCTTGGCTCACTGCAACCTCCGCCTCCCGGGTTCAAACGATTTTCCTGCCTCAGCCTCCCAAGTAGCTGGGATTACAGGTGCCCACTTATGGATGTTATCAATTTTGTTCATAACTTGTCTAGTATTTTTATCTTTTTATAATAATGATATATTAACATGGAAGTAAAAAAGGACAGCGTAATATATTCATTTCATACCAAGAAATCTTTTTTCCTCCCTACACTTAACCTGAATTGTATTTTTAAAAAGGTACATTGTGATTGGTTTACTATGTGCTCATGACCTCACTGCTAGAGTAACAGTACAGATTCCCTAATACAGGATGCTCAAGAACTGAACTAGACTTCTTCACATCTGCACCCAAGTCAAGTCACAGCTCCATGGAATTAAAAATAAGAGCATAAAATGCAAAAACTAGAGGCCGGGCGCGGTGGCTCAAGCCTGTAATCCCAGCACTTTGGGAGGCCGAGACGGGTGGATCACGAGGTCAGCAGATCGAGACCATCCTGGCTAACATGGTGAAACCCTGTCTCTACTAAAAAATACAAAAAACTAGCCGGGCGTGGTGGCAGGTGCCTGCAGTCCCAGCTACTTGGGAGGCTGAAGCAGGAGAATGGCGTAAACCTGGGAGGCGGAGCTTGCAGTGAGCTGAGATCCGGCCACTGCACTCCAGCCTGGGCGACAGAGCGAGACTCCGTCTCAAAAAAAAAAAAAAATGCAAAAACTAGAAAGAGAAAAGAAATATTACAAAAGATCTGCATGTGCCCCTTAGGATTAAAATATATGTTTACCTACCCCCATTCCTAAATTCTAATTTGATTATTAAGTATTTCTACAGCACATGCTGTGCAGAGGGTGCTATCAAACCATACATACTGGACCAAACTTCCTGACGATACTTACCGAAGCGTTACATGAGCAGCCAAGGTTATCTCTGGGGTTTCTTGTGAAGGGGCACTGTATCAGGGGGTGCACCTCTTTGGGATGCTTTGGTGTGTAAACAGGATTCTTTAGAAGGTGGTTAAGACTTCCATGAGTTCCGTTATTAGGAGCCGGTGTCAAATTCAGTAAATCTGCATCATTTCAAGAATGGTAGAGTTACTTAGATGTTTCAAATCAAACAAATAGTAGACTTGTGCCATGATCTTTACTTTTTTAAAACCAAATACATGAGTCCTTTACTCTTTAACTAAAAGAAAAGTATAAAACTCTCTTGAGTTTTAGAGTATTTAAGACTAGGTTCTTTTTAATAGAAATTCTGATATGTATATGCTGTATTTCAGTACAAAATTTCTGATTTTTAAAGTGTACATTAACTACAGTCACCACCTGTTGAATGCATATTTTCTGCCAATCATGGTGCTAACATATTTTCTTATTTATTCCCCAAAATAATTTTATAAGTTATCAATATTTGGTAGATGAGTAATCAAAGTGTTTTGCCCAAGTCTCAAAGTTACTAACTAAACGATCTAGAATTCAAAACCAGCTTTGTCTAAGACTCACGCTCTTAAATGTGATAACAGCAAATACTTATGTAGTAAGCACTTACTATATGCCAGGTGCTGTTTTAAGTATTTTAGGATATATTAACTCGTTTAAACTATATAGACTCCCACCAAAAGAATTATAGTTAAGACATGTTTAAGGTTTTGTAAATGCCTAGGACCATTATGAGAATAAGAAATTAATATTTAAAACACAATGCTTCACCATAAAAGGACTACTTCAGAAGGTACAAAGTAAACCAAGAATATCCCTAATGGGTCCTCCGTCATTTCTACAACCTTGACATTGACTTACATTCAACCATTATGGCTACCAGAAGTTCCACAAGTTTTGTTCACCTTTCACTGCCCTCAATGTCTTTTCTCTGGCTTCTATCACTGCTCTGAGTCAAGAATCAAATAATTAAGCCAAGGGTCTAGGAAAGTGCTGGGCACTGGGGGTGTGCAGACCACCCTGCTGTGAGTGGTGTACTTTAACCAGCAAGCAGCCTAGTGGAACAAACAGGTAAGTAATAAGATGACATGTTCCCCACATTTCTTCAGTGAGTCTGAGTCAGGAAGAAGGTAAAAATGTGTCTTGCCTCACCATCCTCTCCACAAAGGTGCCTACAATGTGACCTGCTTTTGACAATCCTATTTCAGGTCTGTTTGCAGAAGGGAAAAAAGCCACCTGTTCACACTTACCACACATTAAGTTATAGACTTCAATGTTTTCAAAGGTGTCAACCTCAATGCCATGCTTGAATCCAGGTCCATAGCCAACAAAGAGGGCCTACATGGCCAAAAAAGGAAGTTTATCAGTGCATTTCAGCTGTCTGCAGGTTAGTCCAAAAAATTCTGTTATCCAAATTGTACATATACAAACTGGTTATGATAAGATAAGAGGAAAACTACCATGCTCAGTGGACTTTGTGGGAAAAATAGTTTTAACTCTATCACACATATAATCTAAGAACATCTAGGATATGGCTCTTAGTTTTACTACAATTCTTGACAATCAGAACAGAATGAATGATAAATTTTTTTTTCATCTATGACATTGAATATAAACTTCACCCTGCCCACCTTACACAGTGCTGCAGGGATCAAATTAGAAAATTACTATAAGTTTATTTTGAAAACGTTAAAGTGCTGGGTAAATGTAAGATATTAATCTCTTCTAAGAACATAAATATGATACTTTCTTATCTATCACTAGCTTTCTTAACTGTAAAGCAATATTCTTAACAGAGCACAAAAAAACATGAAAAATAATTATTAGAAATACAATAGGAGATACGTCATATGCTTATGAAACATGAATATAAAAGTTTATTACTGTTTTAATTTTTATGGATTTAGGGGTATGAGTACAGTTATCTTTCATGGATACATTGCATAGTGGTGAAGTCTGAGCTTTTAGTGTTACCCATCACCAGAACAGCGTACACTGAACCCAATAAGTGGTATTTCATACCTCACACTCCTTCCACCTTCCCACCTTTAGGGAGTCTCCAATATCTATTATTCCACTCTGTACGTCCGTGTGTGCCTACTGTTTAGCTACCACTTACAAGCGAGAACATGTGGTTTTTAGTTTTTTGTTTGAGTTATTTCACTAAGGATAATGGCCTCCAATTCCATCCATGTTGCTGCAAAGGACATGATTTCATTCCTTTTTATGGCTGAGCAGTATTCCACGATATATATATATATATATATATATATATATATATACACACACATATATATATACATATACCACATTTTTAATCCATACTCCATTGATAAATATTTAGGTTGATTCCATAACTTTACTTCTGTGAACAGGGTTGCGATAAACATACAAGTGCAGGTGTCTGTTTGATAAAATGGTTTATTTTCCTTTGGGAAATCCCAGTAGTGGGATTGCTGGATTAGGGGTAGTTTCATTATTATTTCTTTGAGAAATCTCTATACAGTGATCCACAGAAGTTGTACTAACTTACATTCCCTTCGACTGTGTATAAGTATTCCCTTTTCTCCACATCCTTACCACATCTGTTGTTTTTTGACTTTTTAGTAATAGCAAATGAATATAAAAGTTTAACAAAATTCTCTAATGTTCAAAGAAAAATAGCTTTATGAAAGTATGTTTCATTAATTCTCATTCACGACATATAATCACAGTCTGTTTTCAAGTATAAAACTTTGTATATCATTTTTTCTTTAGATTCAATTCAATTAAGTGTAATAGGTTTACTCACTTGCATATTTGAAAATATATTGTCAGAGCCATGAAATCCACTTCCACAGTATTTCCTTTCTGAGGGATTCCTAATGTTGACATAAATGAATTAAAAGTGTAAAGTCCTTTCATAAACATAACATTATTTTCATTAATAAAAAGTATATGACTATTTTGTTAAACCAACACAATGGGTAAATAAAACCACCTGGCTTTGAAAAGCATTAAGAAGTCACTTCTATCTTTTATTTCATGGACAAGCAAACTATAAGCAATATAGTAGACAGAAAAAAAACCACCAGCATCAGGACAGAAGTGGTTTTGAACACTAGCTGTGTGATTAACTGCCCGTGAATTTAGATAGATTTAACTATCATCTTTGATTTCAATTTCTCCTGTTAATTATTTGTAAAAATTCAATGATGTAGCCTAAAGAAATGCTTCCAACATGGTGTTTAGATATTTACTAAATATTAGTTCTCTCATGAAGATAGGACCATTTCTCCTTTCATATTCTTTTTTTTTTTTTTTTTTTTTTTAAACTAAAAGCCCAGCTCTCCAATAAGAGTGGAGACAGCATAATTCTGTTTACTGAACTTTGGTTCACTGCTTAGGTTTTGCTTGACAGGGGTATGTATCATGACCGGCTTCTTGGCAACCACCAAAACAGTTAATGAACAAATTGTGAGATATTAACACTATTAACTATCCAAATAATTCGTCAAACACACCAATCAACTAAAGTTTATTGATGGATTAGTATGAGAAGAATGAAAACACAACTGTGTATAATGAAGATAGTTACTCTATTATAAAGTAAAGTGCTTTCACCAACTGTTGGCTGGGCTTTGGCAGCACAATTAGACATACTGTAATGTGTAGAAGACTTGCAATGGCAAGTGGTAACAAACGTAGATTATAAGAAGTAATCAATATAGATATGAAAAGCCAGACCAGTGATTCTTAGCCAAGGATGGTCTGGGTGATCCCTCCTTCCCAAGGGACTTTTGGCAATGCTGAGGGACATTTTTGGTTGTCACATTAGAGAAGAAGTGCTACTTTCATCCAGTGGGGAGAAGTAAAGGATCCTTGTCAAATATCCCACAATGTGCAGGACAGCTCTCCACAACAAAGAATTATCTAACTCAAACATCCATAGGCCGACATTAGAAATCCTGAGTTAGAGTGAAGAGAATCATACTTAACACAGTTTTCACATAACAATATTGTTAGAAAGGGCCCAGTGGTTACCCTGAATCACTAATCGATCAGGTTAAGTTTACCTGGGAGACTGTCAGAACTTACAATGCAAGTTGCCACTGAGGGTCCAAATAGAATGTCAAGGGCTCAATTCTATCACTCTTAGCAAAGTGCAAACGCTTAGGTAAGAAATGTTTCAGGTAAGGTTTGAAGTGTTGGTTTGGTTCCCGGCACTAAAATTGCAAACAGCAAAGAAAAAGTATTATTTCCCTGTTATCTAAAGTGTCAAAATTTCACATGAATTTTTTTTTCACAAGCATTTCATCAGCCGGCCCAATAAGTCAGATGAAAAAACAGCTAAAAGTTCTTACTACTTGTAAAATGTAAAAGGTAAATCTTCCAAACTACTTGAAATATTTAGAGGAAATCATAATTATCACTGCATAAAAGCCCCAGAACTCAGACAGTGTCACTAGATTATATTAAGTTACCACTGATGGTTCTATTTTCAAACATCCTTATAACTGCAATTTAAGAGTTTTCTTGCAGACTTAAAACGTGTGAGTATAAAGATAACTCAGCACTAGTATAAAAACTTATTTTTTAAGGCATAAAAAAAGACTGGAAGGAAATATATCATAATGCTAATGGTGTTTATGGTGATACAGCCGTATGGTTTTTCCTTCTACTTTAAAAATTATTTCTTATAAATAGTTTTAAAATTATTTCTTCTTCTCATATAAATTTCATAATGCCAACAGATAAATTCTTTAAAAATTTTCAAATCTACATTATTGGGACACAATCTTAAAGATCTTTAAACTACACAGCATTTCCATGTTGGCCCAAGTTACTAAAATATTCTAATCCTTCAATCCCAATAATAGATGCTGAAACTTTTCTCTCTATATATTATACAAAACTAAAAATAACTAGATAATGGAAAATAAAGATACTCACAGAAAGATTTCGGGCAATGCCTTCATAGTTAACTGGAGGGGAACAAACATAAGAATTAATAGTTGATTGTATGCTATAACTAAAACATAATACAAAAATATAGAATGTCAGATCCAAACTCTATATTTAAATACCAAGGCAGGTTTTAAAGAGTTCATTTAAGTCATTACATTGTAGCCACTGAAAGGAATTAGACAGACCTTTAGGTATCACTCTGTAATGACACCCATGATATAGTGTCATATTGTTAAACAAAAAGACAAGTTACAGAACATCTACGTATCCACCCGTCTGTTAACCCACATATCCATTCATCCATCTAACTATCCATCCACCTGTCCAACCATCTTTCCATCCGGTTAGTAACCAATATCCATCCATCCCTCAAAGTATCTATCCATCTAGGTCTGGTATGGTTTCACTGGGTAAAAATAAAAACTGTATGTGTTTTGTAAAGCTGATTTGTACCTCTAATTCCCTAGGAAATACTCAACAACAAAAATAATTATTTGAATATCACAATTATCTGGAAAGACATAATCCAAGCTTAACAACGGTTGTTTCTAAACAATGAGTTGTCAAGTAGGAGGACTTCAGGTGGGAAGCTGTTACTTTTTACTTTGTATACTTCAATATTCAATGACAGTTCTAGAATTTTCAAATAAGAGGGGTATGAGGAAACTTCAAAGAGAAGGCAAGTAGACTAATTTAAAAACAGAATTTGCATAGTAAGGCCATGGATTTACTTAGGGTACTTTCTACTACAAATCAATAACTGTCTAGCTTCCCAGATTTTATTTTAGCCAAACATTACATAAATTGGAGAAAATTATCCAGATAAGAGTATACATTTTATATACATATATTGCATATATTTATGTAAAGTGATATACATATATAGTTTTTGCTTTAATTTGGGAAACTTGAGGGCCTAACTGAGATAAGGGTATGGTACAGCTTAGCTATCCCATCCCAAACATCTCTGGAGACTGCTATTGCCCTAGAGTTTTTTGTTTTTGTTTTTGTTTTTTTTTTTTTTAGATGGAGTCTCTCTCTGTCACCATGCTGGAGTGCAGGAGCGTGATCTCAGCTCACTACAACCTATGCCTCCCAGGTTCAAGCGATTCCTCAGTAGCTGGGACTACAGGCATGTGCCATCATGCCTCCCCAGTAGCTGGGACTACAGGCATGTGCCATCATGCCCAGCTAATTTTTGTATTTTTAGTAGAGACGGGGTTTCACCATGTCGGCCAGGATGGTCTCGATCTCTTAACCTTGTGATCCGCCTGCCTTGGCCTCCCAAAGTGCTGGAATTACAGGTGTGAGCCACCATCGTGCCCGGCATATCTGTATAGTTTTTAGAACAGGTTTTATAACAGTCATGTACTACTTTTCTAAATTAAAAAAATACTAATTAAAACTTGGTATTAGGCATACGCAGCCTGTACTTTGTAACACTGTGTAAATATATCTGCATAACCATTTTCCTGCAGTGAAATGTATTTTCCTCATTAATAGTCAATAGTATCTATCTATTGAAACATATCTTACCAAAAAGCCCAACCTAACCCAATTCTGATAATTGTCAGAAAAGCTTATTCTATTTCTGTTTCAAAGTTAACTATATCAAAAAGACACAAAATTTGCTCTACACATCTGAAAGTTATGGATGGTAATCAAAAAGAGAGGGAGGTAACAGAGGTGGAAACAGTTATGAAATACACTTGACTGACAAAAGAATAAATATTTTAAAACATCTTTTGGCAGTTTATGTTCCACATGTAGTCAAGAGAGAATGTGAAATTCAATTCTTCCCTATTTAAAAGATACATTCTTTATTGTTTCTGAAATGGTTTAAGGGAGGATAGGAATCAATTGCCTATAGAATTAATCATTTCTGCCAGCATTCCTCCTCACAACAGGATATTATTCCCAAACTAAGTAATTTTAATGGAGTGTCATTAATTTATTAAACTTGAATAAATGTAGTTGGATTTTTCTCTTAAACTTTTTTTCTAGTATAATCTTCATTCTGATACACAAGTAAAACACATACTTCAACATAAAATTGCACTAAGCTCATCAAATACTATGCTTAGTCCATGAATAACCAATAGGTAAGTTGTGTTCTCACATCCAGTCCCATAAAATCCATTTGTGTACAAAAGATCTGCATTGGAGATTTAATCATGAAAAAAATTAACTCTGATTCCCTTTAGTTTAGGGATATAATGATTTAAAGGAAGGTATTCTTTTTTTTTTTTTTTTTTTTTTTTTGAGACCAAGTCTCACTCTGTTGCCCAGGCTGGAGTACAATGGCATGACCTTAGATCACTGCAACCTCCACCTCCTGGGTTCAAGCGATTCTTGTGCCTCAGCCCCCCGAGTAGCTGGGATTACAGGCATCAGCCACCAAGCCAGGCTGATTTTTATATTTTTAGTATAGATATAGTATAGTATCATATACGTATTTTCAGGGTTTCACCACATTGGCTAGGCTGGTCTCGAACTCCTGACCTCAGGTGATCCGCCCACTTTGGCCTCCCAAAGTGCTGTGATTACAGGCGTGAGCCACCGTGCCCGGCCTAGAGGAAGGTGTTCTTAATATGACCATATTCAAAGTTATCACAGAGATATACTTACATGAATAGTATTTATCTGGGACATCAGAGGGTCTCAGTCGAGCTGCAGGTCCATAGATAACTTTAATATTTTTAACATCCCCCAAATATTTATTCAGATATATGTATTTCTTACAACTGCCTTGTTCCATGCCTAGGAGAAAAAAAAAAAATCCCAAAACATGCTGTAACTTTAACAAAAAAATGTAATATGCAGAGCAGAATTCCCTTCACTTCCAGAGTTAAATTGATTAAACAAGGGTGTGTAGCACTCATATTAGTTGAACATCTGATAGGTAAGACAGAATTTCAGCTGTACCTATCGCTTCACTTTTTTCAAAATCTTTTTCATCACCCAAATTTAGTTTAATGTTTCTTTTTATTTATATATTACAGTATCATCTTGTGAGCAAAGAAGAATGTCTTATCACAGTTTTAGACTGAATGTGGAAGCCCAGTTATTTGCCCCAAACCATCTGGGAGTGGATGTGTATGATTCACTCTCATTCCAAGACTGGAGCTTCTTTAGCATGTAACTTCTTAGGACTGCTTCTAAACACAGATTTCTATAATTATTTCTGAAGCAAACAACAAGAACAATAACAAAAAGAACCTATTTTCTACTTTCTGTAGGCACACTGCTCCTATAGTCCCCAAACTGTACACAAGCATGCTACAAAGATCACAGTAAGTACAAGTGAAATTAAAATACTATCGAAATTAATATACAATGCTTCTAAAGTCAGATTTATCATGCCAAAGAAAACTGAAGGCTGGGCACGATGGCTAATGCCTGTAATCTCACCACTTTGAGAGGCAGCTGTGGGAGCTTGAGACCAAGAGTTCGAGACCAGCCTGGTCAACATAGCAAGATCCCATCTCTACCAAAAAAAAATTCTCTTTATTAGTCAAGGCACATGCCTGTAGTTCCACTACTCGGGAGGCTGAGGCAGGAGAATCACCTGAGCCCACGAAGCTGAGGCTGCAGTGAGCTGTGATCATGCTACTGCACTCCAGCCTGGGTAACAGCGTGAGACTGTCTCAAAAACAAAAAAAGACAATTGAAGACATAATGATCAGTTCCAAGTAAATCTAAAATTGTAGAGTTATAAAAATTCAATGTTAAAAATGTATATTTTTTAACTATTCAAATTCTTGGTGTATTCCTTTCTCAGATCAGAAGATTGGTACATTGTGGTTGATAGGCACTTAGGTTTCTGTGAATTCTGTGTTTCACTTATATTTTATATTTAATGTATTTTTTTCCTAAAGACTTTCCACAAGAAACTACATTTTTTAAAAAGAATTCACTATAACATTCAGAAGAAATTAGGAAACAATCAAGTAAACTTTGTTCAGCCCTTTATCCTGAAGAGCAAATAATGCAAATTCAGATTACCATGATCCGAAATAAGGATGAGGTTCAGGCATCTGTGCAAGTTCAGCTCTTTCAGACCATCCATCAGCATACCAACCATATTGTCAACCCTCTGCAAGGCTTTGATGACCTAAGAATGGGAAGCAACAACCTCATGCGATGCATTCCACACTAATGGCTATTTATACATAAAGCTATCTCTGTTAAAAAGAAAAAAAAGAAGAAGAAAAAGAAAGATAGATAGATAAGGGCCAGTGGATGCAACTAGGATGAGCTGATTCACATTAGACTAAGACAGGTCAGGGTCAGAGATACAAAGAACAGTAAATAACTGCAGATCATTAACAATGCAAGAGTCCTAATTCTATACATGTTCAACTTGAAGTTTTGTGAATGAGATTAGCTGATCTATTAGTTCTCCCTTCCCGAGGTCGGAATGCTACTACTTAAATTAGACCCAACTTAAGCCAAAATAATAATAGCTCAAATCTACAGTGTTTGGCCAGAAACCAATATGTTCTTAATTACCACTTCATTTTCCTCAATTAATTTCTTCTTATACTTTCTGATCATTTAAATGGTCACTGTATAAATACGTTTCCTAATTTTCAAAACTGTTCAAATTATTCATGAAATGCTTCTATAATTCAATGTATTTAATTTTCTAAATTAGAACTCATAGGAATACAACCCTTTATTTCCTTACAAACTGCATGTATTTTACATATGAATATCACAGGAACACAGAATGACAAATGATATTGGCAAATTGCTTTCCGGCACTCATTTTATCCTCTCTCCTTGCAAAAACATTTCAGAAAAATTCTTGTGCAGTTTTGTGTGTTTTCTGTAACATGTGGAATCAGTTTAATCTTTATTCATTGTCAGTATATTTCACTGTAATATAAGATAAGCTCTTTCACTGTAATAGGAAACAAGACAAGGTCTTTTATTCAAAGATATCCAAGCAACATGAATTGGAATTTTTAAGTATTAAGATAAAGTGGGTTTTGTTGTGCCAGTAATGCTGGAGTTTACAGAGTTTGCAAATTGATGGATATGATTTGAAAAGTAATGGGCTCAATCTTAAATGAAGATGAGTCAGAAAAGCAGGTGCTTTGTCACATTGTTAGTGAATTAGAAAAGGTAGCAATGATTTTAAAACGTATGTAACCTTAAAAACAAGTATAAAACAATCGTTGGATTTTTCTGTAGCCAAACTGACCCAGACATGAGTCTTCGGTATCAGTGACTTTAGTGAAAGAGCAAAAATCAAACTAGCATGTAGCCAATTGTTCAAATCAAGACAACAGCTACAAGAAACTTTTCCCTTTGACCAATTATGACATGTCCAAGTTGCTGGCATGCATCTTCCTTATCCTCCCTCTAAGCCAGGAGTATTTCTGCTAAGTTGAAGGACAGAATGAAAGGAAGGCACAACGGAGTTACTAACTACAGTGGAGCTGCTGGAGATGGATTTTGATGGAAAGAATACAAAAGGGTAAAAACAGCCCTAGGTGAGGGTCAACTTCCTTCTCTCTTCACTCTCTTTTATCCAAGGTGATGTGATCCAGGCAGTACCTACTTTTTAAGAGGGGCAAATCTAGGGCAGACCCAGGGAAAGGGAAATGAAGGGAAGATGGTTTAGGCAGCTGTTGTAAATTCAAGCGAGAAAAATAAGGATGCTTTTTTTCCCTCCCTCTGCTGTTGCTGAATTAGGCAAGCAGCACCCTCAAAAACAGGGATCATGACAGACATGTCAGAGTCTCGACTCTGTGCTGAAAAGTCCTTAAGGCTCACCGACTATCCAACCTGGGCTACCTGGGCGGGAGAACTGATAGGAATTTGGGAGTGAAGCCCTAGAAATTAAGAAAGAGTGTTTTTTTTTTTTAAATAGTCTATGACCCCCTTGGAATCACAAGCGGCACAAGATAACTACACAAGGATTCAGACAGGAGGGATCCTGGCAATACCTTTTTCCACTTTCATCATGACCCAAAATAGTCAAGATTCTTACTTTTTACTTCCTTTCATATCTTAGGTCACAGACAAAATATATCAGAAGGAAAGTCAACTTAGAGGTACAAGGAAATATGCTCAAATCATTTTCTTTTTCTTTCTCTCTTTTTTTTTTTTTTTGAGACAGAGTCCCACTCTGTCGCCCAGGCTGGAGTACAGTGGTGCAATCTCGGCTCACTGCAACCTCCCACTCCTGGGTTCAAGTGATTCTCTTGCCTCAGCCTCCTGAGTAGCTGGGATTATGGACACACACCACAAGGCCTGGCTAATTTTTTTGTATTTTTAGTAGAGACAGGGTTTTGCCATGTTGGCCAGCTGGCGTCAAATTCCTGACCTCAGGTGATCCACCTGTCTCGGCCTCCCAAAGTGCTGGGATTACAGGTGTTAGCCACCGTGCCCAGCCTTCAAATCATTTTCTGTTCTAATGCTTCCCATGTTCCAAAATACTAGGTTGGTGCAAAAGTAATTGTGTTTTTTTGCCATTAAAATGGTAACAAAAATGATACGGCCACGTGAAAACTGAAAGCAGTGTTTGCTGTTTTAAAGTGCTACACAGATTAAAAACATAGCTAGGAGCTGGCTAAGTTCCTGAAAAGGTGTCAGATCAAACGAGATGTTACATTGAAACTGTTAGTCCATGAGCTGTTTCATACCTCTAGTTTCCTCGGAAATACTCAACAAAAACAATTATTCAAACATCGCTATACTTTTGATAAAATCTCCCATCCTTCTATGGGACCTCTGTTGTAAGCATGGTCTCAGGTGGCCAAAGCATATCTCCTAAGCAAGAGAGTTCAGAGGAGGCTTCCTCTACTATTTGACTTATTACCCTGTATTTTCTACTGGAGGTTTAGCTGTTTACAACATTCTCAAAAAGCACTTAGTATTTAGGCCAAGGTAGGGGGCAATGGAGTGGATAAAGGCTTTCACATTGAAAATATAGAAGCTAATTCATCATCAGTTCAATTTAGCACTGTGGAAAACACAGGCTAAACAATTCTCCCAACTCTTGTTGTGTTTAAAGTGCATCCTTTTATTTAGTAATATTGTGTATAATACTTGCTTTTTCCAGAAACCATAGAATCTTACAGAATGGTCCAGCAGCCTCCTTTAAAGCAAGGTTCAGTTTGATGACTGGGTTTAATGAAATAATTACTGATAAAAATGTACTTACTTCACTGCTGACTGGTCCATATGAATGACCTGAAGAATCTGGTTCTTCTAAATACAGAGTGTAAAAGTGTGGTCTAAATCAAACAGTATCAAAATGTAATATTTTACGAACACATTGAAAAACAGAATGGAAAAAATAATTCATCAACTGATAGGGATTAAATTTTATAACACTGGGGTAACAGCTCTACTGAGAAACAATTTACAACTTTGAAATTCTTCAAAATGTGGTATGACCATTTAAGAATTTATTTCGATATAAAACAGCATAGCAAATAGCAAAGTTTTGTTGTAGTCTGTTTTTAAAATAGTATATCATTTCTACAAAATGAAGTATTTACAATAGAAATTAATTGCCTACAGACCTTTCATCTTTAGGAAGCTGTAGCCACTGAAGAACAGCCAAAATCCTTTCTTCAAATGGTACTGAACTAAAATTTAGAACAAACAAAAATAAAAGATGTCTGACAATTGTTTGGGTTTAAAATACAGGTTTTTTTTTTCATTGAAAATGTCATTAAGAACTACTAAAAGCTATTTCACATCTATTGTGTTGGAAATCAAGTAAGAGTTTTATTTGAAAAATTTATTTTCCCAGTGAAGGAATGAAAGTTAGGTTTTACACAGATAAAAGTTGCAACTGGATTTAAAACTTTGCTTGCTATCCTCTACTTGAGGATAATATTCATGGGCCTGAAAACAGTCACTGCATACCACATGAATAACTCATGTGTTAATATACTTTGCAAAGCATACAGCACGAAGCACTCACTCACTGATGAGTCAGCACAGCTGTGAAGCAGGCACCTGAGAAGCAGATAGCAGTTCTCCAGGCAGTATTTCCTGAGCAGAATTGACTATGCCTTATGCCTTCCTCTGGACACAGGCTTTGTTTACACACCTCTAATCAGAGTTCTTGCCACATCCAAGTACAATTAGTTGTGTACTGTTAAAAAGCCAACAGACCATATACTATTAATCTTTGAATCCCCCATTCTTAGTACATAAACTCTTTTTTTTTTTTTTTTTTTTTTTTGAGATGGAGTCTCACAGTGTTGCCAGGCTGGAGTGCAGTAGCGTGTTCTCGGTTCACTGCAATCTCCGCCTCCCAGGTTCAAGCAATTCCTCTGCCTCAGTCTCCCAAGCAACTGAGACTACAGTTTTTTTTTTTTTTTTCTTTTTCTTTTTTTTTTGTATTTTAGTAGAGATGGGGTTTCACCGTGTTAGCCAGGTGATCTCCCGACCTCATGATCTGCCCGCCTCGGCCTCCCAGAGCGCTGAGATTACAAGAGTGAGCCACCATGCCCAGCCCATAAACTCTTAATTACTGTCCATGGATTAAAAACAGTGGCAAATAAGAAGGTGAAGAAGAGGCATTGCACTGTGCTCACGGAAGCCATAAAGAACACAAACTAGCATAAGATCACAAGGAAAACTGCTATGCATTTCATGTCTGGGATTTAAGATATTTTCTCTTCATCCTTCTAAATGCATTGTATTGATATTGTGACAGAAATTTTATCATTTAAAAATAAATAAAATTATTTCAGTAATCTTGCTCAAATGGGTCAAAGAGTTTCTCCTAGTAAAAAGTTTTTGTTTTTTTCTCAATGCATTATGGATCTCAAATACCACACAGAGGTTAATTCTAATCCATTTCATACATTAGAAAGCATATTTACTAATTTAGAAATGGAAATTTTTGTATTTTTAGTAGAGATGGGGTTTTACCACGTTGGCCAGGCTGGTCTCGAACTCCTGACCTCAGGTGACCCACTCGCCTCAGTCTCCCAAAGTGCTGGGATTACAGGTGTGAGCCACCGAGGCCGGCCCACTTCTCTAGTTTTACTGTCCATTTACCATGTATCTAAACTCTTTGAGAAAGAGTTCTTCAGTTCTCATTTTTCAGTCAACATATCACTCAAATGCTAAAGCTTAGGATTTGATAAAAAGGAGATTACATAAGAATAAGCTGTTCTATGTTACAGATCGTAGAAAAAGTTCATTTCACATACCCATTATACATTTTATAGATGTCTGGGAAAATTCCATTAATTTCCACATCTGATCCTGGCCAGAAAAATGTGCCAGACTTGAGGCCTTGATACTTAGCTGTGACCCAAATCTGGAGCAGATAATGAAGGAAAATTAAGAAATCATGCAAACATTCATCTCTCATGAAAGTATGTGTTCATGCAACACCAATGAATTCCTCTCTAGTACTAGAATGTTTTTAAGGTCAACAAGCTGCAGCACTTAGATCACAATAATCATGTAATATGACTCGTAAGCAGCAACAAGATATTAAATAGTCAGAGATTAACTCCTGCAGCTTTTGGAGCTATTCCCCTAATTGACAGTTTTCTCTAAAAAGAAAAAAAAAAATTCACAAATATACATGTCTTTAACTTGCTGAGATATTTGTGTATGTAACTAACATTTATTAAGCACTTATTATTGCCAATCATGGTTCTAAATAGTATTCCTACAAGCATCCTACATTATTAATTTACATAATCCCACAATAATCCTACGAAGTAGTAAACAATAGTATCTACAGTATAGATACGATAAAACGGAGGCAGAAACAGAATGATTTGTCCAAAGTCACACAGCTTTAAATGTCAGAGCTAAAATTTGAATTCATAACCTGCAAACTCTTATGCTCTCTGTCCTTCTAAGAGGAATATCGTGATTATTTAAATAGACCTTATATAATTAGTGTGGCAATTTAAAAAATTGTGGCAACTTTAAAAAAATTTTTTTTAAATTATGGCAATTTTTAAAAGTAAATTGGAGAATTGGAGAATTTTAACAAGTAAAAAAGAGAATACAGCTAAATCACAATTGGAAAGAACCTCCCAAATTAGCACACGTAAATCAAACCAAGACTTTCAAAAGCAACATAGTTTTGTGTAGATCAAAGTTATTACCCCCATACTACTGCTTTATGCTACTGGTAGAAGAAGAATTGCTCAGAAAAGAAAAATGGCCCAGCACAACCCAAATCCACCTCTGAAATAAACTACTCTCCTTTTACGCAATTATACAAGTTATGTTTAGGATTATCAGCGTTCATCTCCATTTACAAAAGAATGGCCACAGACACACTAAATTAAATCGGTTATTAAAAGCTCCAGAGAATCTGGTTATTTTACTCTAATTGAAATAGATGAGAATAATAAACTATTTTAGTAGAAAAACAAAGAACTCACTGGTTCTCCTTTGTACCACTCAGGATTAAATTTCTCTTTACTTTTAAGTGAAAAGGAAGCATTCATTTTGGGATCATACATTTTATTGTCAATTATGCCATGAGATTCTGGATACAACCCCTAAAAAAGATAAAACAGATTATATGCAAGTTGTGTTTACTTAATGTTAAATAAATTCACAGAAAAAAAATCATCAAAAAGAAACCGGTAACTGAAGCCACATGGAATTATAATAAGTTTAAGGAAAGAAAAACAAAAAAATCGGGTAATGGCAAAACACAACCACTTAAGATTTTATGTAGTATTTGTGATTTAAATTATGTAATAGGAGAAAATAAGTTAGTAATACTAAGGATAAAGATCTATATAAAAAAGGCAGCCTTGGCCGGGCCCAGTGGCTCACACTTGTAATCTCAGTACTTTGGGAGGGTGCGGCAGGCGGATCACGAGGTCAAGAGATGGAGACCATTCTGGCCAACACGGTGAAACACGGCAGGGAGCCGAAGGCCTGTGGAACGTGACCAACTCAGCATTCCACTGGAGGCTATATGATCAAACAGCAAACTGTTTATCATGAATGCAGGATGTGGGCAAACTCACACTGCCCTGCCACCAAAAGGTTTGCTGAGGGGCCTCACTCCCTGGCGCCGGGATCCTTGAAGTCATCTATTGAAAAATCTAGCCTATTGTTCAAAGAATGCAGTCTCACAAGCCTGCTGTGAACCAAAAGGCCAACTGACAATTAGCAGACAACCACTCATTATCTCTTTTGCCTAATAAATATGGAGGGCTGTGTAAAGCTCAGGGTCCTTGTCTACTAGAGGCAAGGTACCCCGTGACCCCTTCTTCCAGATATACTCTTTTGTCTTTGTCTTTTATTCCCACATTCCCTGCCTCTGCCACTTTGTTCAGTCCCCCTAGGCCCGTGCAGGCTACAAAACCCCGACTCTACTAAAAATACAAAAATTAGCTGGGTGTGGTGGTGTGCACCTGTAGTCCCAGCTACTTGGGAGGCTGAGGCAGGAGAATTACTTGAACTTGGGAGGTGGAGGTTGCAGTGAGCCGAGACTGCACCACTGCACTCCAGCCTGGTGACAGCGAGAGAGCCCATCAAAAAAAAAAAATGGTAGCCTCTCAAATTTTGAAAACAATGCTGTTATCTTTTTAAACTGCTGCATAAAGCATTTCTGCAGAACAAATTCCTTTTTTGGCGAGGTCCCAGAGTAGCTTGAATCAATATAAGCTAACATACTAATTTTCTGGCTTCAATTCTAAAGTTTAATGAGTTCTACTGTTTTATTTGACTCAAATTAAATCTGGAAACATTGAAACAAAAACAGGATTGTAATCCTATTTGGTGTCAGGCGAAGTGGCTTGCTTAAATTCATCATCAAGATGATTGGAAAGACAAGTTGTGAACACAGGAGTTTGGGACAGTTTTTTGGCTCAAATAAAGTAAGCCTCAAAACTAGGATACAAGAATCACAGAATATTAACACTGAAAGGAAACCAGGAAATTGTTTCTTGAGGTGTTGAGTCATCTCTTTTCACAGATGAGAAAATGGAGACGCAGCCAGTAAAGTGACCTTTCCAAAGCCACAGCTAGTTTGTGGCACAGCAAAGATCAGAACCCGGGTTTCCTTGCTTAACTACATACTGGAAAATAAGTTGTTTTTCTTTTATCTTAAATCTATTCCCTCAAAAAATGCTACAATCCCATCTCACTTCTGCAAACAGATAGAAGTTGAAATGCAGAGCTTACGGTGACAATGCTGTAGTGATTGGGGAAAGTTTTTGTTGGATATACCGGTCTCATGTTTTTAGTATATGTTCCACATTTTTCTAGAAGGGAAAAAAATAAACATTGTTATTAAACACATCTGTCAATTGGCCTACCTCTTTTAGCGGTAGTACTACAGCAGTCTAAATCACGTAAAAAAACTTAGCCCAGGAGGGATTTTACTCAGATAAAAATTCAGGATGAATATAATTATAGAGCAACACTGTGGATACAAATCCAATGTTAAAGATGACTTCATTTTTCTCTTAGTCAGAAAAACATTAAAATAATTAAGCCAATTACCCATAACATTACTTCATTCAAGATGAACAGGTTATAATAAAATGATGCTTGTAAGTTCTTTGATACTACTTCATGATCAAATACCTAAATCATAAGAGGTAGAAAAAGAAAACTGAACTAAGTCTATACATTAAAACAAGGGTGAAGGAGTAGCTGGGAAGACAGTGTCCCAGGCCATAGATCTAGAACCAGTGAACCTTGGACAAACTCAGCTGCTTTAAAGACAAAAGGCATCTGTGGCGTCAAGTCCGAGAAAGCGCCGAAGTCCGACTATTCCTGTTGGCCTGCTGATCTCGTTCTTTTTCTCCTGCCTCTACTATTGAGGAGGGAACACATAACCAACGATTCCAGCGTTCAATACTCCATTTGCCTAAAAATGTCCCTCAAATTGGCATGTGTCTATACTATCTCACTGCCTTCTATCAGTTCAGAATTACAGGCTACATTCCCTAATTATTCAAAGCTAGGGCTTGGGCTCATTGTTTAATGATTTATTGTAAACTTCATATACAGGTACCTCCACCTCTTAACTCTCAACTCACAATGCCGTATTTGGTACCATAGAGACAAGTTCTCCTGATAATGGTAACAAAGGGCTGTATTTAAACTTCAAAGTCCATGGGCCTGCTGGGAAGAACACAGCTTTGTCCATGCAAAGCTAAAGACTTTCTATGCAAAATATTAAAACAAAACAAAACCATCTTCTTCCATGTAGAAATTAAAAACTGAACATTTTTAAAACTCTCCCAAAATTGTTTTGGCACTTCATAAGACAAGCATAGTGACATACATATGAATATACAGAGAGTGATGTTAATGTTGAGTGATGTTAATGTTTAAAGCACCTCACATACTCTAATCTGGTAAAAAATAATCTAGAATTCCAGAAAAATGCTAAAGCAATTGTATTTACTTACTTCTGTTTTGGTCCAGTATTACATTGTAGCTGCTTAAAGGTTGTTAACGTGATTTAAAACTTTAGCATCAATATTAAGAAAACATCATTCTACTATTTTATGGGGAATTTATAGAAAAATCACTTAATTAAGGCCTGATTGAGATTTAACAAAAAAAAAAAAAAAAAAAAAAATTGGAAGAATCCAATTCAATCCAAAGGAGAATACAGAATAACTGACAAATATTCTGTCTGTACTTGTAATATCTCAGAAATACCTTTAGTTTTTAAAATTCTTTTTCTGAAATAAAATATCTATAAAATAAGGCTGGGTGTGGTGGCTCATACCTATAATCCCAGCAATTTGGGAGGCCGAGGTGGGTGGATTGCTTGAGCCCAGGAGTTCGAGACCAGCCTGGGAAACATGGCAAAACCCTGTCTCTACTAAAAATACAAAAATTAGCCAGGCGTGGTGTCATGCGTTTGTAATCCCAGCTACTTGGGAGGCTGTGGCATGAGAATCGCTTGAACCTGGGAGACAGAGGTTGCAGTGAGCCAAGATTGCACCACTGCACTCCGGCCTGGGTGACAGAGTGAGACTCAGTCTCAAAAATAATAATAATAATATTTGTAAAATAAATAAACAAGGGACTTTTTCACAAGGAATTCAAAATTCTGAGAAAGAATAAATACATACAAAAATGGCCAAAGGCTAAAATTCTAAGATAACCAAATTCACTTATTTTTTTTGAAGGACAGCTTCAGAGTAATCGCACTATTAAAGGTAAGTTCCTTACCACCAGGTTCAACTACTTTGCCATAGAAAAGTTTAGTGAAACAATTAGGTTCTGCCAGTACTTTTCCAAGAAAGACTGCCTGCCTAGTCGATCGCACTGAAATCGTGATATTCCAGCAGTAAACTCCGAAGTTACTCACTTAGTTTGCTAATAACAGGAAGAAGTCCACCCCAAGTGTGTAAATATTCTGCCCTGAATCCATCCAAAGAAAATAAGAGGGTAGGAGGCGTTTCAAACCTGGGTAATGAAAAAGAAAAAAAATGTTTAAAGAAGCAAAGACAAGACATATCCAGTGAAGATGTGCTACCTTCTAGGCACAGGTCCAGTGAAGATTTTCCACTAAGGTCTGTGTGATCTTAAGAAAACTAACAAAGTCGGCAAGCATACTTATAAAGTATATTTTACATGCATTTATATTTATATACATGCTCTATCATTTCATATCATCATCAAATAGTATATATTAAGCATTCATATCATTTTGAGCCACCATACAGAAACATCATTCATGGTTCCTGCTGTTCGAAAAGCTAAACCAATTGCTACCGAAATATAATATTGTTTTTCCAATTTGCAGGAAAATAAACAATAAAAAAACCAGCATACAATATTTCCGTAAATATTTTTCCTGAACCACCACTTTCTGATATGGACTCTAATATAGTAAATAGTACTTCATATAGTATATACATTACACACTATTTTATTATTTTATTTTTGAGACAGGGTCTCACCCTGTTGCTCAGGCTGCAGTGCAGTGGCACTATCATAGCTCACTGCAGCCTTAACCTCCTGAGCTCAAGTGATCCTCCTGCCTCACCCTCCTGAGTTGCTGGGACTACAAACATATACCACCACGCCTGGTTAATATTTTTATTTTTATTTTTTGTAGAGACGAGGTCTCACTATGTTGCCCAGCCTGGTCTCAAATTCCTAGGCTCAAGCAATCTTCCCTCCTCGGCCTCCCAAAGTGTTAGGATTACAGGTATGAGCCACCCACCAAGCCTATATATACTGTATTTAGTTTTTAGGCTTACTATATTTAAAAGATATAAATACTTAATACAAAAGTTTGAAAGATACTATATTTAAATATATAAACAACAAAGAAATGATTCCAAAGCTGGGAATGATCAATGAGGTTTCAACAACACATACATACATATACAAAGAGTTAACATGTAGTGTAGAAATTCCAAAGTGGAGGCCAAAAACCACAGAGGATGCTAATATACTTGACAAATGAGAATAGCTATGGACGGTGGCTATGTGGCTACCCCCAAACAGCCATGGCTCAGACATCTTGCAGCATCTAGTGATACATGGTAGGTGGTAGGGAACTTGTATAATGTTGGAAACAGGCCCCCCAAAATCTGGCCATAAACTGGCCCCAAAACTGGCCATAAACAAAATCTCTGCAGCACTGTGACATGGTCATGATGGCCCTAACACCCACGCTGGAAGGTTGTGGGTTTACCGGAATGAGGGCAAGGAACACCTGGCCCACCCAGGGCAGAAAACTCGCTTAAGGGCATTCTTAAGCCACAAACAATAGCATGAGCGATCTGTGCCTTAAGGACATGCTCCTACTGCAGTTAACTAGCCCAACCTATTCCTTTAATTCGGCCCATCCCTTCCTTTGTTTCCTATAAGGGATACTTTTAGTTAATTTAATATCTATAGAAACAATGCTAATGATTGGCTTGCTATTAATAAATATGTGGGTAAATCTCTGTTTGGGGCTCTCAGCTCTGAATGCTGTGAGACCCGATTTCCCACTTCACACCTCAGTATTTCTGTGTGTGTGTCTTTAATTCCTCTAGCGCCGCTGGGTTAGGGTCTCCCCAGCCGAGCTGCTCTTGGCAGTTTAACACTGGATAACTGTGAGAAGACTTCCCACTGAAAGTTTACTCAGTAAATTTAAATTTGACAGAAATATCTTACCTTGCCTTTTCAACTCTGCCTCCTCCCATCTTATCCTCACACTCAAACACAAAAGCAACCCGACAAGGAGAAAATTTTTATACAATTTTCACTAGCTACTATCTGTAACATTGCTCCACTGAGAGACTCCGCAGAACCAGTGTATATAGTCTTAATGGTCCAAATAAAACTATATAAAACTAGTTTTATTCAATCAACAGAAATCATAAAAGCAGGTTAGTGGGCCATTAGGTAAACACACTAGTAAATTATCCAGTGTAATAATAAGTGGCCTAAGTTACGATCTTCTTGTAAAGAAAGGGTTATGTTTTCCACAAAAAGATTCAATATTACAATTGAAAAATTATAAGCAATATTTAGAAGAAAAAGAAAGATTCGAAATTCACTAAGTCTAACATTCCTAGTATTCCTTGGATTTAAAAGACAGTTTAGGGTACACGAAAAGTTTTCCTTAAAAAAAGGCTCTTCTGTTGAAATCATTTGGTAGAGGTTTAGTTTTGGCTGCTGTTTCTCCTGCTTATTTAAATCAAAAGTACTCTTCCTTCCAAAAGAAAAAAAGAAGACATATAACAAAAATTATATACATGAACAAAATGAACAAAAATACAGCTTAAAAATTTTAACAGTCGAGAAAACTATCATTTTAAAGAAGTAAAAATACATTTCTGAAGATGAATAATTCAAATGGATGAGATGGCAGACCTCAAATGGAAGATAAATACACCTAACACCTTTATAAAATCTTCACCCTTTAAATTCCACTCTTTTCGATGGTGCCATATATGGAAGACCCTGTACAAAATATTTGAAGGACAAAAAAAAATGAATTATTTTAAAAAATGTATCATCTCTCACCAACAGGTTGTTTATCCCAAAAATGTATAAATGGACCAAAATACAAAAAAAAAAAAAGAACTTAAATTTTCTACAAGTTTAGCAGCTCTCAAAACTCCAAATGAAAGTAAAGATCCTTCCTTCTTGAAAAGGAAAATGCAAATATTTCTATCTAGCATTCTTCAATACTAAAGACTAAATATTCATGACCTCTCTTTTTTCTATAAACTTCCAGAATAGGCATAACTCCATAATAATCTCTGTTCCGCCATTGCCAAACACAAGATCTGGCTAAAAATACAGGCTGGGCATCCCAAATCTGAAAATATGACATCTCAAATGCTTCAAAATCCGTAACTTTTGAGCACTGACATGATGCCGAAAGGAAATGCTCACTGGAGCATTTGGGATTTTCAGATTTGAGATGCTCAAACTGGTAAAACGCAAATATTCCAAAATCCGAAAAAATCCAAAATCCAAAACAATTCTCATACCAAACATTTTGGATAAAGGATACTCAACCTGTAATATTTAATAAATTAGTGATTTTATTATTTTTATCATCTTAATTTGGAAAGAAAAAAATGATGCTGTACTTCTAAAAAAGAAAAAATTAATACCTCAGAATATAATCTTACCCTGCTGGGCACTGTGGCTCATTAATGCTCTCACATGGTTCTTCTACCCAACTTTTCTCACCTAAAATATTTTCAAGAAAATAAAATGAATTCAACACACTTAACAGTAATAATAATTGTGATGCTTGTGAGACACGTTAGGACAGACTCTAAAAACAAAGTATGTGAACAGATTGATAGATAACACAGGACATGACTCTGGAGGTGTATAATCAATAAAGATAATTATTCTGTTTCAAAATAAGAGTTAGTTGATATCAGGAATTAAAAATGGATGTATAATTGTAAGACTAAAACATACTACTGTATTTGTGAGAACTTGAAGGTATCTTTTCCGTTTTCAAATTCTTAATATTTTCAGTCAAAATTTACAACCCTCTCCTTCTATCCACTCATCAAAATGCTTGGTATTTTGGTGTCTTAGTTCTCTCTCATATAGAGTCAGGTTCTGTTAAGAAATTTGAAAAAATAATAATACCTGGACAAGACATCATAATAGTATCACCTTACAAAATGCCCTCGAATCTTTCTAAACAATTTCACATCAACTCTCTCAATGCACAGCAGACAGTGTCCCCATCTACTAGGAGGGAAGCCGGGACATAAAAGCCAGCCAGGACTGTAAGAAGGATCTTTCCACAAATACAGCATTAAGTATGCTGCTATTTTAATCAAAATAACATGAGAGAGTGGTGCCAGGAGAATCCATGGTTATAGATAAAATACGATTGGCCGTGTGTACATAATAATAATCGTTAAGCTGGGTGATGGGTACAATGTTCATTACATACTTTCTCTCCTCATGTGTATGTTTAAAAGTTTCTTTAATAAAAAGTTTTAAAATTATTTTTTTCAGCTAATACAGTTGGCCAATAGCCATGACTCCTAGTATAAAAGATAACACCTATGTAAAGCCTAGCTAAGACGCTGGAAGATGCCAGGCTGCTGCAGAGCCCAACGAGCACCTGACCTTGACACACAGAACTGTAGTTGATGCAGCAGTCGCCCTGGTCCTTGCAGTCATCTGAACAGGCACAGAGGCTTCTGGTCAACCTTTTCTCACCACACCTGAATTTGTTGCAAGTCCATATATGTTCTAGAAACAAACATCAGCAAAATGTGTTTTATGTCTCCAATTCAACATGCCCAAAGTGAACACAGAATTGCTGTCTTCCTGAGTGTGATCCATGAGCAACAATGAACAATTTCACAGCTCTTAGTCACTCACAGAATCTGCCACTACCATGGCCACTCCAAACTAAGGGGGGTAAAATATGTAGGAACCAATTATTATTATTTCACTAAAACTCCAGAATTTTGTCATTTTCAAATTTAGATGCGCCTTACCACTATGCAATTCATATGCAGACTTGGCTTCTCCTACCTGCTAAAATTTAATGTAAGTCTGACTTTCAGGCCAAGGTGAGAGGATTGCTTGAGGCCAGGAGTTTGAGATCAACCTGGGCAATGTAGTGAGACCTCATCTCTACAAAAATTTTAAAAATCAGTTGGGCACAATGGTGTGAGCCTGTAGCTTCAGCTACTTGGGAGGCTGAGGCAGGAGGATCTCTTGAGCCCAGGAGTTCAAGGTTGCAATGAGCCATGATCGAGCAACTGCTCTCCAGCCTGGGTGACAGAACAAGTCCCTGTCTTTAAAAAATAAAAACTAATGAAAAATAGATAAATCTCTCTCATTTAAATATTATTCCATGTCATATGCAGAGAAGTCCAAATCTAACTAAGAAAATTTTCATATTCTGATAGTTTTATTTTTAAAAATATAGGTGGACATATAAAATCTCTTGCTGTCAGAGAACCATAATGAAAATATTCCTATATTTCCAGCAGGCTTTTAGAATTTGAATGCAAATTAGATTACAAAGGTTTTCAGCATACATTAAAAATAGGCAAAGTTCTGCTATCCATAAAATGTTTAACAAAGAATTCTGTAAATTTGTTTCTCTTAACGAACTGCTGAAAGAAAATATAAAAGCTAATGTCAAAATGTGTGTATATGGTAAATAAAAAAAAATTCAAATGAATTAGGTAAATCACATACCTGAAAGACACAGAACTTTCCTTGATCTTTTCCTAATGACCATAACTCCATTTTTTCCCTGCACATCCTTACCTGGTTCTATACACATCTCCTGGTAATCTAAACAGCAGTTTCCAAGCTCAACACAGGCAGCATCACAGCGACAGTTCCCAAATGTTCTCTCAAAACAGCGACCTTTGCAACTTTTAACTGAAAACATCGAATAGTAAGTCAGATGTTTCTAATAATTATATAATTCAAAGAAAACATCAACTAATACAACTAAGTCAGGTGTATACTAGGTTCAAATACCACTTTAGAAAATACAGATGGAGTAATACAGTGACCCAAAAATCTTTTCACAAATACACACAAAAAGTGACACAAACAGAAAGTAGCTTTAGGTACCTGGTTTGTGATTTTTATATCCTGATGTAGGAAAGAAAGGGAACTTTATTATTATTATTATTACAAACCTTACTGGGTCTGATAAGACTTAAATACCTATGGTATGATAAAATAAAAGTCAGAATAAAGGCTTGTTCTGAATATTTCATGCTATGAAAAAGTTGGATTAAGCAGGCATGAGGTTCCCTAAAATTTCAAAATATGGGGAAAAAAATTTTTTTAGAAGTGATTATGAATATTTTAGAAAGGAAAAGATTACCTAGCCTGCCTCACTCTCAATCCTGGTGTAAAGAAGTAGTGGGTTTGTTCAGAACATGCTCCCTGGCATAGCTCTTCCCTCCCTGACCAGAAACACCCATTTCACCTTTAGATCCAGCCTGGCTCCCTCCAAAAAGCTTTCCTAACTCCCCAGCTAGTCCTGATTTCCATTTTTTTAAGTTCATATAAAACCTTGTCCTTCCCCTCAATTACTTAATTCCACTTGTAACTAGGTTATTTGATTAATATCCCAGTTAGATGGCAAACCAAGACCACATCTGGCTTTTGCCCAGCATACTGTATCTCTAAAACCCAGCCAGGTGCATGCCATGTAGTTGAGATTGGCACATTTTTGCTAAATGAATAAATGGTAGACATGGGAGGAAAGTACTTTTCATGACAAACAACAATTTAACTGTTGAAGTTCATTACTAGATACCTTGAATAAGCCAGGTTTCAGTGGAGAACTAGAAAATTAGGACAATCAGAAAAAGAAGAAAAAAAGGAACACATGGAAAATAATGGACATCCAACAACAACAACAACAAAAAATCTTAGTTCTTGACTTTAATGGTGTTCTGACCCAAAAAGACACTGCCATGGAATTTAACTCTCATTTGATACTGGGAAATCAGTCAATTTTAAGAAGATGAAGTAACAATAATAATTTCTAGTGTCAGAAATATGAACTTTCCTAACCTGGAGTGGGGGTCGGGGAAGTCTGTTAGAATAATGGCTATTACTTGGAGCTCATTACTATATACCTAATAATTTTTTAAAATACGATGCATACTATGTCGGGCTTGGATTAAAGTTGCTATTTTTCCATTTGTATGTGTCAACTCAAGAGTGAATCACTTCCTGCTAAAAGATGACATAGGTAAACAATAAAGTCTGTAACTGTTTACTTCAGTTAAACTTAGATACATGTGTTCTGAATAGTTTACTGAATACATAAAATGACTACCTTTCAACAGTACATGATAGCTTAATAATCACTAAAAATTTTTTAAATAATTAATATTACAATCACAGAATAGCCAAACAGAAGAACCTGTTCAATTTTCAAAGCTGAATTCTCTAGGATGACCATCAATGATTTTATTGTGAGGGGACGGGGGAGGGAGCTACCTCAAAGACAAAATAATAACCACTACAATTTACTGTGATCCAGTTTAATTATTTATTGTAATCTCATCAATGCTGGATAGATTTCTGCAATTGATGGAAAGAAAAAAATATATCTAGAAGTTCAAAAAATATCACTATGGCTTTGAAACAACCAATGTCTGCAATTTTGGAACCTTAAGAGCACGTACTGATAAGTTTCTGGTTGCCCAGGGATGGTAACCGTCACCTAGTAGCCTACAGGGTTGCTTCAGCAACTAACTCCTTAGGGGAAAAGAGCAGTAAAGAATGCCCTCCGAGTCCCTGGAGGAAGTCAAGGAGCGTGAGTTCCAGGACAACTGCATCAGAACCCCCGGCCGTGTCTGCTTATTCGTTCTTAATTTTTTATTATTTAAAGATGTTTGTATGTTTATTGGTCATAGCCCTTCCTCCTTGTTTGGGGATAAAGTTTTGTAAGTTTTGTAAGTAGAATTTTATATGGCTAATATAATACAAGAGTTTCAAGAAGAAGGCTCAAACCAGTGTTGACTTGACAGTATCTATGGAGTACTCATAGAAATAGGAGATGTTTACCTCAATCACATTCTCAATAAGGCTGGGCACACACATACACACACACATACACACACGACTAATTACCTTCTTTGGCACAGCTTGGTTTCAACCCAAATATACAACCAAGTATTGTTGTTAACACACATACTGACAATACCTGTAGGGAGAAAAGAGAAAATGATATGGTTTCTTTTTTAAAAAATATTTTATTACTTTATATTTTTAGAGATAGTGTCTTACTCTGTTACCCAGGCTAGGGTACAGTGGCATGATCATAGTTCACTGTAACCTCAAAATCCTGGCATCAAGGGATCCTCCTGCCTCAGACTCCCAAAGTGCTGGGATTATAGGCAAGAGCCACTATGCCTGGCCTTATACAGTTTCAAAATCCTTTTATTTCTCCAAATGTTGTATTGCTTTAAATGTTTCTAAATTTGCTGGTGCTGTTTTTTTTTCCAGCCTGGGGCTAGTCACATAGATGTGTTCACTTTTTGAAAATTCCAGCTATACACATGTGATTTGTATACATTTCTGTAAGTATTTTGTACTTCAATAAGAAGTTTACTCAAATGTCAACCAACCATTCTATACCATCCTATGTTAATGTAATTAGAAACTCTTCCAGTTAGTATAAATGAATCAGTCATAAAAATTATAATTATTAAGGAAAAGAGAGAGAAAACTCTATTTAGAGTCTGGATTACCTATGTATTCATCCATTAAAGGCAATATATGGAATATTATATGCCTCCTTTAACAGTTCTACACAAACCCAAACCTAACATCCTCACATGCACTGTGGCACCTTGTGGGAACAAGCCCTGAAGAGGGTCAACTGACAACCTCCCGGATCAAGTGTTACCACAAACTAGTTGTGTGATTTCAGGCAGGTTACTGAAGTTTTCTACATAACAGGTTATTCATCTATACAATTTAAGGGTTGGACTACGTGATCTCTAAACATCTTTCCAGTGCTAACGCTTTGCCACTTTCCCATTCTCCACTCTTCTGGTCTTTGACATTTTAAAATAAGTGGGCATACCCTACAACCCCTAAGAATCATGACGGAACTTCTATGAGTTAGAAGACAAAGGAGCGGAATAACCCACAAAACAATCCTCAATTTTTTTTAGTGGGACAAAGTTTCCTCGAAAGCTCCCTGGAATGTCAGATTATAGGGAACCTCAATAAAATATTAATTGAGTACTAATGATGTGCAAAGACTGTTATACACAGAAGGAAAAAATAAGAGATAGCTCAAGGAATTTCTATTTGGGTAGGAGAAGTTAAAAACAGCACATCAATGGCCCATATTTGGTAGGCTCTACAAACCTCCTGCAAAGTTCTACAGTTGTTTAAAGAAGGAGAAAGGTTGGGGTGGTTGGGAAGAGGGATATCAGAGAGAGTTTCCTAGAGCAAGCTTTTGGCATGGCTCTGAATGGGGGGAAATGATGGCATGATGTTGCCAGGCAGAACTGGAGGAAGGGAAGAGAGGACAGAACACAGCAAACTTCTAGGAGAAAGGGCAGCGTAAAGAAGGGTTCCAGGAAGGCAGGCACATGGAAGGTGGCAGATGAATAATGAGCCGCCTATCTTAGCTGGAACCAAGAAAATGCAAAGGGGAATGGACAATGGGTGGAGGTATGGAAAGATGGTGTAGTATTTCCGGAAAGCTAAGGTAAAGAGATAATAGAGACAGGAGGAATGGGTGAATAGGACCAAGTGGATGGTGGGTGGAGGCTTTTATGAATTCATTCCTTCAGATGAAGAATATCGAGTACCGACTATGTACTGGATATTCAGTAATAAAACAGACATGACTTCTGCTCTCAACGTGTCTACTGTCAAGTGACCACAAAGACTTAAGAGGAAGTGAATGGTAAGGAAAGTGAGGCAGCAGGTCTAACTCACTTCAAAATAAAATGGATAAAAGAAAGGAAGAGTTTTTGCAAAGAGAGCAAAAGGTTAGCCTTTAAGGACACAAAAACGTATGTTTGTGTGTGTGTGTGCGTGTGTGTGTGTATTCATTAAAATAAGGAGGTATCAGAGGAAGAGCTTGAATAAATAAGTTAACAAGGGCAAATAAGCAGAACAAGGTATCAGAAGAGAACAGTAATGGATTCTCCTAAACCTATGATGGTGGTATAAACTGACACAACTGTATGGAAAGATAATCTCTAAAAATATCTATCAAAAACATCAAAAATGACCAGGCGCAGTGGCTCACGCCTATAATCCCAGCACTTTGAGAGGCTGAGGTGAGGGGATCACTTGAGGCCAGGAGTTCGAGACCTGCCTGGTCAACACGGTGAAACCCCATCTCTACTAAAAATACAAAAAAATTAGCCCAGCATGGTGGTGCACGCCTATAATCCCCGCTGCTTGGGGTTGCTGAGGAAGGAGAATCACTTGAACCCGGGAGGCGGAGGTTGCAGTGAGCACAGATCGTGCCACTGCACTCCAGCCTGGGCGACAGAGCAAGATGCTCAAAAATAACAACAACAACAACAACAACAACAACAACAAACCCAAAACAAAACAACAACAAAATACTGTTTTACTGTAAATTATAAATGTATAAGAAAATAAAACATAGTAAAACATCTATATTTAGTGTATTATCATTTAAAACATGACGAATCGGTCAGGCGCGGTGGCTTATGCCTGTAATCCCAGCACTCTGGGAGGCCAAGGCAGGTAGATCACGAAGTCAGGAGTTAAAGACCAGCTTGGCCAAGATGGTGAAACCCCGTCTCTACTAAAAATACAAAAAATTGTCAGTCGCAGTGGTAGGCTCCTGTAATCCCAGCTACTTGGGAGGTCGAGGCAGGAGAATCACTTGAACTCGCAGAGGCAGAGGTTGCAGTGAGCCATGATCCAGCCTGGGCGACAGAGTGAGACTCTGTCTTAAAAACAAAAACAAACAAACAAAAAAAAAAACATGAAGAATTGAAACTGTACTTATCTGTAAACTTATCTAGAATAGTCTAAACAGTACTTACTTTCTTCTCATCTATCACATAACTCACAATACAGAGTAAGAATATTTTCTATGCCTTGGAGAATTATCATATTCCATATTCCTTTCTAAGTTTAGATCAGTTTCCACTGTTTTCACATAACCTTTGCACCTTCAACACTATGAAATGTCTCCAAGAGGAAGTTTTGTACCAGTGTCACTTCCTCTGGGATATCTTCATTCTTTTTCTCACAACCACTCCCCTCATTCGTTTCAAAAAATTCAGTTTCACTAGACTCCTTTGGCTTCATATCTGGAGTCTATCACACCTGGCAGTGTTACCATTCCCATGGTTAGCTGTTTCTTCCATAACTCCATTTACTTTGGCTTCACTTTCACTTCCAGCATTATTACCTCTTTTCTTTACTTTACTTTCATTCTTTATCAGTCCATTCACTTTTTCAATTATCCACTTTTTGAAAATGTCATATAGGTTTACCTCTGAGAGGCAAAGCAACAACGCAACTACATGCTTTGTCGTCTGTGCATGAACTGACTAAAAGATGCCTATGGGCTAATCACTGACAGACTTTGAAAGAAATGATGCAATTGGTCACTGACCATAATTTGCACTTGCTATTTGCACAGCGATTTGTGGATTGATGAGCTAGCAGCAAAGTCTGTACTTTATGCAATTACTCACAGTTAATATATCTTGGCAAATGAAATTTGAACTACATTGTTGGGAGCTGGTTTTATTTAATTAAACTATAGTAACTGAAATAGTGCATGCAGAGAATCATGCAAAGCTAGTGCTAACTGTACTCTCACAAATGGCCAAAATAGTTGTTCAAGGGTGTTTATTTCAAAACTGTATTCATAAAACAAACAAAAAAACTAGGAACAATCTAAGCTCATTTTAAGGAAGATATCTTTAAAAAGATAAACATTTTAAGTTTAAGAAACATACACAAGAAAAAACCCACCACATACACACACAAAACAAACTAAGGTATAGCAATAGGAGCTAGAAACAGCTGATGATGAACCCCTTGAATCTTCTTGGTCAAGTAAGAAGCATCTGGGTGGGAGTGTGGAAGGAATAGACAGGGCTTAGGGCATCCCATGTGAAAGATGGCAATAAACCAGTGGGGACAATGAAGACGAAGTCAACAAGGAAAGAGTAAAAAGACCCTCAAGCTCTGGGAGCTCAGCTTAATCTGAAATCACGGAATATAACAAACTTGAATGGCCTGAAATTCTAGGAGTAGAAGTGGGAAAATGGGGGAAAAAAAAAGATGATATGCCCTGGAAGAGGGAAAGGTGGCAAAAACAGAATACAAAAGGGGATAAGAGAATTAAGGCATGGGTGGAATGGCTGAAAGGGGCAGGACCAGTTGGATATGGGTATTTGAGTAGGAGAACTAGATGCACAGGAAAACTACTATGGAAAGACTAGGTGGTAAGCAAGCATTTAAATGGTAATCATTGGTTTAAAATACACATGGTTTATATACAGCCCTTTATCCTTTGGTTAAGTAGCTGAAGACACATGCTGACTTTTAAAAATCCCCTCTTCATTGTTAAAAAGAAGTTCTTGATTTATCTTTTGTAAGATTAAAAATAGCATAGAACTGAAACAAAAGTATGATGATAGAAACGATCATTTCTCATTTACAGTCACATCCATAAAAGAGGAAATTCAGAATATTTACTACTCTGTTGCAAAACACCTAATCAGAATGATTTCTAGTAGGAAATTCCCCTTCAACAGTTTTCAGAGCTGTGAAATCTAATTTAGTTTGAATTTTCTTGTCAAAGTAGTTGAATTCATCAATGTCATAATCTACCATCCATTTTAATCTCCATAACAATTTAGGTATTTTTCAAATTTTAATATTTTCTAAGAAGCCATAGAAAAACATCTTATCTTAGAAAACAAGAAACTGGGAGACAGAAAGTAAAAGCAAAGATTTTGGAATATTTGGAGTTTCCTGCTTCTTTAGTTAACTAAATCACTAGTTCTTAGACATTTAGTGAGTCAAAAGAAATACTCAAAAAAAAATTTTTTTTCCTCACCGACTTCCTCAAATACGATGGCATTAATATCATGTGTATTATTCTTTCTGTATCAGGCATTCATTGAAATATGAGTGTCTACAGTGTGCAGTCCCTGTACTAAAGACCAGAGATACACAGAAAACAACTCCTACCCTTACAGAGAAACAAAGAAGTTGGGCGCGGGGAGCATTAAAATAAATGATTGCAATGGACTTCGGTTGAAACATGTAAAAAATGCTAACATACTAACAACACAGTGGAGAACAGAAAAGAAGAAAAGGGTTTCAAAAGGCTTTACAAAAAGAGATTTGGAGAAAAAGGGACCTTTCCCTCTATCAGTAAACAAAGGTTTGAGTATCTGCAAGATGCAATGTATTTATATTCTGTGGGGAAATACCAAAAAAAAAAAATTAATTTGTGGTGAAGTCCTAATGTCAGAGTTTATAAATCTAATAAAGGCAACAACAACTCTGGAATTATGCCATAGGCTGATGATTATGACATAGTCAGAAACAACCTAAGAAATGACATAGTGGTGACCATATATGCATGGTGCTTCATGCAAAACCACAGAGGTAGGGAAGACAGCACCAGCCTGGGAAGGAGAAAATAACAATAACAATCATGGCTGTCACTTCTCTAGTAATTCCTATGTGCCGAGCACTTTTCTAAGAGTTTTATATTAAATCATTTAATCCCCACTATAACATCACAAGATAGATTATGATTAACACAGTTTAAGGAAGGTGAGCTACGGAGGTTAGTAACTTGCCAAGGACAGGGGGTTAATAAGCATCCATGGCAAGATTGGAACATAGGCAGGCAGAGTGTAAAGGAAGCAGGTAGGAGTGGGAAGGGAAGTGGCTGGAGGGAAAAGGGAGGGAACAAAACGGTCCTGAGGCAGCCTGGGGGCGATCAGTGGAGTGTGTTCAGGCACTGAAATAGGAAAGTGACAGGACTGGATTTACAAATCCCAGAACAATCCCTTTGGATCATTGTGGAAGGCTATGTTATGAGTCCAGTGGGAAATAAGGCCTTGGACTTGCCGACCCCTCTTCACCCAGAAGATGCTAGCACCGTGTTTCTCTAGGTCTTTCCTCACCCCTAGTTACTGCAGCTCTTACCATGCTCCATAAGATTTGTCTGTCTCTGACTAGACTGTGAGTTTCCGAGAGGCATGGATTTATTTACTCAATCCTGCGTTTTCCATGTCTAGCACGGTGCCTTGCGCAAAGTAAACATTGAACAAATAATCATTAACCTTGAACATCAGCAAGCTGTGATTTAATTAAATATAATTGGGGAGAAACCTTAAATCCCCTAATTTTCCTCATCTAAGCTGACAATGTCAGTTTATTAAGTGACATTTATGTCTGCTTTACATAAAGGATACCTACAACAAATATACAAACAAAATTTTTTTTAGGAAATGGTAGATTGCTGGATGTGGTATTCCAATGTGACGGATGGTATGAAAATGCCATTTGAAATGAATTAGCAGACTACATTGCCTATCAGTCCTCTGACCTTTGACCAAAATTGCGTGCTTTCTGAGAAAGAACTGTGAGGATTCAGACCAGCATGATGCTGGGAGTCTTCAAGGGGTTTTGTTTGCTGGAGGATGGGGATTCGATCCTATTGAGTAAATCCAGTGCCAAGAAACTTCTACTAGAGATTCAAAGGGAGACTCAAAGACAATACATTCCTGAAGAACTTTGGAGCATTACAAAAGCTCAAAGCAGAGGTTAGAATCTTCTAAAAAAGTTCCTAAGTCCACTCAAGCAGTTGTTCATGCATGCTTGGTCTCTTATGCACTCAGTATCATTTTAGTTACGCTAGACTTATCTGAAGAAGATCCTCTCAAATTGCAGTGAAACTTGATGTGAAGCTACTTACAACATAACTAGTCACATGAAAATCAGGAAAAGAGACATCAAGCACTGAACAAGCACATCACATAGGGACAAATCTCACAATCTCTCAGTGAAACACTAAAACTGAAGAAATTGACATCTGTCTGGTAGAAAGCACTTCAAGTTCAAAATGACTTTGGTTCAAATCCCACCTTTCGATTCATGTATTCAGCATTGAACAAATATTTCTTGAGACCCTACTATATCTCAAGCATTGACCTAGTGCGAGAGATACACTTGTGCACAAAAGAACTGCAGAGGTCTCAGGCAGCTTGCATTCTTCTGACTTCTAGACAACCAGCAGCTGTGAAAGTAGGGAATGTTTCAAATCCTCACTAAGCCTCATTTTTAAATCTATGAAGCGGTGATAATACCCACCTCACAAAGTTGGCAGGAGCCTTCGGCGGAATGTACCAAACATGCCTAGATTGGTGACGGGGGCACAGGGTTACTGAATAAATGGTTCCTACTAGAAATATCCAATCACTGAAAGGACTGGGCCCACTACAGATTCTTCCAAAGGGATAGTACAACGTTACCAATGTTTGTCAACTGTAGGGCAGCCTAGTTCCTATTTTCTTAAATGCTATAAACCAGTGCATTAACATTTTTCCTCTTTTTGTTTTAGTTCTACAGTAATCTGTTTTCAACAGTAGCTGAAGACCATGCAGGAGAAAGGAATCTGAGAAGAAATACAACATATTATTTTGCAGGAAATGATGGTACTAGACATTTTAGTTATAGGTATACAGTGGCCAAGCAGCCCATGCTACTGAAAAGGGAATCCATATAAACACCAATTTGTATTAATATATTAGAGATTTCTATAGATTCATATCTATCTGCACTTTTAATATATTGCAGCCTTAGACTGATCCAAGCATTTTGGGTACAAGTAGTTGTGAAAAATCCTAAAACAAATGCCATAAAACATATTATTTGCACTTCCAGGAGTTTATACTAAGGTTAAGAAAGCACGTACAAATATTTAGATACAAATACAAACATCTAAGTATACATTACAGTACTATGTATAAGAAAAAACAGACATACACATAATATCCAAGAGTAGGAAAATAGCTAAAGAAAATAAAGACCATTTATATAACTGGCTGTTATACAGCCGTTAACAGTGATGATTTAGAAGAATATTAAAGTGACATGGATAAAGGACACATTATTGAGTACAAAGAACAGATTGTAAAACAGAATGGGTAATATAGTTCCAATTTTTGGTTATACATAAATCTACAGTTGATGGATGGGCTTACAAGTTATTTTGTCATCTTCTTAGTGTTTATATTTATTTTCCAAAGTTTCTCCAATGGACCCATGTACTTTTGGAATCAGTACACAGGACAACCACAGGGCTAGTATGGGTATTAGTGACCCAGAGAAAACTCTTCCTCATTCTGGCATTTTAGGCGTTCTCAGCATAACAGTAAGCTCCTTCTCTGCCTATTTACCTTAAGCAAACTCCAATAAACAAATTCTGCCTGAATACTCAAAGCTCTATGAAATCTACCTAATCTCTCATTCTTAAATGTAAATGAACCACCATGATTCACCAGTCATTTGAGGTAAGCCTACAACAAAAGTCTGAGATCAACACAGAAGGGTAAAGGGGAGAGGGGAAGAGAAAAAAATTAGAAATAAAAAGACATCTTATTAAGTATATTCAATGGGATTCAAAAAGACATATACAAAACTTCACATCAAAGAGTCCTAATATCCAAAATAATAAATCATAGAAGAAAGCTCATACCGATTCACATGATTGCAAAATTTCAGGACAACAACAGTAAAAAGATTTTCAGGTGAAAGGCCACGCTAACTTCATAAACTAGGCTGTAAGGATGGTAAGATTAGAGTTCGTTTCTCCTTGGAGGTTTAGAAGAACTCAGTGGTAAATGTATCTGGGCCTAGAAAAATCTGTGTAAGAAGTTTATTCATTTGTGGTTCAATCTCCTCATGGGTTACAGAATTACTTAGATTTTCTAATTGTTCTTGAGTCATTTTGATAAGTTGTATTTTTTCTTGTAGTTTTTCATTTCACCTACATTTTCAAACATATTGTTATAAAGTTGTTTATAATAACCCTTTGTTATACTTTCAATGTCTGGAGCACCTCTATTTGTGTTCTTTTTCATTCCTGATATTATTTGTACTGCCGCCCTATTTTTGTCTGTTTTCTGCTTAATCAGGCTAACCAGGAGTAATCTTATCTTCTCTTTTGTATGCTTATTGTTATTTTATTAATTTCTGGTCTTACTCTTATTTTTCTTTCTTTCCATATCTAGGCTTAATGTTCTGGGTTTGGGTTTTTTGTTTGTTTGTTTTTTTCTTACTGTTAATATGGATGCTTAGATTATAGCTTTTCAGACTTTTAATATTACTATTATTCTAACTTGTAAACCCCTTAAGACATCATTGCTTTACAAGTTCATTTAAACTTACCAAATATTTACCATTTTCTTTATGCATTTTTTTCTTCTCAGCTTTCATCTGGAATCATCAGCCTAAAGTACATCTTTTAGATTTTTCCTGATGGCAGACTCTCTCAGTATTCATTAGTCTGTACATGTCTTTGGTTTGTTCTTGTTTTTGAAAGATATTTCTCCTGGATATACAAATTCCAGTTTGGCAATTATTTTCTTTTGGCACAGTGATGATATCATGACACTACCTTATGCTTTAATCATCACCACTGAGAATCCAGTCATCAGAATATCATACGTTTGAAGTGAATCTGTCTTATATTCTCCAATACCTTTAAACTTTTTTATTTTCAACTTTGTGTTCTACAATGTTATTCTGTTGTCAACATATATTTATTTTATCTATTCTGCTTAAGATTCAATAAGCTACATGAATCTAAAGATTGGTGTCTTTCACGAGTTCCTGAATTGTCATCTCTTCAAATAGTGTTCAAAATAAGAAATAAGACAAGATAGATAATAGTAACAGAAAACAGTATATTATTTTTAAAAAGATCAAGAAAGCTAAAAAAATAAAATTTCTAGAAATGAAAAATAAAATGAATAAAATTAACTCAATGTTTTAAGAGCAAAAGAGACATGGTAGAAGACACTAAAGATTAAATATTAATGCCTGACTATGTGATGCCTGGGAACATCTAATATGATAATTGCCTTAGAGCAGAATGCCCTATATCCTCATAATTACGTCAGCCTTGGCAATTATGAGAATAGTAATATTTATTATCTCATTAACAGGTCTCAAGTTTCACAGTTTCACAGAAATCATTATAGGAATTATCTATCAACTTACAGCCAGCATAGGTTGAAAATGACAATGATAGAAAGAAGGGGAAGTAGTAAAGAAGTAATGGAAGAGTTATTTTATAAACTTTTGTTTGTTTTTTGTTTGGTTGGTTGGTTTTTTTTTTTTTTTTGAGACGGAGTCCCACCCTGTCATCCAGGCTGGAATACAGTGGCAAGAGCTCACTGCAACCTCCGCCTCCCAGGTTCAAATGATTCTCCTGCTTCAGCCTCCCGAGTGGCTGGGACTACAGGCATGCGCCACCATGCCCAGCTAATTTCTGTATTTTTAGTAGAGACGGGGTTTCACCACGTTGGCCAGTCTGGCTTCAAACTCCTGACCCCAGGCAATCCGCCCACCTCAGCCTCCCAAAGTCTGGCCTTTATAAACTTTTAAGCAATTTATTAAACTACACACACACACAATGACAACAGGAACCCCAAATAAGCTAGAAAACTCACTCTGGTTCTTGGTGGACAAGGGCATTTATTACCAAACCACTGCTTGTAAAGATTGACAAGGAGCCATCAGTAGGCTAATGGCAACGTAACAGAGGGGAACCCTACTGGTTTCCTTTGGCTCTGCACAGATCCACACATAAGGTAGTACTTGTCACTACCTGTTCAAGTCCAGCTGCTAAAGCACGTCTAGGACCTCCCTGTGTGAGTTCTAAGCAAGCTAAGATCACAAGCACCTTCCCTAAAAAGGGATTCCTGCATCTGCAGATAAAAAGAATCTCTGCCCTATGGATGCCAGTACTGCACTTTCCAAAAACATAAAAGGAAGAATATCGGCTTAAAAATGAGTAATGTTAAGACAGGAGTCCACAAAAACATGCTTCAAAGACATATCACAGCAATTTTGTTTGACTTTCCAAGAATCCACCATCAACCCATTTCTTTACAATAATGATTAATGAAATTGCTGGACGCATGCCATCATGTCAAACAGTACTTGCTTCCAATTTGTGTCAGTGTCATTAATCTCGTGCATTTAAAAAAACGCCAAGTTCTTTTATTATTTGGTAAGTGGGGAAAATCAGTAGCAGGCTGAGTTTAATAGATTTTATCTATGTAGATTCTAATTGTGAAGAGAACAATAAGATTTTATCTCAGTGGATTCTAATTGTGAATAAAGAGAACAATAAGATTTTATCTAAG
>NC_045438.1:30526619-30591761 GCF_002776525.5 Piliocolobus tephrosceles | reverse complement strand
CAATAAGATTTTATCTAAGTGGATTCTAATTGTGAATAAAGAGAACAGTATTCATATAAAAACAATAAAAAATAAAAAAAAAAACACACTCGGCTGGGCGTGGTGTCTCACGCCTGTAATCCCAGCACTCTGGGAGGCTGAGGCAGGCAGATCACCTGAGGTCAGGTGTTCAAGACCAGTCTGACCAACATGGTGAAACCCTGTCTCTATTAAAAATACAAAAAATTAACCAGGCATGGCAGCGGGTGCCTGTGATCCCAGCTACTAGGGAGGCTGAGGCAGGAGAATCGCTTGAACCCAGGAGGCAGAGGTTGCAGTGAGCTGAGATCACGCCATTGCACTCCAGCCTGGGCAGCAAGAACAAAACTCCGTCTCAAAAAAAAAAAAGAAAACCACACACTCTTTTTGGGGATCTTTTGTGCTTTTTGTCACATCTTTCTTTTAAAAGAACAGAAGACAAGAGAAATAAAGTCAGAGAAGGTTGAGAAGTTTTACAATTACGACACGAAATAGAAATCCTTAAGTGGTCCCCATATGTCACTTAGGGGCTCTGGGCCTTCAACCTTTCTTTAAATGAAAAATGAAGATAAGAACACAATCCCCTAAATCTAATATAATGTTAGGAGTCACTGGTAATAGAAAATGCAGCTCAAAACAATTATTTTAAATTATGAGAACACATGGACACATGGGGGAACAACATACACTGGGCCTGTCAAGGGTGCGGGGAGGGAGAGCATCAGGAAGAACAGCTAATGGATGCTGGGCTTAATATCTGGGTGATGGGATGATCTGTGCAGCAAACCACCATGGCACATGTTCGCCTATGAAACCAACCTGCACATTCTGCACATGAACCCCTGAATTTAAAATAGAAGTTGAAGAAAAAAAATAAAAATAAAAATAAACAATTATTTTAGATAAACACGGTATAGAGTTGGTTGGACTAGTATCTTGGGCAAATAAAACTATCAGATTCTTCTCTAAACTAAGATTAGTAATCCAGAAAAGGTATTTTAGTACCTCTGATATTTAAGCAAAGAATCATTACATCATTTCTCTTTTTAATTAATTATCCTGATAAAGAAACATTTGAAGAACAGACTCAAAGAAAACTCCTATCAGTAACTCATGGGAGCTGGTAATGACAATTGACAAAATAATTTTTTTTAGAAGGAAAGGTTAAAATGAAATACCAAATTAAAAGAATGGCTTAAGAAAGCCGGAATGACTCATATTTTACCAGTTAAACTGTAAGTAAATTACACATTAAAATTCCAGCCATATTCAATTAAAAACATAAGTTTGGTGAAATTGTGACCATAATCACAAGGGACTAGTAACTCTCAATGGCTCCATATCTGAATTAAGACATGTATTACTTTTGGAGCTTTGTGATCTTGAGAAAGTTACATTATTTATGTCCCTTTATCAATAAAAATAAGAGTTGGACTAAATGTTTTCTGTGGTTCCTAATAAATGTAAAATGTCTACAAATGTACTTCTCTCTGGAAACTAATTATAACTTCATTTGGATAAACCCTGACCCTACATCCTGTACCCTCTTCTCTTAAAGACTATTACCTCGGCTGGATGCGATGACTCACGCCTGTAATCCCAGCTCTTTGGGAGGCCAAGGCAGGTAGATCATGAGGTCAGGAGTTCAAGAACAGCCTGGCCAACATGGTGAAACCCCATCTCTACTAAAAATACAAAAAAAAAATTAGCCAGACATGGTGGCACACACCTGTAATCCTAGCTACTCAGGGGGCTGAGGCAGGAGAACTGCTTGAACCCGGGAGGCAGAGGTCGCAGTGGGCTGAGATCATGCCACTGCACTCCAGTGTTGGTGACAGAGTGAGACTCTATCTCAGAAAAAAAAAAAAAAAAAGACTATTACCTCAAATATGTACATGCATAAAATTCTTGGTTGAACACAGGCTATTAGAATGAGAAGCTTGTCTTGAGAAGCTCCTGAAACACCAGCCCAGGAGCCTCACTTCCCCAGTTAAAGCAGAAAAGTGGTCAGAAACTCACCTGCAGCAGGCCCTTTATATTTGAAATCTTTCCTGGGTTTCTGCAAGCCCTTTAGACAGCTGATATTTCCAGGGCAATTATTCTCCTCTCCTATCATGCTCATTCATTTTTGTTTCAGTAAGTACCAAACATTTTCAAAGAAAACATAACCAGCACCTATAACTTCTGCCTCAGTGGGCAAATCACTTCTTCACTACTATCTCACCAAGTGCTTTCACAGGTCATTTCTCTCTGAAGTTAAAGGTCAAAGAATAAAATATCCATCTCATAGTATAAAGTAATGGTTTCATTGAGCTTTGATGTTCACCTTCACTCCATGACTTGTAGACCGTCATTGAATCTTAAGACACAAGCATCTCATCAATAAGGAGAGTGACAGAAAACACTTCAACTGCACAGCAGAATCACTCTTCAAAAGGCTAATGGGTCCCTCCTCGGATACACCTCTAGCCACTGGAACTTCTATTTAGATTCACAAATAGTTAACCCCCAGAACTAATCACAGAATTATTAAATATCCACTCTTCTGTTCTTGGTCCGATGGGTTTAACTGTCTCCTGTCTTCAGTAGGAGTCACTATAGCAAAATGCTGGTTTTGTGGCTTTTCTTTCTCTATGGTACTGATTTACTTCAGCATCTTAAGAAAAGTAATCCATTGAGAAAAAACATCTTGAGGAAAGTGCTTAGTAAACCAAATTTCTATCTCTTGCCTGATAACAAAATTAAATGGCAAATGGAGCAAGTGTTTAAATGTATAAAATAAAATCACCAGAAGAAAAAGATGAGCAAATATTTTTACAATTTTGCTTTACATGTATGACACAAAATCCAAAAATTATCATGGAAAAGTTGATACATTTGAGTTCATAAAAATTGAAAATTTCTGTAAAGCCAAAAAAAAAAAAAAAAAATCCAGCACATTGGGATGGGGGAACTAGGATAAGACATTTTTGCTACATGACAATAGATAATAGGATATAAAAATCAAGTAGAAAAAAAAAACCCAATTTTTAAAAATACCAAAAGTAATAAACCAACTATTTAAAAACTAGCTATTTAAAGAAAATAGCTAATAAAAATATAAAACATTTACTTTCATTAAAAAAAATCAAAGAACTAAAAATCAGTGAGTCCCTTTTCTACCCAACAAAATGAACAAACATTAAAAAGACTGATGATCACCAGTGCCGACAAACACGTGAGGAGAAACAGACTCTTTCACACTGTCTTCACAGAAGTGTAAGTTCCTTTCTAAAAGCTCATTTCAAGGAATCTATCTAAATTCAAAGTGTGCATATTTACCACTCTTGCAATTCCATTTCTATTATCTGCTAGCAATATTCACATAAGCACACAAAGATATGCACACAGAGATATTTATTGTAGCAGTGTTTGGAACTGCAAAAACTCGCAAATAACCTAAATTTCTGTTTATAAATAATGGAGCAAATACAATACAATGTGGTAAATCCAAACAACACAAAATACTATCCAATTACTTTAAAGTTATGTAGATCCATCACTGGAATACTTGCTCTTAAAGCCTTCAGCCTCCATGTGAGCAGTTACCCTTACACAGAGGCCACCATGCTATGAGGAATCCCAACCATTCCATGCATAGAGACCACATGAGAAGGCCCTAAGACTGCATGAAGAGAGAGAAAGATGCCTGGCCAGCTCCTAAATGCCCAGCCCTTGCTGTTCCAACTCTAAGTCACCATCTAACTGCAGCTGCATGAGAGACCCTGATTCACACAGGTCCAGTCAAGCCTTTTGTGGACTCCTGACACACCAAAAACTATGAGAGATTTTTGAGTCTACAGAGCTGATGACCAGGTGCTGAACAGAGATTAATTTATCAAGCTGGTCACAGAAACCAAGATGGCTCCCTGCCCACATGAGGAAGCATGCTTGCCTTTCTCCTTCTCCCACATTTTATGCCTAAATCATTCCCAAGGTAAAGTGCACATCTGGCCAGCTTCATTCTGAGGTAATAACCTGGTTGTTCATCACTTCATTGGAGAAAGGGAGATGTCTGAAAACTAATCCACACATATGGTGCAACGGAGGCATGGGTGGTGTGATGTCGCCTTTGGGAAATGCACAGAGTTCAGGCACAACGGTTTATGTAAGTCTACTCCTAATTTGCAGGTTGGAGAAATTGACTTTTGATTATAACACACTAGTTTTATGGTTATAGAATATTAGGAAATCTGTAAGGAAAAAAAAAAAAAAAACAAGTCAAGAGAACCTAAAAGCCTGGAACATCCTGTAGGGGCAGAAAGTAAGGAAGTACCAAACACATACAAACACACACACGTCAAAGGGTCACAGAAATTAACTGCCAATTGGCCATGGCTGGAACAAGTTGAGCAAAAACATGGAAAACAGAGTACCAGGTTATAATTCAAAGTATAAAATAGACATTAATGACATTAATGACTCCATACTGAAAAAGACTGAATAAATAAATATAAGGGGGAGAACAAATTTTCAATTCAGAAGAATTCCAAATAATGTATGCAGATACTCCACCATCAAGGAGGTGGAATGTAACTCTCTACCCTTTAAGGTGACTTCCTTCCAAAGGTGCAGTATGGGAAGGGACAAAAAAGAGTATATTTACAGCAAAGAAACCTGAAAAAGACTACCTCACTGGGTAGTCAAAGTTAACATCATCAATGATAAGACATATTAATAGCAGATACTCTTGAAATGATGTGTTAAGAATGGCACTTTACCATCTGTCATGTGCTTCCCAAAAATACATCAATCAAGTATAATCATGAGAAAAACATCAGACAAATCCCAGTTGAAGGATATTCCACAAAATACATGACTCATACTCTTTAAAACTGTCAAGGTCATCAAAAACAAGGAAAGTCTGAGGCGCTTCACCAAGAAAAGCCTAAGTAACCCTGACAACTCAATGTAATGTGGTATTCCTGGATGGGGTACTGGAACAAAAAAACAAAAAAAGACACTAGGGAAAAAACAAGTAATTCTGAATAAAGTATGGACTTTAGTTAATAATCATGTATCATTGTTGATTCATGAGCTGTAACAAATGTACCTTACTAATGTAAGATGTTAATGACAGAGGAATTGGGTATGGAGTATATGGAACTCTGCACAAGCTTCACAGCTTTTCTGTAACTCTAAAACTAGTTTCAAACAGTATGTTTATTGAAAGGAAAAAGAGAAAAGAGAAAAGAGAGACAGGCATGAATCCATATTATTCTACCAAAAAAATTCTATTTCATTTTTTTAAATTTTTGATCATTTTTTTTCTTTTTTTTTTTTTTTTTGAGAGATGGGCTGTCACTCTGTCGCCCAGACTGGAGTGCAGTGGCGTGATCTTGGCTCACTGCAACCTCCACCTCCCAGGCACAGGTGATCCTCCCGCCTCAGCCTCTCAAGTAGCTGGGACTACAGGCACATGCCACCATGCCCAGCCAATTCTCTGGACTTTTGGTAGAGACGGTGGTTTCATCATGTTGCCAAGGCTGGTCTTGAACTCCTGAGCTCAAGCAATTCACCCATCTCAGTTTTCCAGAATTCTGGGATTACAGGCGTGAGCCACCCAGCCTGGCCTTATTTTATTTTTTTATTGTTTTAAATGCATTTACACCCTCAAACCTATAAATGTATATAACTGAGAAATGATTCTATATGCAATTTTTGTTTCATCTTTTTGCATGTAATGCTATTTTTTAAACATTTTCTTATCAATAAATCTTCTAAAATATACATATTTTAATTTAGGTAGATCTACAGGCTGGGACATGGAAATATGTAAATCTTAAACAGAATTAAGTTAAAAAGGCAAACTGAACTTTCACTTTATACATTTCATCAATGTATGATTTTTTTAAATCAACAATGTGCAGACAGTGCTTTCACATCCTTTCCCTGCCTGTGACGGACACTGTGGTCAGGTGCCTCGACTCCCCGTCAGAGATAAAGGCACCACTGCTCCTCTGGCTGCTGGGAGTGGTCCCCTATAGGGAGTGTCTCAGCAAAAGACAGCTACTTTGCCCAAAGTCTCTCCTCCTTCCTGGGGCAGCTTGCTCCCTGCTGGACCACTCTAGAGGGTCTCAGACTAGTTTAAGAAGATCCATAGAGTGGGCATAGCCTCCAATGAGCATCACATCCACTGAGCACTGCAGCTCACCTTCACCCTCTGCACAGCCCTACTTTCCTGCCTTGCCTTGCACAGGTGCAGAGCCTCCAATGAGCATCACACCCAACGAGCATTGCAGCTCACATTCATCCTCTGTGCAACCCTAATTCCTTGTCTTGCCTTTCACAGGTGCTGATCTCAAGAACATACTCCAGTGAAATCCCAGGCACGCTCATTTCCATCTAATAGTCTGTTTCCCAAAAATCCCAAGTTGTGTTACTGCCTTTCTTTTGATCTGCCAACTCAGAGAAATAAGTTTGACTACTACATTTCCCAGGCTCCCAGACTCCAAGCATCAGGCCAGGATAAGTCAACAGGAAAGAGAACATTGGAGGGTGGAAGGAAGGGAGCAATCAGAATGTATCGACCTTGTCCTCCCTGCTCCAGGTGGGGCCCCTGCAGTGGCTGCAGCTCCCCAGGGTCCCAGCTGCTACAGCAAAGTCCTAGCTCCCAAGCTCTGGTTTCACCACCTTTTCCTGTTGACCTTCCTGCCCTCCAGGTGGTAGTGGCTTCCTTCTGTTACTCTTCTCAGGGTTGCCTAAGGGCCCCACCACCATTCCCTGTTTGACCATTAGCTCGTCTAACACTTTTGGCATCTGTTTCCTATATTAAATTATTTCGACTAAGCTACTGAGTATGAGCTTTATTTTTCTAATTGGACTCTGACTAACAGTAAATAATCAGAGCAAGACAGATAAATACATGGATGGATGGACAGACAGACAGACAGACACACATCCCAAGGCACAATCTAAACTAAATTTAACCTAGGCAAAGAACGCTCCATTTTGAGGGTTATCTTCTTTTCTAATTCTCAAATCTTTTTAATGCAAAAGCATATTTTAATTAGATCTTTCTTCAGTCGGTTTTAAAAGAAAAAGAAAAATTGTCCCCCAATCCTAAAAATAGTTGGTCTATTTTGCAGCAACTATAAAGAAAGGTATATCGTTAAGTAAAAGTAGTATTAAATTACTTTAGAAAAGAATTATAAAGTTTAGTTCAGCTCATAAGATAGCAAAGGGAGGAAAGCAGTTTTATTAATGGTGCAGAACAGCTCTTTCTGCCCTCAGGCAGAGGACCCAACAGATGGACCGAAAGGAGAAGCCTCATGAATCTTATCCAAAAAACATAGTTTTTCCTGCCTAGGCAAGTATCTTGCCTACGCAGATAGTAGGTCAGAGACGAAAAACAAAGTGTGGAAAGAACATAATGTGCAGTTAAGTTTCTGTCATTTATTTGCTGTTTTTATCTGAAATAATTTTTGGAACATAGTCATTCGGGCACCTTGTATTTATCCTTGAAAGATGGGCTCAGTAGAAACAAACAAAAAGACAACTAAACAAAGGATTTCTAGTAATTCTTCCTGCAGACAGGAAATGGGAGATATAAACCACCACTTAATTTCTGTAAAGGCCTAGTATTTACTCAATCACAATTACAGTGACAACTTAAAGACAGAATTTTAAAATTGGTAATGGAAGGGAATGTGTAGGCCCGGGGCCTGGGGCTGGAGGCACAAAAAGGCTCCAGCTTATTTTCCAGCTGCCCACTGGACCTCACTACCTGGATGGCCCACAGGTACTGAAAACTCCATGTTTTCAATACCACACTCATTAGCCTCGTCCACCATTGACCCTGTGGCTAAAGACAGGACATTTTTCAATTTGAGACTGATTGCGGGGTTCCAGTTGGCCAGCATTCATAGGAATGAAGACAAACACAGAGATGGTATGTCTAAGAAACTTCAAAAGGTGTAGACCACCTGACTGAAGCATTTCTGATTTATTTTATATTTTTTCATTATATTTCTGTCCTCCTACAAGGGAACGTCATGATTATACTAACTGAGCTAAAATGTTTATTAGCAGATGCCCAGTCATCTTATCACATCTTAAAATCGTAGTAGGATGTCTTCTGGTATTACATCATGTTGATCACGTGGACATGCTGGCTGGAGCTCTCCAGCTGACACAGAGCAGGGTTCTGTGCTGTCTTCATGCAAAGTGGAATTTGACAATCACTGCGCCATGCCTTGGGACATCCTGAATGCCAGCATAAACACATCCTCTAATCCTGGGACACCACTTTCCGCTCCCACTGGGAATCCAGAATGACCTCCACTGACAGCAGCACTCCTACATCAATGCTGTCTGTTACGAGAAACAGCTCCATTGGTTTGCAAAGATTTTCCCCTTCCTGGTGCTCTTGCACACACTCTTTTTTGCAGCCTGCAGCAACTTTTGGCTTCACTACCCCAGCACCAGATCCAGGCTTGAGCATTTTGTGGCCATCTTTACAAGTGCTTTGATTCTCCATGGACCACCCGCGTCCTGTCAGAAACAGTGGCCGAGCAGTCAGTGACGCCTCTGAAACTCTGCCAGTTCAACATTTTGCTTTTGTCCTTAGGGTGTTCAACTGACATAGATTCCAGCAAGCAGTCATTGTCCTACCCGCAGCCGGGTTTGGAGTCAGCTGGTATAGAAAGCCCAACTTCCAGTGGCCTGGACAAGAAGGAGGGGCAAAAGGCCACAGCCATCTTTGAAAAAGTGAGAAGATTCCGCATGCGCGTGGAACAGGACCTCATTTGTAGCGTGTATCTGAAGCAGATAACAGTCAAAGTCATTTTGTTCGTGCTCATCATAACTTATGTTCCGTATTTTTTAACCTACGTCACTCTTTAAGTTGACTGTTCAGTTGACATGCAGGCTTTTACAGAATATAAGCCTACCAGTGTGTCTATTCCTTCACAGAAATCTTGAAGCTTCTGGCTTAATTTTATGCCATTTTGGATATACTCTACAGTCTGACCTCCTCCTACAGGCTGTGGTGGATGCTGAGGAGTTCCCTGAAGCAATATTCCTTTGAGGTGTTAAGAGAAAAAAGCAACTATGGTGACATCCCCGATGTCAAGAATGACTTTGCCTTCATCCTTCATCTGGCTAATCAGTATGATCCTTTTTATTCCAGACGCTTCTCCATATTCCTATCAGAGGTCAGTGAGAACAAACTGAAACAGATCAAGCTCAATACCGAATGGACAGTTGAGAAACTGAAACATTAGCTTGTGGAAAATGCCCGAGACAAGATACAACTGCATCTTTTTATGTTCAACGGTCTTCCAGACAAATGGAGGTGCTAAGCCTGGAGCAGATCCCGGAGGTGCAGCTGCCCTCTACCGTCTCACAGCTGATTAACCTCTAGGAGCTTCATGTGGACCATTCATCTCTGGTAGTAGACCATCCTGCACTGGTTTTTTGGAGCAGAATTTTAAAATCCTCTGCCTAAAGCATCCTGAAATGGGAAAAATCCCATGCTGGGTGTTTTACCTGAAGAATCTTAGGGAACCTTTTCTCTTCCCACACAGGGAGGCTGTGTTCTCCCTGAACAGTTGAGTACTATGCAGTTAGAGAGCTTTCGGGACTGAAAAAAATCCAAGGACCCTCTACTTGAAGGGCAGCCTCTCCCGGATCCCACAGGTCATTGCAGACCTCCTGCCTTCACTGCAGAAATTGTCCCTTGATAATGATGGATGCAAACTGGCTGTGCTGAACAACTTGAAAACCATGGTCAATAAGAAAAGTCCAGAAATGATCAGCTGTGACCTGGAACACATTCCATACTCCATTTTCAGACTGAATAATTTGCATGAGTTAGACAGACCTAAACGAAAATAACCTTAAAACTGTGGAAGAGATCATTAACTGTCAGCATCTTAAGAATCTTTCCTGCTTAAAGTTACGGCACAATAACATTACTTATATTCCTGGGTTCAAGCAATTCTGGTGCCTCAGTCTCCCGAGTAGCTGGGATTATAGGTGTGTGCCACCATGACGGGCTAATTCTTGTATTTTTGGTAGACGTGGGGTTTCACCATGTTGTCCAGGCTGGTCTTGAACTCTTGGCTCAAGTGATCTGCCTGCCTCGGCCTCCCAAAATGTTGGGATTACAGGCGTGAGTCACTGTGCCCGGCCTCCAGTTGCTCTTAAAACAAAAACCGGCTGGGTGCAGTGGCTCACACTTGTAATCCCAGCACTTTGGGAGGCCAAGGAGGGTGGATCACGAGGTCAGGAGTTCGAGACCAGCCTGGCCAACACAGTGAAACCCCGTCTCTACTAAAAATACAAAAATTCACTGGGCATGGTGGCGGGCACCTGTAATCCCAGCTACTTGGGAAGCTGAGGCAGGAGAATCGCTTGAACCTGGGAGGCAGAGGTGGCAGTGAGCCAAGATGGCACCACTGCACTACAGCCTGGGTGACAGAGCGAGACTCTGTCTCAAAAAACAACAACAACAACAAAAATCCTGCCTGGAGATGGCTCTGGCAACATTTCCCACCTCATCCCCATTACACTCCACTCAGCACTGCACACCAGCCATCCTGGCCTCCTCCGAGCTCTGGGATGGGCCATGTCGTCTCCTCTCCCACGGCCTTTTCCCTGCTGCTGCCTTATCTCATAATCCTCTTCTGCTTGCCTGTCGCTTCCTAAGAAATGCCTTCTCAGACCTCCGGGACAAGGCTAATTCCCCCCTCACTATTCCCTCTCTAACCCGTACACAGCTTCTGGGCTGCAATTATTTCAGCTGCAACTTGAGATATTCTCGTGTAATTCTTTGATAAGTATCTGGTCCCCTCGGATAAAACCCAAAAAACAGACAGTAAGTAAACTTTCCCTCTGACCATTTAGCCCCCAGCCTCTTGCACCAGAATGCCCACACAGTAGAAACTCTACATATTTGTTAAATAAGTTACAAGCCACAGCAATAACAATATTGAACCCTGATCTAACATCTACTATCAAGGCAGTCTTCTCATTCGTTTATAAATATGAATCCATCTAACCCTCAAAACAAACCTATGAGGTACCTACTATTATTATCCCCATTTAATAGGCAAGGAAGCTACGACACAGAGAAGTTAAGGGACCTGCCCAAAGACCCAAAGCAATTCTTGGCAGAGATGCGATTTACACTCCAGTAATCTGGCTCCAGGGTCTAGCCCTTACTCACCAAGCTCTATGGCCTCAACAGGATTCAGTAGCAATTGAGTGGTTCTGGGACAGGAAGATGGGGCCAAAGAGCATCTAAGGAATGTTTCTTTTGAGAGGACACATTGAGTTGGGTCTTGGTGGGTGCCTGGTGTTGGGTGAGAAAAGGAGAGGTTAAACAAATCACTCTGGGGTAGAAAACAGATATAATCTGTACAAAGTGTATTTGGAGAACTATACAAGGTTGAGCTGAATGTCATGGAAGGCATGCTTCAGAGGTGTAGAATGCTGAAGAGAGATATGCATCTTCAGTCCTTTTTTGACTCTCTAAACTGGCAAAGTGCCATCAGAGCAGCAGTTGACTGAAACATATCTGAGCCCTACAAAATCCTAAATACAAAGTATGCACATAATACATGCATATACTATACACCATATAGGATACTGAGTCCCACTGAGGTATGGGAGCTAGGCCAGACACTCCCAAGCCAACAGGTTTGCTCCCTCCTACCTCACAGAACTGTACCCATTAAAGGAGATAAGTGCTTAGCATAGGGCCAGACAAATAGTGAACACAAATAGGTATGTATGTATTTAATGAACACACATAGCACTTACTACCAGCAAGGTCTACTCTAAGTGGTTGACAAATATTAACTCATAAACGACTGAACACATATGTCACAGACTTTCAGCACTGCTACGAATGGATGCAACTATTCATGGTGAGCCCTACAATGACTAACGTCTACTCTTACCCCAAGTGTGGGAAATAAAAACTAGTCTCAACTAGCCTCATTGTGTGCTGTGGCAGTTCCAGAAAAATTCAGAGCAGAAACATAATGCGGAGAAGTTATTATTTTAGAAAACCTAATACTCTAACCATGAGAAAGAGACATGAGCAACAGAGGTGGAACTGTGGAATGAATAAAACAGAAAATAAACACATACCAAAAAGCTGAAAATTCTTGGGGACTGAGAATGTCTAAAGTATGCATAGAAATAGTTTCAAAGATTACCTATTGAATTCAGGATACTAAAATAAAAGTCTCAAAATCCCACTTATGAAAAGTACATTAGGAAGCTCTCTATCAATGGTAAACTTTCATAATGGATTATAAATGAAAAAAGGCAACAGAATAATATGCACAAAGTGATCTCACCTTTGTTTTTTTTTTTTTAAAAAAAGAAGTGATACGTACGCATAGAAAAGTCCTGGAGGGGAAAAAAATCCAAAAGCAATTTTCATTTTCTTCTTTACCCTTTTTTATATTTTCTGAATTTTTTGCAATAGATAGTACTTTTATAACAAGTGGGAAAATATTATAAGCTCTCAAAACAAATATTTTAGAACTAGAAGGAACCCATCTAATCCAACCTCTCATATTACGGTTACGGAAACTGAAAGTCAAAGAAAGAAAGTAATTGTTCAAAGGTCACATAGCAAATGATTCTTGTGATTCAAGTTTAGACCCTTTACATGATCCCTGTCTCTGAAGACCTTTGCTTGAATCATTCCATAATAGTCAATATTCTTTCTCTTTGAAAGTTTCTAAGAGATAACAAATGTATAAATACTTATATATGTCAATATTCTTCACATTTACCTCCTTTATGCTGATTAGTAAGGTATTCAAATAAATCGTGTCCAAGTAGAGTTGTTTCCTGCTTATTTCCCCGACTAATCCAAAAGTAGGTAAGACCAAGAGAGTCTATCCATAATGCTCCTAAACCACACGTTCCCACATGAATATTTCATTCACCCATTTCCTAGGATCCCAGAGATTCTAATCGAAATGGTGCTGGGTGGCAGTTTACAGGAAGCTAGTGTGTTTGGATGATAAAGTATTATGGAATAAACTCTGGGTCAAAGACATTTAACCTCATTTTACATCACCTGAAAAAGCACTGGTATAAGATTCTTTTGTTTTGGTTTTGTGTCAAGTATACTGTCAATTGTTGAGAGGGGACTGCAGTGGAAACTTGGAATTGGAAAGTTCCATTGATGGTGCAATGAAAAGCACCATCTACATGATATTTTAATAGATGGATGGCTGAATTGGAAAAACATCTGAATGTTATCAGGTAACAGCAAAGATAGAAGACTGGCAAAGCTAAGAGCAATAAAGAGCAATTAAAGGACAAGCCAGTGCAGAGTAAAAGAAGGCAATTAAATTATAAGCAACAAATGAGAGCACAGGCAGGTTCCTGAAAGACGCAGACTGCATATACAAAGGGAGGAGACTATGCCATGTTCTACATGTGCAAAAGCAATAAGGCTACTTGTATCCATGTGTCACTGAGGTTCTCAGAAGGAAAGGGGCCAAATGCAAACCACGGTAGCACCAATTCAACCTAATGCAACCACAATTGAGGTCATGGAGGCCCAATGAGTTTTTTCATTTTGTTTTAGGTTTCTAATCATGTATGAAGTCAGTGGCACAGCGAGGGTTAATTAGAATTCCCAGCTATGGAAATTCCAGATGTGGTGCCTTCTGTGCCGTCTCATAGCCTTATGGAGTGTTGATACTCAAACTTAATTGTGCAGACAAACTTCTGAGGATCTATGAAAATGCAGATCTTGGTTTGGTGGGTCTGGGGTGCGGCCCAAGATTCTGCATTTCTTACAGATTCTAAGAGGATAATGCTGACCTGTCAGTCTGCAGTAGTAAGGATATAAAGTGGTAGTAAGGATATAAAGTGCCTTCTGAGTAAGGAAAAATAAAAAATTCTTAGTCACACTGAAGCTTATCAATAATAACAACAAAAAAAAAACAACCACTTATTCAGGATATATTATGTACCATTTTGTACACATTATAATTTACTTATCCTAACACACTCTAATATGATTTTGTCTCTATGCTACAGTTGTGGTACTATTTGGGAAACTTTTTGGTCTATATTCAAACAGCTAGTGACAGTACCAGGATTTAAGTCTGACTTTGTCTGACTCCAAAACTATTCAGCAGTAAACTACAGAGATGAGATTAACAGAATTATTAATTTTGTGATCTTGGAAAGTCTCCAAACTTTCTCTGAGCCATGATTTTTTCATCTCTAACATGAGCATTGTGGTTTGTTAGAGCACATCTCTAACAGCAGTACTGTGGTTTGGACTAATGAGGTAGGAGGTGCAGAAGTATTCTGAAATCTATAAAAGAATGTAAAGATACAATCATTGTAACTAGGTTAATTTTCACTCTCCTCTCCCCAGTTCTTGAGAGTTTGTTTGGAGGTTCTAGCAGGGGAGTGCAGCTACTCATATACCTTTGACCAAAGACTGGTCCTAGTCTATGGAAGATGGTCGTCTTCTTCAACCAAATGCACATCTTCGGGAGGGACACACGTGGAGTAGTGAGGGAGGAAGGAGACACCCGCGTAGCCAGCCAGATCAGCCAAATCAGCCCTGGCGATCAATGAGGTGATAGATGTCGCAGCCAGATCGCCCTCACATCCCCTAGTTTTTAAAAATATTACTGAAAATACTACTGAATATACACCTATTTCCTAAATATTTGTAAATATATTCACAAAATTTTCCTTGTCAGGATCCCATTATACTTCTAAAAGTTACTAACAACCCTGAGATGCCTTCTCAGATGATTATGGACATTCTTCTTTAAAACCACACCAAAATTCTAAAAGTAGTAATTTCTTAAACTGTGGCCAGTTGCTCCGAAGCAGGGAAGGGGGGCAAGATGGTTTACATCTCGAACGGACAAGTGTTGGACAGCTGGAGTCAGTCTTCATGGAGATTATCTTTGATAACAGATTTCTTCTGGGGAATAGCAGAGTTTGTGGTTTTGCTTTTCAAAACTCTGCTTCAGCAAGATGCGAAAAAAAAAAAAAAGAAGCTATGGAAACTCATCTGATTCCAGATATGATGATGGAAGAGGGCCACAGGGAAATCCTCCACAAAGAATAGGTCGAATCAATCATTTGCATGGCCCCATTCCTCCTCCAATGGCTGGTGGATGAGGAAGGCAAATGTCTGCTCTACGAAGAAGACAACTGGACATGCACAGTCACAGCAGAAGAAAACCATCAAGAAGTGGTGGGCTGGCCATGCTGGAGCAGTAGACAAATGTGTGTGTCTAAATAGGGACTGCTCCATGTCCTCACAGATGAATGAGGTAACGCTGAGAATTCCCTCTGCAGGGAACTGGCTGACTGACATGCAGTTCCACAAATACACGTTTGTCTCATTATCTTTTTTGTATAGTTTATTAAAGTATTAATACAGTTTCAGTAAGTAAATATTTTCAGGTTGCAAAATGAACTCCTCATCTTTATATTAAATGCACACAAAAAACCTGAATCTGAAGAATATAAATAAAAGGTTGTGTATTTAACACTGTTAGTGTCACCTTTCCAACTTCTGAAATACTGTTCATTGGTAATTTGTTCTCATTTATAAATCACATTGTATTTATTTCGATAGTATGCATATATCTGTGCTCTTGAATTAATTTTTATCTTATATTTGTCTTATTAAAAAAGTAAATTACGGCATAAAAATGGAAAAGGTATTACTGAACTTTTCATACTGTTACATTAAAATCCATTAGTCTATCTTGCACTTTGAATGGAAATTATACCAATGCATAATTTTGTAACATCATCTGCTTGTCCTTTGGAAAATATTGGTTCACTAAGTTTTATCATTCTTCCAAATGTTAACGCATGTCATTAAACAACATGAAAAAAATACACACACTCCTTGCTATCTTCATCAATTTTGTATAAGGATCAGTAAGCTGTGACACTCAAATGGCAAATACAAGTTTTTCAAAAATCAAATTTTTGCTTGGAAACTCAGATTTTATCATAGACAACTGGTAGTTTCATAGGTTTTCCTTGAAGGGACAAGCTAACATCACTCATTTTTGAGAAAATACGTCAAATAATTAAGTCTAAATAAAAAGCTTGTCAGTTCTTTCAAAAAAAAAATGGTGTTCTTTGAAAAAAAAAATTAGTTCAGCTTGCAACTTAAACTGCACAGCTGCTTTTCCTCTAGAAAACAGTACTTCAGTATGCAGCAGATATGCTACATGCATACTTCCAATTGCGTCACATAGAATATCAAAAAGACAGGCAATCTAGGTTTGAGATTATTAAATCTGCTTCATCAAGGACATTTATTTTTTGAGATGGAGTCTTGCTCTGTCGCCCAGGCTGGAGTGCAGTGGCGCAATCCCGGCTCACTGCAACCTCCGCCTCCCAGGTTCATGCCATTCTCCTGCCTCAGCCTCCCAAGTAGGTGGGACTACAGGTGCCTGCCACCATGCCCAGCTAAGTTTTTTTGTATTTTTAGTAGAGACGGGGTTTCACCATGTTAGCCAGGATGGTCTCCATCTCCCGAGCTCATGGTCTGCCCGTCTCAGCCTCCCAGAGTGCAGGGATTACAGGCATAAATCATTTGTCTTTGATGCCCGGCCTCATCAAGGACATTTTTATTGCTTCATCTAAGGTGTTCTTTTTAGTGAAATGGGCTTTTTTATTTTTTTATTGCAAGGGCATGACTACTTGTACAACTGGTGCCACTGCAATGACTTCTGCTAAGGTGCCATGACTCCTTTAATACCACAGTATGAAGGTCAACATACTGAAAGGGCAAATAAACTTAATCTACTGAGTTTCTTTTCAGTTCTCTCTCTCTAACCATAAAAAATCATTAAGACCCCCAGATGCTTGCTAATGTCAAAAAAAGCTTTCTAAGCAGGAGGGGGGTCGGGAAACACACCGTTAGGAACAAGCTACTTACTCAAAAATATTCACCTGAAAACCAAGATAGAGTGATTTTTTTTAAAGACTCTCAAATCACAACTGTCATAGGATGTTTACCAGCTAAGTCTGTGCAAAGTCCTGAAATACGGTGAGAAAATGGTCAATCCATAAGTGAGAAACACCTGTGACAATTCGCTGTGACAATGTACTTCCTCCAAAATGACTTTCTTATACATATTATATATATATATAAAATATGGAGATATGTACATACACACTGTGTCTGTGTGTGTGTGTGTGTGTGTGTGTATATATATATAATATATGGAGAGAGAGAAAGAGACACAGAGAGAGATTGAGAGAGAGCGAGCGAGACATGGGGTTTCATTATATTGCCCAGGCTGATCTTAAATTATGGCCTCAACTGCTTCTCCTGCCTCGGCCTCCCCTTTAGAGGCATGAGCCACCTCACACAGCCCAAAATCACTTTCTATCAAAGCTCTCTATTTTTCTATTCTACTACACTTAAAAATAAGCCAAGAAGGAAACTCTAAGAAGAAAAGCGTAAATTCCCAAAAGTATACCTACTTTGGAAGCTCACAGAAACAGTGGATTGTTGACTTCACACTAATAAAGCACACTAATTTTGGCTTCCACCCAGGAAAATTTAGTCACTGAACTACCAAAGACACATGTATATCTCAATATAGAGGCAGTCTTTAGCATCACCACACCAGAAATTTCTGAGGTTCTAATTACATATTGTTATACTGAAGCAGGCAAAGGAGAGTTGGAAACCCAACAGCAGGCCAAGCTTGATGAATAGGATATAACATTTAGTTATTAGTCCATGATAAAAATCTGTAGATAAAAGGCCTTCCTGTTACCATCATAGTCTATTACTTACTAATGGTGTGACTTTTGCCTATAAATTTAGCCCATTGTTGCTAGAAGTAGAGCAATTGAACCACCTACATCTGAATAACTTGAGGTGCTTGTTAAAAAGTGAGGATTCTTTGGGTCCATTCCAAATCTAATAAATCATAATCGCTGAGATTGGAGCCTAGAAATCTCTGTCTTTAACACTTCGCAGGTGGTTTTTATGCACAATACTGTTTGCATGGAAACCTGACTGCCTGAGTCTCAGCTTCCTTATCTGTAAAGCAGAATTGACTGTCATCATACTTTCCTATTTCACAGTTGTTAAGTATTGAGGATCAATCAAAAATATATGGGAAATGCTTTTTAAAACTGCCAAGTGCTACAAAAATGATTATAACCAACTAAACCTCTACCACCTACATTTCTACCAACTCTTCTAAAAACTAAAAGTAAAAAAAGGTAAAAATAATTTTTCAAAGACACTACAGATATTATCTTAATTGTTATAACTAAATCTCAGATAACTAGAATACTCAGAAAATAGTCTTATCGTTAATATTTAACTGAACATTGTGGTCACTCTTTTGAAAAACTTTAAATGTGTTACTACACTGTCTTTCCTTGGTAAATGCATAACTTAGTTTTTATCTGATGACAAGGGATTTTCGAGTTGGGTCAGAATTCTGAGTATCAGGTTTTGTTGCCCAAGATTTATGCTTAGAAGAGTAATCTATGTTCAGCCCTGAGCTCATTTGCTAAAAGGTTTCTTGTTTATTTTTTCTTGTTTGGGGGATATTTTATGGTTGATGGAGGCATGCTTATTTTAACCAAAAGCAGATCTCTAATTACAAGTTGTATTCCAAACGCTTATTTGTTCCTAAGTTGTCTGGAACTTAAAATGCCTCTCCCCATAGCAAGAAAAAAAGAGAAGTTATAAATCATGATAAAATTATCTGGCTTGTACAAAAAGGCCACAATATAGATGAAACACATTTGCTGTATCTTAACTATCACACAAATATTTTACAGTGGTATTCATCAAGCTTGAGAGTAAAACTGAATATGAAACAATTTTCATTTACCTTTAATATTGCTACTTAAGATAAAAAGAGTCAGCTGGATGAAGATGAAAAGCTGACAGAGCCAGTGCAGTGGCTCACGCCTGTAATCCCAGCACTTTGGGAGGCTGGGGCGGGCAGATCACCTCAAGTCAGGAGTTCGAGACCAGCCTAGCCAACATGGTAAAATACTGTCTCTACTAAATATACAAACAAACAAACAAACAAAAATTAGCCAGCTGTGGTGGTTCCCTACTGTAATCCTAGCTACTCAGGAGGCTGAGGCAGGAGAATCGCTTGAACCCGGGAGCCGGACAGAGGTTGCAGTGAGCCAAGTTCACGCCACTGTACTTCAGCCTGCGCAACAGAGTGAGACTCCATCTCAAAAAAAAAAGCTTATAGATAAAAGTTTCTGTAAATGTTCTAGAAAGGTTAATGGCCCCCAGTTCTTTATTATACAGAACACACAAGGTCTGTCAATGTGACCACCAGGGATTTTCTTCAGAGTCATGATTAGGATATGATGGGGACAGGACATGACAAAACTGAGTGTCCAAAGTTAACTCAACAAGTGAAACAGAAGAGAAATTAGCAAAGTGTTTTTGAAACAGTAGCTGCGTATCCCTGAGAAAGAGACAACATGGAGTAGAAACAGCTGAGCTATAAACGGTGAAAAAGAAATACCAGAACAAGATTCAAAGCAGAAGAAAAGAAGGGACAGAAAGTAATGCTGAAGAAGAGCGTGCCGTCTACAAGAATCACAAAGACCGAATTCAGGATGTGGCAGCAAAGTTACCAAAACCAAAGGGGCCTTGGTGTAAGTGAAGGAGGCTCTCCTTCATACATGCCAACTGCCACACTTGGACTGTTTGTACCTGAGAGAATGTTCACTGACTAGATTTCTGATTCTGAATCCAAGTTATCAGAAGCCCTGTCTGCCTTCTTCTTAGGCACCCTCACCTTAGTTGGGTACTTCTGTTCCTTCACTACCTCCTCCATCTCCCTATACCCAAATAAAATTATATATTATATCCCAGTTTTAATCTTACCCCTGAATTTATACTCAAGTGTCATCTCTGTTTGGATTCCTGACCATCACAGACCCTATAGGTCTCTGCTTGTGTATTCAGTCTTCCCACCTTCCTCTTTTCCAAGTCAAAGTGGGGCTCAGTCTAACTAAAAATGAGGTACATTCATTCAAGCAATTAAAAGCTGACACTGAGTGTCAGGTACTATCTTCTGCCTAATAGTAAACACAACAGTCTTGGGTTCCTAGGAATCCTTTATGTATTTTATTAGAACATGTGAAACAAATACCATAAGGGACACTGTGGACACTTCTCTAGCCTCTTAAGATGCTCTGGTTATTTTGAAATAAAATGTTCAACTATGGCTGGACAGACAAATTTTATAAACCAAAGGAACAATGTCAACTCCAAGTCTGATTAAGAGCAGAGACTTAGCTTGAACATTCTTCCTTCAGTATTCTAGAGTTCAGATAATAGATTATAAGGGAAGGAAAAGGAAGCTAACTGAATTTTAATTTTTACACCCAAATCTCAAATAATGCCAGCTTCCGCCTCTTAGAAAGAACTCTTTCACAGCACACACTCAGGGCAACTTGAATCTATGCTCCTGGGTTGCATTCCTCAAACTTGGCCCAAATAAAACTCTCTAATTATATTAATTTAGTCCTGGTTTTTTTTTCTTTAGGTCAGCAGGATTCACAGTGACTTCCCACCACCCCCTAGTGTTTTTCTCTAAAATCAGTGCTTGGTACCAGCATGAACTCACTGCATTCTCCATTCTTGGAAGTCCTACTACATGTTGTGGAGATGAGGTCTCACTATGTTGCCCAGGTTGGTTGTGAACTCTTGAGCTCAAGCAGTCCTCCCACATCAGCCTCCCAAAGTTCTGGGATTTCAGGCATTAGCCACTATGCTCCACCAGAAATCTTATCTTGTGTGGTTGAAGCTGATTGAGATTGGATGGATCGGCATTTCCATTGTGCAAACCACACTTAGTCTTCCAGAGTGGAAGAATAAATAAATGGAATAATGAAAAGTTAATTGGCAAAGCTTACAAAAAGCTTTAACCTTTCCTGGCCTAAGGCTCTTCCATTTGCTTAACTTACATTCTACCCTGCTTGGAAAACATCAGCTTTATCCTTTTGAAATAAGGATGGAAAGATCCATGCACCTGGATGAAGGAGCCTATGAACCAGCTCTCCTGAAAAGCTGTAAACTAAAAATAAAATCCAAAGCCCTCGACCAACTGGGTGGACCCACTCTTGGCCAAGGAGACCCCAGAGAAACCTCAAAAACTGAGTTCTCAGTCAAAATAGGAAAAGAGGTCAAACGCAGTTCATTATACTCCCTCCCTTTTGGAGTTTAGGTGCAACAATTGACCAGCATTAATGCTACAATAGAAATAAGACTGCAAAAACAGTCTCTGTGGCAATAAGACATCAAGTTATAAAAAAGACCTTAAGGCTATGCCAGGAGAGGGTTAAGTCATGTCTGCAAACAATCAATCTTGCTACATAGCATGCTTAATTTACAACATCACTTTTTTTTTTTTTTTTTTTTTTTTTTTTGAGACACAGTCTTGCTCTGTCACCTGGGCTGGAGTGCAATGGTGCAATCTCTGCTCATTGCAACTTCAGCCTCCCGGGCTCAAGTGATTCTCCTGCCTCAGCCTCCCAAGTGGTTGGGACTACAGGCACGTAATACCATGCCCTGCTAGTTTTTTGTATTTTTAGTAGAGATGGTCATTCTGGTCTTGAACACCTGACCTCAAATGATCCTGCCCGCCTCAGCCTCCCAAAGTGCTGGATTACAGGCTCGAGCCACCACACACAGCCATAACATCCCTTTCTGTTGATATCAAGTTTCAGACAGAGTCTTACTCGTTTAATCAATTGAAAATTAAAGAATCTCTGAATTACCAGGCACGGTGGCTCACACCTATAATCACAGCACTTTGGGAGGCTGAGGGGGGTGGACTGCCTGAGCTCAGGAGTTCAAGACCAGCCTAGGCAACACAGTGAAACCCTGTCTCTACTAAAATACAAAAAATTAGCCAGGAGTGGCGGTGTATACATGTAATCCCAGCTACTTGGGAGGCTGAGACAGGAGAATTGCTTGAACCCGGGAGGGGGAGGTTGCAGTGGGCCGAGATCGCGCTATTGCACTCCAACGTGGGTGACAGAGCACGACTCTGTCTCAAAAAAAAAAAAGTATCTCTGAACACGCTGAATAAATAACCTGTAAGCCCTTGCTCTAAGACATCCCACCTTTTCATACGGAATCAATGTATACCTTTCATGTACTGATTTATGTCTCTGCCAGTAACTCCTGCCTCCCCAAAATATATAAAAACAAATAGTAATCCAACTGCCTCTGGTGCACGTTCTCAGGACTCCTTGAGAAAGCGTTTCCCTGAGCCACAGTCACTCATCTTGGCTCAGGATAAACCTCTTTAAAATATTTTACAGAGTTTGGTTTTTCCACTAACAAGGTGATAACTCTTCATTATTGCCAAGGCCTTATAAGTTTCTCACTGAAAATTCTAAATTAATTAAGGATTCTTTTAACAGCAAGCTCTCAGGAGAGAAAAACATCAAAGATCATGGCCTCCAACCTGGAGATTTTGTTTAACGGAAAATGCCATCAAATAAAGGACTCCCTCCAGCCATGTAAGAAGGGCCAATATCAGGCTGTCCTGCCTAAGTGGATATCTTTCTCAGTGGAGATCTTCAACACTTTGTTCTTTAGACCCCGACAAGAAGTGGATTAAAATATTCATTTGGTTACCTTCGGGAATAGGAACACTTTTCCTATTTGTATTTCAAGTTGTTTTGTTGATAATTGTCCTTACTTGTGTCATCTTTTTGATTCTGAAATTGATTGCACTTTGTATTTCAAGATGTCTAAAGTCTACCACAAAATTCTATGACAAAAACCTTATCACAATAGCTAGATGCTTAGAAATGACCCAACACATCTCAACTCCAGTGTAAGTGAATGGCCTGAGACTCCACTGCTCTGTCCCCTTATTGTTCCGTCCAATCCCTGAATTGTTGCCAACCAATTTAGCCTTGGAGCCTCACTAAGTTCTTAAGTTATAGTACTTCTGCCCATCTCATTCCCTCTGACATGGGACAAGATTATCCAGAAATGAGCCTTCCCAGCAATGTGGGACAAACTTACATCCAAAATGTTGATCAGTATTTTCAGAAGGGAAAGATTTTTATTAAAAGGAGGAAATGAGAAAGAAAAATTGCTCAGAGCCGTCTGAGATATGTGAACTATGCAAAATGTATCAGGCCCAGAGGGACACAAGCATGGGACTTCTGTCACATCTCACTGCAGCCATTCCCAGGGGCAATTATTTAAAAGCATTTTGTTCCTGACAGCTGCTTCACCCACTGTCTTGTGTTCCTGGAATCTGTGACACAAAGAACAATGTATAGCCAACTAATAGCTTGTTATTGTAACATAAATACTTGATAAACAACTTAGGAACTGCCTCTTCTTTTTTCCTTTAAAAAACCATTTGTAACTGCTGCTAATAGGAGTATATACTCAGGGCAACTTGAATCTAGGCTCCTGGGTTGCAGTCCTCAAACTTGGGCCAGACTCTCTACTTTTATTTAAAAAAAGAAGAAAAAGAAGAACTCTTTCACTGAAACATGAAAGTAGTCTTCAGTGACCACCACCCATACACAAGCCCTTTACACATACACAGATACACAGATATATGTATTCATAAGCATAGCAGAAGGTCACAAACACACAAAACAATGCTTTTGAGTAGCTAACTGGAGAAATGTATTGCAATGTAGTTGAGAATTACATGACCCTGTAAAATCACGCCAAGAAACAAAAGGAATATTTAAATACATCCCCAAGTCAATACATCTCGGTGGAAGTCTATACTTCAGTTCAAAACTTCATTTACAAGCAAGGAAAGGCATCTAATATCTAACATACCTACTGACGCATATAGAGAATAATACTTGTTTTTCCCTCTTGCTGTTTTCCTCAGTTTGGCTCAGTACCTAGGCATAAGCATTCCAGGGCCCAGGGCCAAAAGCCTCTAAAGCAGAGCTTGGTAGCCCTCTCCTAAGATCAAACACCACGCTGGGGAGAAGCCAGGGAAGGGCAGAATCCTCACTTCTTCATCCACTCTCACACATCTACATCATTTTAGTTTATCTGAGAAAACTGCAGAATAATGTAAAAATTACAATGCCACTGCAACATGATTGCCTCTGCAAGGCAAGGCAACTTTTCTATTTATCCCGCTAAATTAAAACAGTGTAGTTGAGGATCACAGTGGTGGGCCTCTCCCAATCCTAACCCCAGGGTGCAATTAGTTCAGTCCATTTCTGCAGTTTTATGAAAAGTGTGCTGAGGTTTAGTCTGAAAAAAAGGAATTCTGTAATTGCAGCTCCTCTCTAGAAGACATGTCCCAGGGCTCTTTGACAACAATTGTCAGGTTGCTTTTGGGGCCTTTTCCCTTCGGAAGCCCATTGTTTGGGGAAGTTCTGGGAGGAGAGGGGGTTGGGGAAAAAAGGTATTGAAGTAGGGAAGGGAAAGAAGAATACGAGTTTGCACTTTAAGTTCAGTTGCTAAATAATAATTTCAACAATAAAGGGTCTCACAGTGTCACCCAAGCTGGAGTGCAGTGGCACAATCACGGCTCACTGCAGCCTTAACTTTCCCTGGTTCAGCTGAATCTCCCACGTCAGCCTCCCAAGTAGCTGGGACTATAGACGCATGCTACCATACCCAGCTAATTTTTGTATCTTTTGTAGAAACGGGGTTTCATTATGTTGCCCAGGCTGGTCTCAACTCCTGGGCTCAAGCAATGGAACCGCCTCAGCCTCCCAAAGTGCCAGGATAACAGGTATGAGTCATGAACTGGGTCTGTTTGGTAACATTCATATGTTAATGTCTCACAGTGTTCCATCAAAAGATAGGAAGAATTCTTTCCAATTCAATAGATGCAAAAGACCCCAATTAATGGGATTTTAAAAAGGTCCATAATAGTCCTACTTGTGGAAGTAAGTCCTAGGACACTTCCCTGTCAAATGCTGAGAGTAGCATCATCACACAGAATGCTGTTTGAGCAGTTGACTGCAGGTCTCAAAGACTGCACAGCTTGCTCCAAAAGTAGACCTTTGCTGATATCTGTTGTGGATGGATAAGTAAATGAGCAAGAAAAATTTAAAAACTGAATTTTGCAATTGGAAAACCTGTGAAGACTGGTAGGCATGTAGAAATGGTTTTATACTAGAGTTACACACAGATTCCATATACAATTACTGCCTACCTCGTCGGGTGTGAAACACCTTAAGATATTGATACTAAACAATTTAAGTGATCAGGTTGTAAAAGCTAAGGTCTTCCATTAACAAAATTTTAAAAAGGTGACTCAAGAGACTAAGTTCTCATCAATATAGTGTGATTATAGACTCAAACAGTGTTACAAGATGCAAAATTTTATCTTCAGATGCAAACATCATGTGGCTTGGGATACGTATTCTTTGAACCTTAGGCTTCTTTTTAAGTACTAAGTATATGACACCATCTCTTAAGTCTAGGAAGATTGATTGAGTCTTCAAAGTATTATAGCATCTCCATGATATCCCAAATACAGTGAAAATGGAAATATATACAAAATGAAAGGAGACTTCAAAAATTAGAAATTTTTCTACAAAGCATTGTTCAATCATATGTAAAGGGATATATTTCAGGGTACACTATACATAGAAATCTGTGATTTCCATATAATACAATAAAAATGATTCTATTTCCTTGTGGTTTTCAATTTACTTCCCTACATACATTCTTCAGCTTGATTTTCACAATAATCCCATGCAATGCACAAGGCAGCTGATGTTGCCCCATTTTCACACAGAAGAAATTGAGGTTTGGGGACAGTTACGCAAGTCCTCAGCAATTAATAACAGCCAGGAATCCAGGCCTTCTCTCAATCAGCACTTCCCACCATGAATTCAGAATAAAAACCAACCCCCATATTTCATAAAGTTGACTGTGGGTCCTGCAACTGTCATAGCAAAATAGCAGAGGAGTAATAGGTAGCTTTTGTTAGAAACACAAACCGTGTAGCCTATGGTTAGAAGAGTGGGCAAAGAATCATAAAGGTTTCTTCACAGTCATATAAATGTGAATACCCATGGAATTTCTGAGCAGCTGCAAGGAAATTCCAAAACGGAGCCGAAGGGAAAAAGTGTTCCCTAAAGTTCCTAATAGAACTTAAAGAGCTCTGCTAACTCTTCAGCTGGAAACAGTTAACCCAAGTGAAATCATGTATAACCCAGAGTCCCCCAAAAGAAGCAACACATTGATGCACTTTCTTAAGACCAACAACGTTCACGTTTGTCATTTTTCTCCTCTAAAAACTCGTACTCTCCTGGGGCAGGGGGTCGAGTATTCCTAAGGATGACGATTTTGAACAGCCTGCTTTCACAGGCATCCGTAATTCAAGTGAGAGTGAACCATCCTGCCCTGCCAGGGTACCGGGCAGGGGCGGCGGTGTAGGGCACTTGTAAAGGCTGCGGAGGAGAGCGCGCGGGCGAAGCAGCACTCCCGCACCATGCCTCTCTCCGGGGCCCGGTGCTGACTGCGCTGCGAGTGCAGGAGCTGGGCGCCGCCCTCCCCGTCCTCCCAGCCCTCCCGGGCGCCGGGGCCTGGCCGCGGACCTACCAGCGAGAGTACTTTATAGGTGTTGGGGTCCTTGGCAGTGCGGGCGCGCGCCGCCTTCTCCAGCGGCTCCTCCCCCACGTCCATGGGAGCCAGCAAGGACGCGGCCGCCTGCGGGTCCCCGGGCGCCTCGGCGGCGTGGCTGCGGCCCCGATCGCGGCCGTTCCCCGCCGGGCCCTCCCGGGGAGCGCGCCCGCCCTCGCCGCCGCGGCTTCCGCCCCCCGCGCAGCCGTCCCGCTCCATCGTGGCCCCAGGCGCTCCGGCCCCGCCGCCGGGCCGCTCCTTTAATAGGCCCCGCGCCTCTCCGCCCCGCCCCGCCCCGCCCCGCCGCGCCCGCCCCTCGCGGTCAGATCCTTGGCTACCCGCCCTGCACCCGGTCTCGCAGTCAGGGTAAAGCGACTCAACGCCCCGGATTATTTGGCTTCCTGTCTGATTTCGGGCACTCTGCGTGTCGGTTATTTTGGGTCCCTTACGTGGGCGTGTCTTGAACTTCCCCCCAAGCCGTCCCCTCCCCGCGCCCCGGCCACACTCCCGACACTTGCAGGAATCGCCCTGCGTGGCCTCACAGCGCGGGCTGGACTGGAATTGCAGCGTGTGGTCTACAGAGGGCATGAGATCATGGGGCCCCAAAATAGAGCGGGGAGAAGGAGAAGGATGCAGCCGCCGATGCCGGTCCGGCTTCTCAAAGGCGGGAGAGAGTGGAGTCTTGGGGTCGACCTGTGAGTTTCTGGCTGGAAATGCAAATGAACCATGGAGGAAGGCGACATTCTGTTTCTCCCCCTCTGAGTCCTGTCCCCCACTACCTACGGTACCATGAGAGAGAAATCGTCCACTTAAAATACTTGGGTTTAATATATACTGTACACACGTGTAAGGGATATTTCGTTTTCCACGGTTGTATGAGGTTTCTGGAGTTTTCTCGCTATTGTTTTTATGTATATTTGCTTATTTTTCTAGACTTTCTGCATTGAAGGTTTCAGGAGTTGGTGTTGCCCTCTCCTGAGGTTGACTCTGATACCTAGCAATATCAAAAGTGTTAATGCAATCTGAAATACTTTGATAAGCCTTATTTTTCAACTAGGACGCCAACAGTAAGCTGATTCTTGGTGGGTTTTGTTTTACCTTTGATTCTGGAACTTGTCCATTTTCTGACTAGTCGGTGAGCAAAATCACCAGTGTTTTGTGAAGTGAGACAGAGGGAAACCAGTGACTTCGAACTACTTTGCAATACCTGGGACTGACTTCAGGGACCAAGGAACAATTTTCAATACATTTTGGATACACGAATACATACAAATGTTTACACATGAGAATGAATGTTTAACAAATATAAAATGCATGTTATTCCCTTTAAAATAGTCAACTTGGGATGCTCTTCATTTATACTGACTCATCCATCCACCCATCCATTCATTTATCAAGTAATGAATCCTTCAACTCAATCTTTTGGCCTCCAACTATGCATGCCATATTTAAAAATGAATTAAAATGTATCTTAAAGTGTGGGTGGAAGCGGGGGTGGGGGGGGGTGAGACCAACTTGTAAACAAAAAAATTAAAACCTAAGTCATATATGCACAATAGAGTCACACATAAGATATCGATACAGGAGCGAGAAAGAAATTATTTAGGCATATAGTGTGAGCAAAAGAGCCCTCGGCATAGCTTACCTTCTAACAAAAAGCAGCCCAAGAAATCATTTCCTTTCTAACAAAGAGCAACTTGGAAGATTGAGCTGCAAACATAGGTAAGTAAACTGCAAGCTTGCACAGGAGATGCCGGCAGCAGCACAGACAGAAGGGGCTACTGGGGGCCAGGCATGTCCACCATGGGGGTTCCACCTCCCCTCTTTTTTAGCACATGCACAGTAGGAAGGAAATAAGCAACATGGAGTAGCTACCTGCCTATATAGTAGAAGATTGGGGCCGGGGCTGCCAGAGATTTGAGCCCTATGCAGATGGCACACCTGGTCCTAACCGGTTTTTCGCTCTTTATGTAGATCTGATACCAACTCCCCACTAGCTCATGTATAAAAACCCCTGCATTTCACCAGGTACCGGCAACCCATTTTTCCGGGACCCCTCTGTAGCAGAGAGCTATTCTCTTTCTTTTGCCTATTAAAAATTCTGCTCTAAACGTCACCCTTTGTGTGTGTCCACATATTTGATCTCTGCGGCCGTGAGACCAACAACCTCGGGTGTCACCCCAGACAACAAAGCTGCTTCAATATTACCAGAGCTTAGTAGAAACGGCAGTTGACATCTGGAAGCAGTAAAAGCCTTCCCTCAAAGCATTATTGAACTTTTTTAAAAAGTTACCTTTGAGTCAGCTCCCAAACCACCCAAGAGAAACAGGTTTTCACTGTTTCATAGTCACACATATTTTTCTGCCCCAAACTTGGCTCCAAATTTTCCTTTGACTCTTTCCAAAAATCAGATTCAAGGACACAGATTTGCTCCACTGAGACTGGTCAAATGAGTGTCAAAACTTCTACAAGCAACTCCACAGAGACGCTATCCAAAGTGGTTTTGAACCTGACAAAACAAGTGGAAGAAGTATATTGTCTGCATCCCAAGGCAACGAACCACTTTAAAGACTTATCATTTGGAAAATACAGTGTGCAGACAGTCTGCAGAGTCACAAACATCTTAGGACCTGGGGAAAACATTTTTCTGTGGCATTAGTTTATTTTTAAGATTTTTTATGACATCTTGGTTTTTCTTTCTTTCTTTTTTTTTTTCCCGAAAGCACAATATGCCAGGAGCCATATTGACTGAGGCAGCACTATACACACTGCAAAAGGCGCATCATGTGCCGTGTTAAAGGTTGCAGCATCTATTCCACAGGATTGTGTGCCCAGTGTGGACAGATGGTCAGATTTTTCAAGAGAAGCAGGAAATTTAAATGTTTGTGTGAATACTCCAGGTTACAAAATGTTGTCTACAAAATTCAGAGTAACAGTTTCTTCAAACAAACAAAATGTAGCACATTTAAAAGGCAAACAAAATGTAGCACATCTGCAGGATAGACCTGGCACACACACCACCAGGATGTGGCCTCTGCCTAATGCTCATGCCTCATCTGTGCCAGTTGGGACTTACATGGGTAATTATAAAAACCCAATTGGAAGTCTAAAATCAGAGGAAGAAAAATGAGCCAAGGCTGGGTGCGGTGGCTCACGCCTGTAATCCCAACATTTTGGGAGGCTGACGCGGGTGGGTCCCTTGAGATCAGGTGTCTGAGACCAGCCTGGCCAACATGATGAAACCCCGTCTCCACTAAAAATACCAAAATTAGCAGGGCATGGTGGTACATGCCTGTAGCCCCAGAGACTCTGGAGGCTGAGGCAGGAGAATTGCTTGAACCTGGGAGGCGGAGGTTCCAGTGAGCCAAGATCATGCCACTGCACTCCAGCCTGGGCAACAGAGCAAGAATCTGTCAAAAAAAAAAAAAATGAGTCAGGTATGCCATTTTCAGGTTTAGCTATAGACATTGCAATGTCTATACTGAAATATTGCCTCAGTCTTCTTTATTCGAAATGGTCTGAGGGGCAGCTTCACCATCACATTCCAAAGTACAATAAGGTCTTGAGACGTAAAGCCACAACACAACTTTTTGGGTTAATGCAAAGGTGAACAATGACTGTTTCATCCTTAATCCTAAATCACTCTGTTTTAGTGACTGCATACTCTAATCTGGTATAGCAGTAAAGATGATCGTTTAAGATTTTATGCAAGTTTTCTATTAAGTTTTATTGTAACACATAAATATTTAAACATTTCTGTCTTGGTTCCTGAAGCTTTGGTTGTAGATAAGGCCAAAATACCAAACAAAAGCAATTTATCAATGTTTAATTATTACTTTGAGGTTGGGAAGCAACTTTTCTTAGTTACTAAACGATGAGATATGCTGTAGGGTAATTATTTTAGCAGCTGCTCCAGAGCTTTTCCAGCTTTCTTCTAATTCGCCAGTAAAACAAGAAAGACATCTAGCCAAATCTAAACAGAAAAAAAACCCTACAAGCCTCTTTAATCTTAGGCCTAGGGAAAACATTTCTCTGTGCCATTAATTTATTTTTAAGAGTGTGTATGACATCCTGATTTTTCTTTCTTTTTTTGAAAGCACAAAAATATGTCCTCTGGAGAAAGAAGCTTGGATAACCATGTGACCTTGAACTGATTACCAGAAGCCTCTGAGCCTTAGTTTCCTTATTTGTAAAATGCTCTTTCAGATTAATATCTCTAAATGCCAACAAAATGTTTGACATTTCAACTTTACGTAAACATTCAAATCTATCCTTTCCATTTGTAAATCAGTCACTCACTACCCCTAAGGGAGAGAATAAAAAGATTTAATGTTCTCCTATATTATGCATGGTTTATATATAATCTCTGGGAAGGTTTGAGACCTGTTATTAGGCCTGCATCTACAAAGAGGGTAAGGAAGGGATACTTGCTGCTCTGGGATGAAGGAGAGATGCCTATAGGGATCAGTTAGGTAACAAAATGAATAGAGAGAATTCAGAAGTGTAAGATCCAAAGGAGAGTAATAGAAACTGGGAAATGGAAAACGCATATACCATTCAAAGGGAGTGTGGGGTTCTGATTAGGTTAAAGGAGTCAGGATGGCGGGACAGAGGGAAAGCAAAAAGATAAAGCAGATAAGCTATAAGTCTGCCTTTCTTCGTGGTCCAGAACATTAGCCTTCTTGCACAAATAACTCACAATCTTCCTGCACCCAGCTATCATCAGACCCTCGAGTGATTAAAAGAAAAGGCAAGCTAATTCACTGCAACCTCGGTGTTATCAGTACCGCACAAAGCCCTCTTCAGCACACAGCACAAGCACCATTCCATAACATCCCCAGCAAGCCTTTGTCTCCTTGCAGTCAGCTCCTCTCTTGCTGGCCTGCCCATTTTTCCCTTGCAACACATTTTCATACATGCTCTAATAAATATGACTTTCTTTACCTCCAATTATCTTCATAAATTCTTCTTACCCCCACACCACTAGCCCCAGATCGTCGCTGATTACCTGCTGCAGGAAGTTGCTGTCCAGTCCTTCACGTTTTGTTGACCACAGTATCTGCCACTCCTTCATTATCTCTTACACCTCTATTTCAAACAAAATGTAGGATTGCCAGGCAACCTGAATTTTAAGTTTTATTAAAGTACAATTTACCTATTATAATATCTACCCATTATATGCATACAGTTCAGTGATTTTTAGTAATTTATACAGTTGTGCAACTAATAATGAGGTCCAGTTTTGAAACAATTTCATCACTTCAAAAAGTTTGTTTCTGCACATGTGTAATCAAAAACTGCTCCCACTCCAGTCCCAACCACAGACTTCTCTGCTTTCTGTGTGTAGCTTTGCCTTTTCTAGAAAATTCATTTAAATGGTATTCTACTAAGTTGTCTTTTGTGTCTGTCTTCTTTCACTTAGCATAATGTTTTGAAGCTCATCCATGCTGATGCAAGTATCAGTAGTCCCTTTTTATACATAGTAGTAATTTATTGTATGGATATTTCATATTTTATCTTTTCACCAGTTGCCGGACGTTCATACTATTTCCAGCTTGAGCTATTATAAATAATGCTGCTGTGAACATTCATGTGCATGTCTCTGTGTGAATCTGCATTTTCCTTTCCCTTGGGTAGATAATTGGGAGTATAATTGTTAAGTCATATGCAAAGCGTACATTTAAATTTTTGAGAAACAGTGAAACTGTTTCCCAATGTGGCTGTACCATTGTACATTCCTGCCAGCAACTTGTAAGGAGCCCATATACCCTTCCAACACTTACTATTCTCAGTATATCAGTGTATAAAGGGTCCACATACTTTGCAATACTTCCTATTCTCAGTCTTTTGTAATAGCCATTTGAATAGGTGTTTGGTGGTACCTCAAAGTAGCTTTTATTTGCATTTCCCTAATGACTAATTATGTTGAACACCTTTTCATGTGCTTATCTGCCATCTATATGTCTTCTTTGATGAAATGCCTACTCAAATCTCTTGCCCATTTTTATCAGATTTGCTTCTCATCTGATTATTAAGTTATAAAGTTCTTTATATATTCTGGACACAAGTCTTTTATCATATTTATGATTTGCAAATATTTTATCCAATTTCTTTTTCTTAATGTTCTCTTTTAAATAACAAGTTTTTAAAAATTATTTTTATAAAATCCAATTTATCAATATTTTCTCTTATGGAACCTGATTTTGGTGTCATACCTAGGAAATCTCTGACTCACCCAAAGCCACAAAAATTTCTCCTATGTTTTCTTCTAAAGTGTTGTAATGTTAGCCCTTATATTTGGGTCTAGGACCATTCTGAGTTAATTTTTGCATAATGTGTGAGACAAGGGTCTAAATTCATTGTTGTACACATGGATACCCAATGGTTCCAGCACCAATTTTTGAAGACTGTCATTTCTCCATTGAATTACCTTGGCAGCTATGTCAAAATTTAATTTACCATAAATGTTGAAGTTCATTCCTATTGTGATTGGCCCTGTGATTGTGATGAGGATCTCCCCAACCACACCACATCCCACACGAGCTCCTGGTTACCACCATTCTACTTTCTACGTCTGTAAGTTCAAATTTGTCCACTGTCCACATGTAAGTAAAACCATATGGTATTTGTCTTTAGGTACCTGTCTTATTTCACTTAACATTATCTCTGAACTCTGTTGTGATTCACTAATTTATGTGTATATGCTTATGCAAATACCACATTTTTAATTGCTGTGGCTTTATAGTGAATTTTGAAATAAGTTAGCATACCTCCAACTTTGTTTCTTTTCAAAATTATTTTAACTATTATAGGTCCTTGTATTTCCATATAATGTTAGAATTACATTGTCAATTTCTATTTTTAAAAAGTCTACATATTTTCATAGGATTATGTTTAACCTATAAATCAAATTGAGAAGAATTGCCATCTTAACAATATTTAGTCTTATAATCCATGAATATGGGATATCACTTTATTTATTTAGATTGACTTTAATTTTTTCAGCAGTGTGTATTCTTACCATGCAGGTCTTGGTTTCTTTTGTCATATTTACTCCTAAGTATTTTATGTTTTTGATGATATTATGAATGGAATAATTATCTTAACTTCATATTGTTTGTTCATTATCAATGTACTGTAATACGATTAATTTTTTGTATGTTTATCTTGTATTCTGTGACTTTGCTCAACTTGCTTATTCGTTCTAATAGTTTAGTTTGATTCGGTTTGGTAGATTCCTTAGAATTTTCCAAATGCAAGATCATGTCATCTGCAAATAATGACAGGTTTACTTTTTCCCTTCCAATCTATATTTCCTTGGTCTTTAATTTCCTTTTATTATGATGTTTATCTGCCTTTTGTGTCAGCTATAATTAGCTCAGAAAGTGTTTCTTTTCCCTTCTCTACTTTCCAAAAGAGTTTGTGTAGGACGGGCATTCAGTCTTCCTTAAGTGTTTTTTAGAGTTATTGAGATTAAGCCATTCAGGCCCAGGCTTTCTTTGTGGAAAGATTTTGATTATAAAACCAATTGTAGTAAGGCATGGTGGCTCATGCCTGTAATCCCAGCAATTTGGGAGGCCAAGGCCAGTGAATTGCTTGAGCCTCAGAGTTCAAGACTAGCCTGGGCAACATGATGAAACCCTATCTCTACAGTAAATACAAATAATTAGCTGGGTGTGCCGGTATCCGCCTGTAGTCCCAGCTATTCGGGAGGCTGAGGTAGGAAAAATCGCCTGAGCCCAGGTGGTCAAGGCTACAGTGAGCTGAAATGACACTACTGCACTCCAGCCTGGGTGACAGAGTGATACCTTATCTCAAAACAAACAAACAAACAAAAAAAGTTAATTGCTTTACTTTATATAGTATTTTTTTTCCTAGGTCAGTTTTATTGTAATTTCTAGGAATTTTTCCATTCCATCATTTTGTCCATATAGTTGTTCATAATATTCTCTTATGATATTTTTAACTTCTATGATGTATACACTTATGCCCCTTCCATTGTTTCTGGTTTTGATGGAGATTTCTGTCTTCTCTCTTTTCATACTGGCAAGCCCAACTAAAAGTTTGTCAGTTTCGTTAACCTTTTCAAAGAACCAACTTTTAGTTTAATGGATTTTCTATTATTTTTTATTTTTCATTTCACTGGTTTCTATTCTTTTATTTTTCTCTCTCTTCTACTTACTTTGTTTGCTATGCTAATAATTTTCTAGCTTCTTAAAGTGAGAATTTATATGATTGGTTTCAGATCTTCATTCTTTTATAATGTAAGCATTTAAAGCTATACATTTCCTTCTAATATGTAATGTCATATATTAATAGACATATTAGATAGATATTATATATAATAGATCTGAAATCAATATTATACATATAATATTAGACAGAAATTTATAGCTAGCATATTCTATTCCCAAATAATGTTCTAGGTACTCTAGGAAGGAATGTGCATTCTGCTGTTGTCGAGTAGAATGTCCTGTGTATGCTAATTAGGTCAAGTTGGTCGATATCATTGTGTAGGTCTACATCCTTAGCAATTTTCTCTTTAGTTTTTTAAAAAGTAATTGCTGAGAGAGGAGTCTTGGAATCTCTAACTATAATTGTTGAGGTGTATATTTGTCCTTTCAATTAGGTTTATTTTGCTGTTTACTGTTGGGTAGGTATATATTTATAATTGTTATATCTTCCTGATGTATCATCCATTTAATCATTATGAAATGCCATCCTTCATCTCTGTGCTGATAATTTTTTAGACTTAAATTTTCTAGTGTTCTATTTCTTGTCTTAAAACTGATTTTTTTCTCATCTTAATTTAGCTTATCCAGCTCTCTTATGGTTACAATTTACATAATATGTCTTTTCTTATTCTTTTACTTTAAATATAAAATCTTGCTTTTGGTTAGTCTGACAATCTCTGCTTTTTAAATTGAGTATTTAATCATTCATATTTAATGTAATGATTGATGTTCCAATTTATGCTTGCCAGTTTGCTATTTGTTGTATCTAATTTTTTGTCTCTCTCTTCCTCCTTTACTTCTTTGAATATATTAAAAATGCTTTTTTTATACCATATTCATGTCTCTGTTGAATTGTGGCTTTTTAAAAAGTTATTTTCTTAGTCATTGTTCTAGGAGTTACAATATGTATTTTCAACTTACCACCACCTACTTCAGATTGAAACTGACTTAATTCTGGTAAAATATAGCAATTTTCATGTAATACATATCCCTCTTTTCTGTTATTACTGTCATATATTAATCTACATGTCTTGTAAAGTCAGTGTTGCAGTGGTACAATCATAGCTTTAAATAATCTTATGCTTTTTAAAGAAATTGAGCGTAGGTATGTATATGTATGTGTATATATATATATACACACACACACATAAACACACACACGTATGTATAGATCTGCATACACACACTAATTTTTTCCCTGCATATGAGTCACAATATCTTCTTTGCATGAATTGTAGTTTTAGTTGAAAACTTGACTTTTAAATATATGTTATAATAACTCTGAATTCTGATTATTTTTCTGTTTCTTTTTACCGGTGTTGTCACTTTTACAAAGCAGTGTTTTCACACTGCACCATGATTCTATCAAATTAGTCTATCCCTACAGTGGCTAAAAGCTGCTAACTCCCACTGTTGTTATCTAAAGCTCCAGCAGTTTTTCAGGAGTGAAAAAGGCCAACTTGACTGCCTATGTTCAGTTTACAAAACCCTGAAATGGGTGTTGCTGAGAGTATTGTTCATTTTAATACTTGCATTTTGTGAAATGAATTTGCCACTCTTTTCACTTTCATATCTGAAACTCTATCCCAGATTTTCAAATAAGTACCAGAAATTAGATTTTTTTCAATTTTTAAATATTGGCAAATGAGTCAATATTTTTAAATACACCATGAAAGCCAAAAAAAAAAAAAAAAAAAAAAAAAAACGCACCAGTGAGACTGACTTGTCCTTAGGCTTCTAATTTGCAAACTCTGTCCTAAGGGTGTACCAGTTATGTCTGCAAAGGATTAAAATTTTTCCTCAGCTGTCATTTGAACTGTAGGCTAGGAATTCCCTATCTATGCCAATGTCTACTCTATAAATACTAAATCACATTATCTCAATCCCTTTCTATCCTTTAGGATAACTCAGTGATTGGTGTAGTATAGAAAGAGCCAAAACATGTGTTGAGCTGAGTTAAGGTTTAAGGTGGTTAAGAAGGGGTTGGATCCTCAATGTATAACTGATATATTGTTCCAGAAGAAAGGAAGTTTCATGCTGGATAACAAAGATAACAAATGTTCACCAGAATTTCACTGGTTCCTATTTATTGTTGACATTTTCTAAACATTATGAAGTCTCCATGGGCAGTTTCTTCTGAGACAAATTGCTCTAAAGGACCACTCCTTCTGCTTATTGTGGGCATCATGTCTGTTTTTTGGATATTACTCAGAATTTTAGGAAATATATGGAAAAGACAAAAATCTACACATTTCTAGTCAGATGTGTATATACAATGGTCCAGTGTCTTTATAAGCCTTCATCCAACTGGGTAAGAAGGGATTGAGATGGTAGTGGTAGGGGAGGGGAAATGAGATCATATCATCTCAATACATTTCAGTATCTTTGTGGTAACTCAGTGCTTGGAGATAGATGTGTTCATTATTCTTGTTTTCTCTCCTGCCTTTAATCTTTCCCAGGATTGTGTCTAGATGTTTATTGGCAGGAGTTGGACAGGGTTGTTGTGGCAGTGTGAGATGGGCCTTGCATTGGCTTGCTTCTCTTTGAGTTCTTCATTATGTCCTTGCTGATCTATGTGCTCAGTGTCTGGTCCGATATGGTCCCTGGGAACTTTCCACTTGTATCTTCTGAGATGCTGCTGGCAAATTTCTGACTTGTTTTCTTAACTTCATCAAGGCTCAGAGGTCTTTCATAGCTAAACTCTACCTCAGTTCATGGTATAGCAGCAGACACCTCTGAATACAGCCACATTCTCCATAAAGCCATGGTCTAAGCTCTTTAATGTTGGCTCTCAGGTTTAGGATAACTTCATCTTTAACTGTGAGGTCCACAGTATTACTCCAGTGGCTCTCAACTCAGGTACTCACCATAGACCCAAATGTCATGGGGCAGCTTCTGGATTGCTCTCTTCCTACAGGAGAGTCAATGAAGCTTCAAAGTGTAACCTTGGATTCTGCTTCGACACACTGGAAGTAGCACCTGCATATTGATGAGGGAAACACACATCCAACGGTCTCTTCCATAAGTAAAGGCATCATAAAGGCAGCTTACCATAAAGTAAAGGCATCATAAAGGTGTGTGATTGGGAGCTCCCCTTAACTCTTTTCACTCTTTTTCACACTCCACAGAGTCAAAAGACTCATCTTTCTCTCATTCCAGGCTAGCAGAGACTTCCTGTACATCATCTCCTGACTTGTTTCTAACCATGGTTTATAGTAAACTGAATATTCAAGTCTTTCAGACCATACTCTTAATAATGCTTGTAGGAGTTTAAGAAGTTTAGAAATCATTTTCTTTCTTAACAGTACCTTGCTTTGCTGGGTAATAAAAGTTATCTTTTTGCAGCAGAAAACTAACAATAATAATTTCTTTTTCTTTGTATATTTGGCATAATGAGGCCAAGCCTCCCTACCTTATCTCTGTCCCCATGCTCTGAGGCAAATGGATAATTCTGGTTGATTAGGGATCAAATCACACACACAGGAAAACAAAACAAAAGAAACCCTCATCATTCTTGTCAAAAATTATTACTCACTTATGCCCCTGCTAGTATATGACCTTATAAAACATGTATATATAAAAAATCTTAACAATTTTTTAAAATTCACCAATATAGGATGTCAATTTTTTTCTACTGATGTAATCATCAGTAGATGTATTACATCATCATACATGGTTATGTATGATCATGGAAAGCAGAGAACCAAGCCAGAGGCAAGAACATGGCCTTCCTTTTCATCTACCTTGGAGAATATTTGCTACAAAGAAACTATGCAAAATAAGCACACAGAGAAAAATAAGACCAAAAAGATTTTAGCAGAGCATTAGGTATCTAAGGGACATATAATTAGCATACGTGTATTAGGGTTCTACAAAAACGATGGATAGAAATCATATCTGAAAGAATAATGGAATAACACTTTTCCATTTTGAAGAAAACTATGAACCGACAGATTCCAGAATTTTAACAAATACCAAGCAGAATAGACATCAGAAAACCACACCAAGGCATCTCATATCAAATTGCTGAAAAAGAGTAATTTTTAAAATATTAAAAGCAGCTAAACAAAAAGATACATTGTATACAAAAGGTAAAAAGATAAGAATTATTGAAGACTTCTTGTCCAAATGTGTTCGAGCCAGAAGAAAATGGAGTGATATCTTTATTTATTTATTTATTTATTTTCAGCACCTCGCCCAGCTAGTTTTTGTATTTTTAGTAGAGACGGGGTTTCACCGTGTTAGCCAGGATGGTCTCGATCTCCTGACCTCGTGATCCGCCCGTCTCGGCCTCCCAAAGTGCTGGGATTACAGGCTTGAGCCACCGCGCCCGGCCAGAGTGATATCTTTAAATTACAGACAGACAGAAAACGTTTATCAAACTTTAATTCTTTACCCAGTGATGTAGTTTGGCTCTGTGTCTCCACCCATATCTCCTGTTGAATTGTAATTTCTAGTATTGGGGAAGGGACCTGGTGGGAGGTGACTGAATCATGGGGGTGGATTTTCCCCCTTGCTGGTCTTATGATAGTGAGTGAGTTCTCATGAGAACTGATGGCTTAAAAGTGTGTGGCCCTTCCCCCTTCACTCTCTCTCCTGTCACCATGTGAAGAAGGTATTTGCTTCCCCTTTGCCCTTCAGCAATGATTGTAAGTTTCCTGAGGTCTGCCTGCTATGCTTCCTATACAGCCTGTGGAACTGAGAGTTAATTAAACCTCTTTTCTTCATAAATTACCTAGTTTCAGGTAGTTCTTTATAGCAGTGTGAGAATGGACTTACACACCCAGTTAAAATGTCTTTAAAAAACAAAGATACTATAAAGACATATTCAGACCAACTGAGAGAATATATCCCTGGAATTGCACTACAAAAAATATTAAAGGAGATTCTTCAGGCAGAAGGAAAACGATACCAGGCTGAAATTTAGATCTATAAAAAAGAATAAACAGTAAGGAAATTACAATTGTTTGGATAAGTATAATTTTTCTCATTTTTATCTCTTTCAAGTATAATTCAATTGAGCCAAATTAATGTCAATTTATCATGGGATTTGTAATATATACAGAAGTAAGACACACAGCATGAGAGGGTGAAATGGAATTAGAACTACTCCAGTTAAGCCAGGTGTGGTGACTCATGCTCGTAATCCCAAAACTTTGGGAGGCTGAGGCACTTGGATGACTTAAGTTCAGGAGTTGAAGACCAGCCTGGGCAACATGGTGAGACCCCGTTTCTACTAAAAATACAAAAAAATTAGCCGGGCATGGTGGCATGTGCCTGTAGTCCCGCTACTTGGGAGGCTGAGGCACAAGAATCACTTGGGCCCAGGAGGCGGAGGTTGCAGTGAGCAGAGATCGTGCCACTGCACTCAAGCCTGGGCGACAGAGCAAGACTCTGTCTCAAAAAAAAAAAAAAGAGAGAGAGAGATGAACACATTAAATTCAGATAAGCAAAGGGAAGAAAATAATAATAATAAAAAATAGATGAACAAATTAAATTCAGATAAGCAAAAGGAAGAAAATAATACCAGAGAAGAGCAGAAATTAATGAAATTGAAAGAAAAAAGAAAAAAAAAGTAGAGAAATCAATAATATCAAAAGATTTGTGTTTGTTTGAGATAGGATCTTATTCTGTCACCCGGGCTGAAGTGCAGTGGACAGATCATGGCTTCAGCCTTGACCTCCTGGGCTCAAACAATTCTCCCACCTCAGCCTCCCAAGTAACTGGGACCAAAGGCACTCACCACCATGCCCTGCTAATTTTTTAAAAAAATTTTGCAGATTTGGGGTCTCACTATGTTGGCCAGCCTGATCACAAACTCCTGAGCTCAAGTCATTCACCCACCTTGGCCTCCAAAAGTGCTGGGATTACAGGCCTGAGCCCCTATGCCCAGCAAAAGATGTTTCTTTGAAAAGCTTAATAAAATTGATAAACTTCTAATCACACCTATCAGGAAAAAAAGAAGTCACAAATTCCCAACTTTGTGAATGAAACAGGTGATACAAACACTACAGATCCTACAGATTTGGGAATTCAACATCACTTTTTGGGGAACACAATTCAAACCACAACTACTAAATGAAGTTAAAACATGATGGATGTGATAAACTGGGAGAAAAGGTCATGATAATGTCAAAGAACATGAGTAGTAGAAAGGAGGGAGGTTGAAAGAGTAAGTGGCTCTAGTGAGAAACTGGAATATTGAATGCCTATGTATAGGTCAAAACCTATTGAATAGTACACCTAAAATCAAAACATTTGGTGTATATAAAATATACCTCACTAATGCAAAATTTTTAAATAAAGAATGAATGAATGCAAACGGACTTCTGGGAAAAGAGGATGGATCTACTATACACATTTATATTCACTTTCTTGTTTGTTTTTTTTTTTTTTTTTTTTTTTTTAGAGACAGTATCTTTCTCTTGTCACCCAGACTCTTGAGTACAGTGGTTACAATCATATCCTCACTACAGCCTTCAAATTCTGGGCTCAAACAATCCTCCCACCCCAGCCTCTCAAGTAGTTGGAACTGCAGGTGGAAGCCAATGTAGCTATCTAGTTTTTTAATTTTTGGTACAGACAGGGTTTTGCCTTGTTACTCTAGCTTCAAGAAGTCCTCCTGTGTTGGCTTCCCAATGTGCTGAGATAACAGGTATGAGCCACCATGCCGGATCTGTTTTGTTGTTGTTGTTGTTGTTGTTGTTTTTGAGACAGAGTCTCGCTCTGTTGCCCAGGCTGGAGTGCAATGGCATGATCTCGGCTCACTGCAACCTCCGCCTCGCAGGTTCAAGCAATTCCCCTGCCTCAGCCTCCCGAATAGCTGGGACTACAGGCACCCACCATCTCGCCCGGCTAGTTTTTGTATTTTTTAGTAGAGACGGGGTTTCACCGTGTTAGCCAGGATGTTCTCAATCTCCTGACCTCGTGATCCGCCTGTCTCAGCCTCCCAAAGTGCTGGGATTACAGGCTTGAGCCACCGCGCCCAGCCTGTTTATTTTTTTAAAGACATAAATCCATAAAGACAAAGAGGGTGATTAATAGAATATTAGATGGACAAACAAATGGACACTTGGTAATTGCTTCAGTAGACCCAAGAAAGTTTAACCCTAAAACAGATGTGGAGAGAGTCAAGATGCAACCAGCGGCCAGGCCCGGTGGCTCAGGTCTGTAATCCTAGCACTTTGGGAGGCCGAGGTGGGCAAATCACGAGGTCAGGAGTTTGAGGCCAACCTGGCCAACATGGTGAAACCCTGTCTCTACTAAAAACACAAAAATTGTATGGGTGTAGCGGCAGGTGTCTGTAATCCCCTCTACTCGGAAGGCTGAGGCAGGGGAATTGCTTGAACCTGCGAGGTGGAGGTTGCAGTGAGCCAAGATCATGCCACTGCTTTCCTGCCTGGGTGACAGAGTGAGACTCCATCTAAAAAAAAAATACGAAACCAGGTTGGGCTGCACCAGGTAGTTCTGTTAGAGGATGAAGGTAGGACTAGAAAACAGGACAGTTGGTTGAAAATCTGTTTAAGAAGCTGTTAGAAGGCCAGATTATTTTTCTGCCTCCGTGTAACTGGTGACTGTCTCTTCCCTTTTATCGAGAGAAAACTGGAGGTGAGGTCTGTTCTATGAAGAAAATAAAACCAGAGCCCTTGGACTCTAGGATTCCAGAACAGAGAAGCAAAATATTACCTTATTAATACATTTAATTGATTAACATATCATTACCATACTAATATGGAAGATCAATTGCAAATGTTTATACTGAATAATAATATATCTGCCCTTTGAACACATTGTATACCAAGGACTGTATTAGAAACCATAGGGATAAAGAAAAGAAAAAAAGAATGGCCCATTCTTACAAGAAAATTCTAGCCTAGTGGGAAAGACAGAGAAATATATTAACAGTTAATTGCAATTCAGTGTGTTAACAGCTATGAAAGAAAAGTACAATGTATTGGAACCCATAGGAAAGGTATCAATTCCAAATTGAGGGCCATAGTCCTTTTGACCATCATTGTTTACACTTATCCTGTAGTCACTTTGGAAAACCTTTTCTCCTGACAGCCAGTAGAAGGGGCAGCCCCACAGATCCTGGGGCATGGCACTGCCCCCTGACTAATTTGAGCAGAGAGGGAGGCCTCACAGAAATCCAGCAACTTGTTGACTCAGCTGGGACTGAGGTTTCCTTGGCTTGGTTTGAGGTTTTCTGTTGCTTGAGAATTTTGCAGCAGACATAGCTGGAAGATCATGACGTATTAGGCTGGTGCAAAAGTAATCGTTTTTACAATTAATGGTTTTTGCAATTTTACAAGTCATGACAAAAACCGCGATTACTTTTGCGTCAACCTAATAGCAAAAGGGGCTGAGGGAGACCATGCTGTGCTGTGTACAAAGTGAGTCAGCAGAGGAATCTGGTATACACAGAAAGGCAAACACAGAGCAAGCTCTTGGAAAGAAAAAGAGACAGGAGGGAATATGAAGTGACCTGATTGTTGGGCCCCAGCCCTGAACTGCGTGGCTCTACTCTCCCGCACTTACTGTCTTTGGTTTTAAATATTTCTTTATTCTTAAAACAATGTCCCTCTGTTTTGCCATGATCTAATTTTAGTTGGTTTCTTTTATTACATACAAAAAGACTTCCTAAAGAAAATGGTGCCTGAGCAAATCTTGAAGGACCGGCAAGATTTAGGCAAAGAGTAAGAAAGAAGATAATATTTCAGGATGAAGAAGCGACGTACACAGATTCATACACATGACAGTGTTGCTTCCTCCAAGACCTGTAGGGCAAGCACTAGAATGCAGTGAAGCTCATCACAGCTGGACAGAGAGACACCAGAAATGTGCAGCCGACATCTAGGCACTGAATGAATGAGGTGATTAAGTGAACTCTTCGCCCACCCATATCTTGGAAAATTCTTTTCTACAACTCAGAAAAAAATAAATAAGATTACTGGGAAGTTTGGCAAGCCAATTAAAGACAGGATGAGTTGTGATACTTGGTTTGAAGAGAAAGATTTACAGGAATAATACTATGTGTAAATATTTTATTTACAAAATTATTCCAATGGGAGAAAACAGCTTCCGAAAATATCTTCATTGTCAATGAACTATAAGTAAAATCATTTTAAGAAATTAATGTAAGATGAATGGAATGATAATTATGCACAAGTTGCAAATTTTCCATGTAGACATAAAATCAAGTAATTCTGAGATCTTGCTATCAACAAACTGAGGATCAAAAATTACGATTGACTTTATTATAGCATAAAAACATTAAATATCCAGAAATCTCCCATTTTATTTGGATGATTGTACTTTTTCTTTAGAAAGTGTTAAAATTGCAATAATTTTATTAAAATATTCAAATTAAAATGAAATTTGAAGATTGAAAAATGTTTCAATAACTTTGTTGACTATTGGTAATATATTTCCTGACTAGGAAAAAAGTGAACATTAAAAATTAACTGTTTTAGTAAAATGATTTAGAAAATCAAGGCAAAAAATATACATATACATATACATATACACGCATATATATATGGAGTCTCTCTCCCAAGCTGGAGTGCAGTGGCATGATCTCCACTCTTTGCAACCTCCATCTCCTGGGTTCAAGTAATTCTCCTGCCTCAGCTTCCCGAGTAGCTGGGATTAGAGGCATGCACCACCACACTCAGCTAATTTTTGTATTTTTAGTAGAGACAGTGTTTCACCAGGTTGGCCAGGCTGGTCTCAAACTCCTGACTTCAGATGATCTACCCGCCTCGGCCTCCCAAAGTGCTGAGATTACATGCATGAGCCACTGCGCCTGGCCGACTTCCAGTTTCTGAAAGCATAATCACATCTTCCACAAACTGAAACACTTAGCAAATTGATCTGATCAGGAATGGGAACTAAGAATAAAGATAGCTATCATTTTATTAAGTGCCACCATGTGTTAATCATGGTGCTGGGAAATTTAGCCATTCATTTTTCACCTTGTCATTCACTGACTTTTTAAAAAATTCATTTATTCACCAAATACTTATGGAGTTCCTACTACGAGGCAAGAATTATTCTAGGCACAGTACCCAAGAGTAAGAGAACATCAGGCTCCTCAAATTTAGTCTAGTGAAGAGACATAGATATGAATCAAATGAAGTGCAGAGAATGATAACTGTAAAAATTGTAATAAATACTCCGGTGAAAAAGGACCAGGGGCAAGCAGAACATATAACTGGAGTAGCTGAACCAATCTGTGGCAGGAGTAGGATGTGGTCAAAGACAGTTTCCCTGAGGAAGTGATGCTTGAACCAAGATTTGAGTGATAAGTAGGGCTTAGAACTAAAGGAAGTGGAAATAAGACCACAGACCTAGATGATTTTGAAACATGATTTTTGTTGGTTGTGTAAAATGTGTATATAGGAAGAAATGAGACAGATTGGCCATGAGTCACCAAATGGAGACTATTCATACATCAGTTCTTAAGCCACCAATTTTATGGGCTCCCTTTTATGGATGGGAACAATTCAATGTCCCCCAACATTGCCAGATATAGTTTTATAAATCAGAGAGGAGGAAGGCATTTGAACTCATAAGTAAACCAACTTCAATGAAAATATACACTTGAAAAATGATTTGGGTATTTGCATTTGAAAATTAGGGAGAGAAGCAGTAAATTAAGTCATATACATTTGAAAATAGATTCAAATGTGTATTTTGAAAAGGATGGAAGTTGCAGTAAATTTTAAAAGTTATACCTTTGAAAGGAGATTGGAAAAGAAAGCAAGACACAATGATTTTGAGGAAGGAAATCAGTAAAGATATTTTTTGTTTTGATTTAACTTAAGTTCTGAGATACTGTAAGTAGCAAGTATTCTACTGAGGACTGTAATAGGGAAATGAATGTCTTGTTTTTTCTCCTCAAACATAAAAAGTTGAACTTGTGCAGACATTTCATAGGAATAATTTCTGTGCAAACAGAAAAAGTGAAATATACAGATGCATTTTGGTTATTTTTCCACTTTCTTCAGAATAGAGACATTTGAACTTTGTGAATTACAAATTGTGAAATGCAACAAGTTTTTATTTTAGTAAATTATTATGTATCTTTGAAAATGGGGATGGAGAATCTGTAGGTCACAATGTGAGGCCGTTATCAGTCTGTCTACAAGGAAGCAGTAGGCTCCCCAGCTCGGAGTTAAGGCTGCTACAAGAGATGAATGGGCAGCTCAGCTCTCCAGCAGTTGCTGTATTATAAACACAGTGAAATAATCACAGAGACAAAAGGACTTTAACGATTCACTCAAGTATGCTCTTCGGCAGTAAGCCATGACTAGGGTCGGCTGGGACACAGCTGCTGATGACAGTCCAGTCTGGCAGCCACTGCAAGAGGTGGAGTCGCTTTTGTGGAGGAAATTTGAGCTTCAAGCTAAGGATGGTTCCAGTGGGCGTTGAAACAAACAATCATTTTATATTTATAAGGTGCCTCATAGAGAGCCTTGTTGCCATGCGACTCTATTATGTCAAGAAAATAAATGATGATAAATAATAAGATCATACAAGCTCCCACTTATTGGGCATTTAAAATATGCTAGGCACTGAGCTGTGTGATTGCAGATTGTCTCCCCTTGGGAATACTTCACTTGGGTTTGCAAAACAGAACCATCTAGAGAGCTGTGCCTCTATCGGTCCTCTGCCTGAGGCAGGGATCACCATTTCTTTTCATTAGAAGCCTAAAAGGTTTCCAGTCCTTTCGTTACAGTCCATTTTACCAATGAACTACATTTTAAACCAATTCCCTTTGTATAGAGTTGGATATGAGGTTGTTTCCAATCTTGTAACTTCCAAGAATGTTACACAGAACACCTTTGCACATACTGTATCTCCCAGTGTGCCTACATCTGTACGATTCACACTTACAAGTGAAAATGCTGGGTCACTTTTTTAAGTCTCTAAAGATCCTTGCAAATAGTCCTCTATGTAGAGTGAGTGGATTTACTCTCCGACAAGCAATGCATGATAGATCCTGTCCCACCCCCGCCTCAACTTCTCAATATAGAGTGATAACAATCATGGCAGCCACATGTTGGTATCTACTACATTCTAGACGCTCTTCTAAATGGTTTATATACATTAAGTAACTTAATGCTCACAAAACTCTAAGAGATAAGTACTATTATTTCATTACCACTTACAGATGAGGAAACTGAGGCAAATAGAGATGAACACATTTGCCCAAGGTGACACAACTAGTCAGACAGGCAGGCTTTTGATTTAGGGTTCGTGCTTTTAAATCCATGGTTATACTGCTCAAGTTTTATTTTTGCAATCCGATGGATGAAAAGAGGGTACTTCATTGAAGGGTTTATTTATTTCTCAGATAATAAGATTGACATTCTTTACGTAGTAATTTGCTTTGCCCCCTCCTGGGAATCGGCCATTCCTTTTGGTTTGTTCATTTTTCTACCAGGCTGCTGGGCTTTTACTTACTGAGTCATCATACAGTCAAGACCTTTTGACTTTACTTATGACTTTTGCTCCTAAGTGTTTTTTTTTTCTATGCAATATTTTGTTTTTATGTAGTCACATTTATTGATCTTCTATGGTTTCAGGTTTTTGTGTCATTCTTGAAATTCTTTCTTAAGTTGTTTCTCCTTCTTAATTCTAGATACGGGCTTTATTTTACAAACAGCCACCTATTTTTTCTAAAGCCATCTATTGAATATCTTTTTCCTACCTGTTCCAGTCACCAGAGCTGCATAACGAACCACCCCAAAATTAGTGGCATAACTGAAAAACCATTAGATAGTTGCATATGCCACATAGCGGTGTTTTGGTGGATGATGGACCACATATCCAACACTTGTCCTAGAAGATTATAATGCCCTGTTTTTACTGTACATTTTCTAAGTTTAGATACTCAAATACTTGCCATTATGTTACAATTTCCTACAGTATTCTGTACACTAACATGCTATACGGGTTTGTAGCCTAGGTGTATAGTAGGTTGTACCATCTAGATTTGTGTAAGTACACTCTATGATGTTCGCACAACAATGAAATCACTTAATGACCCATTTCTCTGAATATCCCCGTCGTTAAGCAGCACGTGATTGTATTATGCTCACAAGTTCTGTGGGTCAGGAATATAGAAATATCACAGCAGGTAAGGCTATCTCTACTCCACAATATTTGGGTCCTCAGCTGGGAATACTTGAGAGCTGGGGTGATGGGGAATGGAATTATCCAAAGACTTTCTCACCCATTAGTTGATACAGGCTATTATCTGAGACCTGAGCTGGGCAATCAGCCGCAGTGCTTACTTGTGGTCTCTTTATGTGTCTGCTTGGGCTTCCTCAAAACATGGTGGCTGGGTTCACTTCCCACAAGAGTCAAGTGATAGGTACCACATTTAGACTTAGCCTCTAAAGTCACATAATGTCACCTCCACATTGGCCACAAAGCCCATAACAAAAGGTTAACTCATGGGAGTGAGAAGTGTCAAAATCACATCATAAGAAGAAAATTACAAGCATCTTTGGAAAATATTGTATATTTCTTTTATCATATACTGAATTGTATTTGTACTGAAGACTATTTTGAGGTTCTCTACTGATATATTTACATAACTGAACCACATTGTTTAATTATTACAGTTTTGTAATATATTTAACATATGCTATATCTAGTCTTCCTTCATTATAATTCTCTTCCAGAAGTTTTTCTAACAAGTTTTACCTTTTCTTTTTTCCATACAAACTTAGAATAAACTGACGTAATTAAAATATGTTAGTATTTTGATTTGGATCACCTTAAATCCATACATTAACAAAAATAATTTTTATCTTTTTGATCTATCACCTTTGTAATATGGTAAGAAACAAACTCATTATTCTGAGAATTGATACATAAATGGAATAAATCAAGCATTTGTCTTATTCTTCCTATTTGAATAGTACCTCAGAACAACCAAATAATTGATGAGAGACTATTATTCTTTGTATCAAAATTTCAGCTAATAAATAACAAAAGAGTGATAGAATTGGAATACCATCTGTTTACAACCCCTAGTGCAATAACAGATCTGGGCAATGATCATCTGTGACTGTTAAAACCATTAGGTGAAAACTTGATATGTGACATTAAAATGGATGTGGATCAAGCTGTTAAGAGCTTTGTGGACTATTCCTTTTTCATATTCCTGAAATCCTCCGGTTATATCATCCTTTCCTTCTTTCCTGATTATTCTCTTGTGTTCTTCTGATCACTGCTGATTATTCACAGATATCACTTATATCTTGCCCATGGAATTTCTTCATACTCTAACTCTTACAATGATCATGAGCAATGTCAATGTTCATGGGCATGATGTTCCTTTACCTGCTAAATCTGATGATCTTTCTGTTTACCCTTCTCAGCAGGTCATGGCTCCACTCTGGATCTAATATCCACCTGGAACTGCCTACCCTCTGAAAATATAAACTTCAGTTCTCTAGTGTCTGACCAGAGCCACTTATTCTTTCAGCCAACCCTCATTTCCACTACTCCTGTTCTTTAACATGATCCTGAACTTTTTCTTTTATGCAAGTCTATCACATCCAACATCCATTGTGGCTTTTTTTTTTTTTTTTTAAGAGACAGGGATCTCCCTATGTTGCCCAGGCTGGTCTCAAACTCCTGGCTCAACTGATCCTCCTGCCTCAGCCTCCCATGTAGCTGGGACAGGCATTCACTGCCATGCCTGGCTCCATCATGTCTTAATCTCATGACCTATGCAGTAGTTATGGTTTAAATTGTGTTCCCCAAAAAGATATGTTGAAACCCTAACCCCAAGTACATTTGAATAGGACCTTATTTGGAAATTGAATCTTTACAGACGGGATTAGTTAAGTTAATGAAGTCATGCTGTATTAGGGTGGGCTCTAATCCAGTGACTGCTGTGCTTATGAAAGAAGGGAAATTTGGACACAGACACAAGTTGGACATGCACAGAGGGAAAATCATATGAAGACATAGAGGAAGAACTCCAAGTGCAGATGGAGGTTGGGACTATGCAGCTGCAAGCCAAGCAACACGAAGGATTGCTGGGAGCCACCAGAAACTAGGAACTAGCAGGGAACAATTCTCCCCTAGAGCCTCCAGAGAGAGCACGGCCCTTCTGACAGCTTCATTTTGAACTTCTAGCACCCAAAACAGTGAGAGAATAAACATCTGTCACTTTAAGATACCCAGTTTTGGGTACTTTCCTATCACAGCCCTAGAAAACTAATACAGCAGCAGAATCTCCCTATCTAGGCTTCTGAGCATGAAAACTCACATATTCTGAGAATGGATGTCATCAGAATCCCATGGCTTTCAACTTAGCTGGATCTTTAATACCATTCAACTGTATTTGAAGATATTTCTATTCTCTTCCATTTCTCTTTTTTGAGTATAGCTGTGCTGATCTTTCTCAACTCCCTTCAAGGCACAGTGATATGGTTTGGTTGTGTCCCCACCCAAATCTCATCTTGAGTTATAGTTCCCATAACCCCCATGTGTTGTGAGAGGGACTTGGTGGGAGGTAATTGAATCATGGGGGCAGTTACCCCCATACTGCTGCTCTCATGATAGTGAGTTCTCACAAGATCTGATGGTTTTATAAGGGGCTTTCCCCCATTTTGCTCAGCACTTCTCCTTCCTGCTGCCATGTGAAGAAGGACATGTTTGCTTCCCCTTCCACCATGATTTTAAGTTTCCTGAGGCCTCTCCAACCATGCTGAACTGTGAGCCAATTAAACCTCTTTCCTGTATAAATTATCCCAGCTTCAAGTGTGTCTTTATTGGCAGTGCAAGAATGGACTAATACACACATGAAGCTACTACTGCCTACTCCCACATAAAAATCCCTGCTGCAATTGGGGCTACTATCTGCCAAGATCTGTCCAGTGTATGTAGGGGCCATGTATTTCATTTGCCGGTAAATTAAAGAACATAAAAGGCACCACCACCCAGGCATCCTTTGGATCTTTAAGGATGACACTAACTTCCACAATTCCTTTGGTGTGTGAAATTGTTTTATGTGTGCTGTATTGCTGGTGGAGGCAGTTTCAGAGACTTCCACTTGGCCTTCACACTGTATGATAGCTTTTACTTCACAGCTCAAAAACTCCCAACGAGTATTCTGACAAATATCAAGTATGTCCACTCCAATCATGCATTCAGGGACTGGGGAACTGAACGCTTTGTCAATCCATGGGCTCCAGGTAAGCTGGACATGAGTGAGCATTCCACCATTGCTTGGCCTCCCATACACCCCTACTCTGCTAGAGTGGCCATGATGGGACTTCAGGTCTCCGGTTGTCAATATCAAGGTAGACCTTCGGTTAAACAGTTCTCAAAACATCTAGGTATATGCATTTCTTCAGAAGATAGTTGCCTGTGTAAACGGCTATAGATCCCTTCGAGAAGGAATGAGGAAGAATCATTAATGTATCCCCTTGCTGTGGTGTTATGGTGATCCATCCTTATGGGGACCAAGCCACTCCATGAGTCAATGAATTCTGGATCTGAAAATTGGCTTAGGTCTGGAATCTAAACTGGGGACTGTGACATTTTAATTTCTGTATTCACCCTCCTGATTATCCATTCTTGATTTCTTTTATAGTTTAGATAGAATGATGCCCTTATTGTCTGCCCACTTATCTTGCTCTAGGAATACCATGCACTGTTAAGCATGTTCATAGCTCTTGGTGGCTCAGGCTCTTATCATTGCCACTTCTACAGTGCGGTTCATTATCATAATTGCACCCACCTGGCTTCTGAAGCTTCAATGCCACCACCTGGCTTCCATTATTACCACGGCTTTCTGGGAGCGCAGTTCTGTAAAGCTTCTGCTATCCTCAGCCCTGAACTCCGGAGAAGACCATCACTGAACTCCACAACAACTCTGGCTGGCATCCTCTCACTAGTACATTCATTACGGGTCTGACAAACTGCTTCGTTGGCTTTCCCAAAGAATATATCCAGTTGGTGAACTTTTTGGCCTTACATAGTATATCTTGCCACTGCAGCCTGCTTGCTGCTATGAGCCTCTTGATCTCCCTCGCTCAACTTTGTACCATGGAGTTGTGGAATTTCAAATAAAGTGAGTGTGAGCCATCATTTTCCCAAAGTTTTCAAAGCCAGCCTAGCAATGCATTAGTATCATCTTCAGTGGATCCTACCCGTGTTAAATCCTGTGTTAAAGAAGAGGGCTGCCATATTGATAAACTCTTTATGGTATTGAATATTGTCTATGATATTCAATTCCCCTTAATTCAGCACATTCAGAATTCAGTTCCTTAATTTCTCCCCAGAGACTCTGGTATATGTGAGCTGTATCCTGTGTCTCATTTGATCTAAGTCCTTTTTCTCCCCTCACAGGCCTGATGCTCACGCAACTCAACTGTGTTGTCACTTGACCCTACTTATTGGTCTGGCTGACAGGGGACAGGGGAGCTGCATCCAGAGGTGAGCATGTGTTTTTTTTTTTTTTTTGTAAGATCTCAGCTCATCTTCAAGGTGGCGGGTACTAGTCTTGAAAAAAAAAGAGTGGGCCTAATTCTGCAGGTTTGGAGTCCTGTTTTCTAGCAGAGAATAGGTAGCTTTTGAAGAGTATTCAAAAGCTGAGATATCTTTGTCTGAGATATGGGGCCTGGACCCAAGGCAGAACAAGACATTGTGTGATACTTCATGTGATAAGTCGTTCCTTAATTCTTTGATCATCTCTGGGAAGAGCATGAAGCTGTATTTTTGACCTTTTGAACCAGCAGCAGGGAAAGTTGTTGCTTGTATTACCTTTCGCTTTCTGTGTTTCACATCCCTTTTCATTGTTCTTGTGATATCATTTCCCGTCACATGCCAAAAACATCCTAAGTACTTCTGTGTCCATCTGTTCCTGTGGAACCCCAGAGCAGTCATAAAACATATTTTAAAATAGTTGTTTCTTAGGCTCCAGCGCGTTTGGAAATCTGCTTCCTAAATATAGTTACTCACAAAAGTTCCTCCTTTAGTTACAGATACTTTATTAGATTTGTGTTTGAGGAGTGGGTGAAAAGAAGGGGAGTGGTGGCAGGAAAGAAGAAAAGAGTATGGTTGGGTTGTGCCCAGGATCCATGAATCCTAAATGGACTGCATCCAAAATGAATTACTTCAGGGGCTTCTGCAGCTGCTTGTAAATACAGGTAGTTAAAGAAGTAGCATGATATGGCAAAAAAAGGATTTGGAATCAGAATGCCTTTATTGAAGTCCTAGCTTCTCTATGGAAAGTGGGATGACTGTAGTCAAGTCATTTGACTTCTTTCTGTTGTGGTTTCCACATTTGAAAAAATGAGAATAATAATACTACCTGCCCTGCCAATTTCAAAAAGAGCTGTTTGAAATATTAATTAAGATTCTGGACATGCCTTTCCATCTGGTGGCAACCATCAGGTAAGCCAAGATGGGTGCATACAAGTACATCCAGGAGCTATGGAGAAAGAAGCAGTCTGATGTCATGCACTTTCTTCTGAGGGTCCGCTGCTGGTAGTACCACCAGCTCTCTGCTTTCCACAGGGCTCCCTGCCCCACCTGGCCTGATAAAGCATGCCGACTGGGCTACAAGGCCAAGCAATATTAAGTTATATATAGGATTCGTGTTCACCATAGTGGCTGAAAACGTCCAGTTCCTAAGAGTGTAACTTATGGTAATTCTGTCCATCATGATGTTAACAAGCTAAAGTTTGCTCGAAGCCTTCAGTCCTTTATAGAGGGGCGAGCTGGACACCACTTTGGGGCTCTAAGAATCCTCAATTCTTACTGAGCTGGTGAAGATTCCACATACAAATTTTTTGAGGTTATCCTCATCCATCCATTCCATAAAGCTATCAGAAGAAATCCTGACACCCAATGTATCCCAAACCAGTCCACAAGCACAGGGAAATGCGTGGGCTGACATCTGCAGGCTGAAAGAGCCGGGGCCTTGGAAAGGGCCGTAAGCTCCACCACACTATTGGTGGTTCTCGCTGGGCAGCTTGGAGAAGGCCCAATAGTCTCTAGCTCCGCCGTTTCTGCGAATACAAGTAAAGTTTGTACAATTCATAGCTAATAAATAATTTAGAACAGTGGAAAAAAAAAGAGAAAAGATTCTGGACATGAAACACTTTGTAAATCTTAAGGGACCATTTAGGTTGGTGATGATCTTCCTGTTGCAATTAGCATTGAATAGTTATGAACTAAAGGCAAGCTATTCCTAAAGGGTGAATTTGCCACTTGAGGTGATGGTTTCTTTTCTGTAAAATTTCTTGCATTTTATTTTTTAATGTTTCAAACTAAATAAATATTGTCAAATGAAACCTGGAAATATCTTATATTTTAAATTAATAACCATTTCTAGTTTCATACCACAAATATTGAAAAAAAGTGTTTATATCCTCAGGAAAAAAAAATCTACAGATTATAACCACAGAGAAGGCAAACTGGTTTTTCCTATGCTCCTCAGCACGTGCTACCCAGAGGCATAGCTGTATAAATTTGTAGACATATCTGAGGATCCAAAGTAAACTTCTAAATATACAGAACTCCATGCAAGAAAATGATCCTTTATTTTAAAGTAAAAGTTGTGTTTAAAAATAGAAGTGTCTTTTAATAAGTTCTGTGCTGAGATAAACAGGTCTGCCCTCTCTCCACCTCTCCCCACTATAATTATATTCATTCCCCCTCAAATCACATGAGATTTCTTTCTTGCTTAACATTACTTCTTTCTGCCTCATCCTGGCTTATTCTCACTTCCTCTGGGTCTGTTGCTCCCAGGTGACATGTAGAACTTTCAGGTAATAAGCAATATTTAACTATCCTTTCTTAAGGAAGATTCTGGATATTCCTTGTTTCCCTTTCCTCACTTTCAATATCTCCTGTATCTCCTGTTTCTTTCTTTCCAAAAATGTATTATTATTATATAATATACATAATGTAATGAGACCCAATAATACAAAGCGTTATCAGGAATAACTAAATATTTTGCCGATTTAAAATTACTCTTTAATAGTAGAAAGAAATCTTTGAAAGATATATTATCCTACTAAAGAAACAGCACTTGAAATGATTCTCTTGGATATATAACAAGCTTGCAATGAAAAACAATTAAGCTCATAAAAATATAATCCCTTGGCTTGCCCAGCATCTTACCTGTCCTGCCAAAGAAAAGAAAATGTGCTTATCAAATCAAAGTATTCCAGTTGGTTGTTCTTCTTAATTAAATCACTGGCATAACTGCCAAATCCATTCTCTTGGGTGGCATGCCACACACTCCTAATAGAACCAAAACACTAGGCATGTTAACAAAGGTGAAACCAAGACAGAGCAGGGAACTGGACAAGTCCAGTGTTCCCCTAAGCCCAGGGGAAACAGGGCCCCTGCTGAGATCGCCCACATTTCAGCCCTATGATCCTCTGTGGGGGATACGAGACTTTCAGAGAGGCATGTGTTTTCTTTTTGTTTGTTTGTTTGCTTGCTTTTTTGAGGCAGAGTTTCGCTCTTATCACCCAGGCTGGAGTGCAATGGCTCAATCCCGGCTTACTGCAACCTCCACCTCCCAGGTTCAAACGATTCTCTCGCCTCAGTCTCCCAAGTAGTTGGGATTACAGGCGCCTGCCACCATGCCTGACTATGTTTTGTATTTTTAGTAGAGACAGGGTTTCACTATATTGATCAGGCTGGTCTCGAACTCCTGGCCTCAGCCTCCCGAACTGCTGGTATTACAGGCATGAGCCACCGCATCTGGCCGCATGTGTGTTTTGGAAACAAAACATACTCAATATGATAAAAGTGTATATAGTTGGCAAGCCAAATAAAAGTGCTTATTTTGAAATTCCAAATCATTTATTTTCATTTTTTTTTTTCTGAAGGAGGGCATGGATTTTGAAACATTGAGAAATGCTATGCAGATTGTTTTTTCCTTTCTGCTTCTTATGAGAACTTGCCTGATATTCCTGGCAGAGCTAAGGTCTGTATTGATGGTGTCAAAACCCATCAGAAAGTTAAAATCACATATGCTACCAGCTTCACAGCGTGCAAGGGAGAGAAACCTAGACTCCATAGGATCCATGACCCAAGGTACAGAAGCTCATGGCATTTGCCTCCACCCTTCTCATCCTCAGTCTGCCTGTTTATGGAAACCGTAACCTCAATGCCCATGGTGGCACATGAAGCTCAAGTCATGAGCCTAGAGAGGGAGCAGAGGGAGCTCTGGATAAGTCTGGATACGAAGAGAGTTGCCATCCCAGGACAGAGTGATTTTCCACACCAATTTCCTGAGAAAGAAGAAGGAAAGAGAGGGATGAAGGGGAGGGGAAACTTGGCCACATTTATCACTGTGGGCTTATTGAAGCCTTTTGCTAAGTAAACATAGAAAAACACAGTGAAACCAGACTTCATTACTATATCCAGAAAGTATTTTACATGATTAATTGCTTTTTAGTCTCCAAATCCTGGAAGGCAGCTCTGCAGAATGCACTAATAGTTCTCAGAAAACCCATAAGAGAGTTAAAAGTACATAGTTAGTGGTGTCAGGGAATATTAATACATATGTGTTGTAATGGTTTCCATTTTTTAAAATTATTTATTTATTTATTTATTTATTTATTTATTTATTTATTTAAGACAGAGTCTTGCTGTGTTGCCCAGGCTGGAAGGCAGTGGCACAATCTTGGCTCACCACAACCTCCACCCCCCGGGTTTAAGCGATTATCCTGCTTCAGCTTCCCTAGTAGCTGGGACTACAGGCACGCACCACCACACCTGGCTAATTTTATTTTTAGTAGAGACGGGGCTTTGCCGTGTTGGCCAGGCTGGTCTGGAACTCCTGACCTCAGGTGTTCCACCAGCCTTGGCCTTTCAAAGTGCTGGGATTACAGGTGTGAGCCACTGCACCTGGCCAAATCTTCTTTATTTTAAATATTTGTGGGTACATCATGTTGTAATGTTGGTCATTCCATACAGAGGAATAAAGATGGAAGTCTTTATCGTCTTTATCAGAGTGATCATTTGGTAATTGACAAAAAGGATAAAGAATTGGCCAGTTTCTATACCTGAGATTTACTGAATATTTGAAGTTATTATTGGAATCAGTGGTGATTTCAGAGAAGTGAAGGCTAAAGATTTTGTGGTCTCTGCATTCTCTACTCAAAAACAGACAGAGCACTTGCTTTATGTAGACTTGTCTTTCAAAGACCCTGAGGATTCCCCAGCTTGAGAAAGTACAGATTTGAGGGTGGAAGTCTCCCTAGTTGAGGCCACATTCATCTCATCTATGCACATATTAGCCTAGACTCTGATTTCAGAAACAAAGTTTCTAGGTTCCACAATCCCACCATTAACCAGCAGATGCTGAAATTACACAATTACTGTATTAGGAATGCCTTTGCTTGGCTTAACATTTTACTATAAAATGCAAATATACTTAAGAAGGATAATAGAATACATTTCAGCCAGTGTTTGTATTTTCATGGAAAGAAGTTTATGGCAACTCAGGAGCCAGTTCTGATAAGTGCAAGGAGAGAGGATGAGGGCACCGAGCATCTGAAATGACTGTGACAAAAGAGGGCACACACAGAGGGCACTGTGGACCATGGAATCATTTCGCTCATTTATTCCCCAGCCTTACTTTATTGCACTTTAGCCCTGGCATACTTTAAAGAGAATCCTTTACTAAAAAGAGAATACTTTAGCCCAAAAGTATTCTCCTTTTGGGATAGCATAAGTTATCTGGATAAAAGAAAGAGGCAGAAACTTGTAAAACAAAACAAAACAAAAGGTAAACCAAGACTCCCCATGTGATGAGGCAAGTGGAACAAGCTGGAACATCCCTTGGCCAGTAGAGGATAAAGAAAATCCACAATAGGAAGGGCGTGGTGGCTGATGCCTGTAATCCCAACACACTGGGAGGCCAAGACGGGAGGATCACTTGAGGCCAGGAATTCCAGTCATTTCAGATGCTCAGTGCCCTCATCCTCTCTCCTTGCGCTTAGAACTAGCTCCTGACTTGTCATAGACTTCTCTCCATTAAAATACAAATACTGGATGAAATATATTCTATTTTCCCTCTTATGATTATTTGCATTTTATAGTAAAGGTTAAGCCAAGCAAAGGCATTCCTAATACAGTAATTATGTAATTATGTAAAACATGGCGAGACTTCATCTCTATTTCTAAAAAGATAGAGAGGAATAGAAAACCAAATACCGCATGTTCTCACTTATAAGTGGGAGCTAAATGCTGAGAACACATGGACACATAGAGGAGAACAACAAACATGGGGACCCTTCAGAGGGTGGAGGGTGGGAGGAGGGAGAGACTCAGGACAAATAACTAATGGGTTCTAGAATTCACACCTGGGTGATGAAATAATCTGTACACCAAACCCCCATGACACAGTTTACCTATGTAACAAACCCCCACTTGTACCCCTGAACTTAAAATGAAAATTAAAAGAAATAAAAAATGAAATTAAAAAATAGAGAGAAGGGGACCGAGGAGAAAACCTACAGTAAGTGGCTAGGCACCCCTGAAGAAATGTGACACAGAAAGCACCTAAGAACACACACAACCTTTGTATGAAATGATGTTACCTATTGCCAAGGTATTCAGGTAGCCCTGGTTTCTGCCACGTCCCAGTATTCTCTCTGCCCCTACCCTCCTAAGCCTATCTTGTCCACACCCTTCCACCACACAGTGTACTCCGCCCCAGTGACCCTTGAGTTCCTGGGCCATCCTCCTGGGGCACTGCTTTCAGAAAACTGTGCTCTTATTTAGTATCAGCACGGGGGTTACCCAGAAGACCTAACCAGGACTAACAGGTCAGAAATAGGCTGAATCTCACCAGGCCCTTCAAATTCTTGTGGTTCTTCAATCTTCCCAACCCATGTCTACCACCACCATCAAGGCTCCTATGCCCGTTTCTTATGCGTGTCTGTTCATGACTCAGACAGACAGAAATTGGGAGCCTACTGTACGGCCAGCCCTGGGAATGCAGGCGGGACCAAAAAAGACACAAACCCTTGTCTTCCTGGTATTATAGTTTAGTGGGGGATACAAGCAATAAGTGAGATAAATAAAATGTAGTAAGCAGTAAGCTGTATGGAGAAACAGGGAGGGGTAGAAGATATGTTGGGGGAGGTGATTGCAATTTTTAATCACGATGGTTAGGGGAAGTCTCACAGAGAAGGTGACATTCCAGTAAAGACCTGAAGGAGGTGAGGAAGGCTATCTGGGGGAGAGCGTTACAGGAAAAGGGACCAGCAAGTGCACAGCTGAGGCCAGAACCTGCCTGGCCTGACTGAAAAATGCCCAGAAGGCATATATGGTTGGAGCACAGTTAGTGGGGAGGAGATGAGAGCAGATGAGGTGGAAGAGGTAAAGCAGCTAGGCCAAGGAGGCCATTGTGAGTGAGGTGGGAGACAATTGTCACCATCTTCTCCCTGTTATTGCAAAACCCACAGGGGCTGAAACACCACCGCAGGATGCTCCTCTGGTGAGCCGGGAGGACCGTATAGCCTTGCCTCCAGAAAGCAGTCAAAGGATCCACTACAGATACCCAGATGTTCTACCCTGTTTGGAGCCTCTGTCAGTTTCAGGCACGATCCTTATATGTTTCTTGATCCCCTAAATGGCAGTTACATGATAGATTTGTGTCAGGAATTGGGTTTGTTCTCAGCTGCTACCGAGATATACGTTTGTGGGGTTTTGTTTGCTCTTGACTTTTCAGCCAATTAATTCAAGAGCAGAGGAAGTATATGGAAAAAATTTACAATGAGCGATAAAGGCACTTTTGGCCAGGCACAGTGACTCACACCTGAAATCCCAGCATTTTGGGAGGCCAAGGCCGGTGGATCACTTGAGGCCAGGAGTTCGAGACCAGCCTGGCCAACATGGTGAAACCCCGTCTCTCTGAAATACACAACAATTAGCCAGGCATAATGGTGTGTGCCTGTAATCCCAGCTACTTGGGAGGCTGAGGAAGGATAATCGCTTGAACCCGGGAGGCAGAGGTTGCAGTGAGCTGAGATCGCGCCACTGCACTCCAACCTGGGTAACAGAGTGAGACTCTGTCTCAAAAAAAAAAAAAAAGAAAGAGAGAGAGAGAGAAAGATGGGCATTTTCGCCTATCAGAGATATACCACTAAGAATATCAAGATAAGATAATGACCTGTGGAAGAGGAGATTATGAATTTACGAAGTCAAAGGGAATACAATTCACCTGCGTCTGTCACAGGGCATCCCTGGTGACTAGATCAGCTATATTTGTCTCCGTACTGAAAAAATGTGTGCCTCTCGATGCAATAGTTATACTTAGATAGTTAAGACCTGCTACCTTTCAAACTATTTTAATCTATTTTATACTTCATAGTATCCAAATGTCATTATACTATTTTAATGAAGAGAAGATTTTTAACAATAGGTAAAAATCACACAGATTGAATTCAAGAGCAGAAAACATTCAGCAGAAACTGAAAATCAATGATTCTAACCCCCCTACCCTTTTCATAATGACAATGAATTTCATACAATTTCTCTGTATTAAAAGCTACTACTTAGAACACTTATTCTGTGCTGGATACTGTAGTAGGCATGTATTAACTCTTTACATGTATTAACCCACTACAAAATTTCTAAAATACTCTATTTTTACACCATTTTATAGATTAAAACAAAATTGATGCTTAAAATGTTTAAGAAATTTGCCCAGGACTCCCAAGCACTGCCCAGTGTTGCTGTGTGCAGCTGCCAAAGGCACATCCTCTCACCTGCTTTGCAGAGGGAGGCATGGAAAACACCACCAAAATATACTCAAATCTTAAGAAGCAATGAGCAGATGGATATGTTAGATCTGCCTGTCCTTTTTAATCTGACTTATTCCCTGATGGATTTCTCTGATGAATGAGGGATGTGCTCTCTTTAGAGAGCCAGATGTAGGTTAGTCAAGCTGTAGGGAATCTTGGCTTGTTCAGATTTTCCAGGCCTATCCATTGACCTGACAATCTTGTAAAAATAGATACAGACACATGATTTCACTTTTTCCATATCTGAGTCCAGTTTCAACCAAGGAGTTCAAATTTTTGTGCTTAGGAGAACATCATACAAATAAGCCAAATGAACGGTGATATTCCCAGTTTGCACTGTTGGTCCTACTCAAATTTATGCAGCACTGCCCTTCTGAGATTTTGTTTTCTCTCCCTTATCTCAGAATGAGATACACAGAACAATCTCCATAGTAATGAAGTAAGTAGAATATACACTGAGGGTCTTGGTCACTTCTTTCCTCAACCATAGCAGAGAGAACAGAAGTGACCCCAGGGCTCCAGAAAAGCTCCCCACTGGGGACACTAATCAGTCCAAAGGCACATTGTTTACTTTCCTTGTGTTCTGGTCACTGAGGAGTATGAGAAACCAGCTTTGCAAAATTGTGACTGAGACAGTGAAAGAGATCTAACCTAACTGACTCCCTCTTGGTTGTAGCCTTTCAGCTGTCTTTGTTCCTTCCTGGGCATAGGCTGAGCTAACTTTGGGAGGAAATTAGTTTATAGTTTAAAGCAAAGACAATAACAGCCCTTTCCCAAAACAAACTTCCTTCTTGCCTGGGGACTAGACTGCCTTTGTAGGACAGTCTACAAGATTAGGAAATTATGGTTTAGGAGTCATGCAGCTGGAGCCCCCAATTTTGAACCTCCCTAAACTCCTCCTAAAATCAGTGCTTGAGATATTTTGCAGCCCCTGCACTTGGTGGATCAGCTGGCACCACCAGGTTGATAAACTCGCTCATCTGATCTTATGGCACCAACCCCAGAACTGACTTAGGCCAAGAGGACAGCTTCACCTTTCCATGATTTCATCTGCTACCTAACCAATCAGCACTCCTGGCTCACCAGCTTCCCCTAACCCACTATCTTGTCCTTAACAACTCTGATCCCCAAATGCTTGAGGTTGACTTGAGTAATAATAAAACTCCAGTCTCCCACAGAGCCAGCTCCGTGTGAATTACTCTTTCTCTATTGCAATTCCCCTGTCTTGATCAATTGGCTCTGTCTAGGCAGCGAGCAAGGTGAACCCACTGGGCAGCTATACACACATAGGCGCCAAGTATCTCAAAATCCACACTCCCCATGGTTTTGGTCACAAGATCCTTCACCTACTTTCCCCCCACCATTTCCATGCACTCTTGTTTCATTGCTGTCTACTTAAATCCATAGCATTTACAAAAAAGTGGCTCTCTCTTTACAAGTGTGTGGCATTCAAGAAAAGTTCTCTATTACTTGTTTGTGATTTTTATAAATCAAATAAATGCTTTTCCCTTAGTGTACATTGCTATTCCAGAAATGCCTGCCATGTGAAGGGGACAATTTATACATTTGTATAAGTAGATATGTGTAATATACATTTATTTTCTTTACAAGATGTATTAAAAGTCAATGCTTCAATATTTTTGAAACCTCATATTTATGAAGAATATAATTTCTGACAAAATCATTTTCTCTCCCTTATCTCAGAATGAGATACACAGAACAATCTCCATAGTAATGAAGTAAGTAGAATATACACTGAGGGTCTTGGTCACTTCTTTCCTCAACCATAGCAGAGAGAACAGAAATGACTGAATTCAAGTTAGTGAAAACCTCTAGTGAAACAATGTGGTGATGAAATTTGAAGACCTCAAAAAACATTTTTTTTATTTCTAAATATTTTCAGAGCAGCATTCCTCTTATAATGAAGCATTCACTTTTAAAACAAATATCTATTCATTTAACAAATATTTATTGAGTGGTTGGTGTGTGGCTTGGGCACCTACTGCCTGCCAGGCAGGATGCTAGGTGATAGAAGTACAATGACAGAATGAGCAAAAACAAAAGCAACCCCTGCCCTCAAGGAGTTTAGAGTCTAATGAATGCTGTCATGTGATAGATCAGAATCAAATAACCACACAGACAAATACAATTATAAGCTAATAAAGATTATGAAAAATGTCCAATGCTCACCAATAATTCAAACCGTTTAAATGTAAATAATTTGCATCAATAAACTATACTAGGATGCATATAAATTGATGGTAAGTGTCCAACAGGTTATTCAACAATTTCATTTAGATGTCTAATCAGTATCCAAATTTCAGTCAGTATGTCCAGCCAAGCTCCTTTTCGCCTATCCTTTTTATTTTTATTTTATTTTTTTAGAGACAAAGTCTCACTCTATCACCCAGGCTGGAGTGTAGTGGTACGATCATAGCTCACTGCAGCCTCACTCCTGGGCTCAAGGAATCTTCCCCCCTCAGCCTCCTGAGTATCTGGGACTATAGGCCCAAGTCCCAGCTACTCAGCCAAACTAATTTTGTGCTTTTTGTAGAGATGGGGTCTTTCTGTGTTGCCCAGGCTGATCTCAAACTCCTGGACTCAAGGAATCCTCCCTCCTCGGCCTCCCAAAGTGTTAGGATTACAGGTGTAAGCCACCACACCTGGCCTTGTCTTGTCCTTTTCTCTTTTAGTTGTCAATTTTATCCTTTCGGTTGGTTAGGATAAACTTCAGTATCATCTTCACTTCTCCTTCTCCTTCTCCTTCAATCCTTATATCCAACCCTTCAGCAAATCTGTGGCTCTCTTTTCAAAATACATACAGAATCTGACCACCTCTCACTCCAACCACTGATACCACTGAGGTCTGGATTGTCAGAACATTAAAAGGTATTATATCTTGCCTGGATTTTTGCAATAACCTCCTAAATGGCTTGCTTTCTTTTACATTTTCCCTCTTAACAGTCTATTCTCAATGTAGCTGATGCAGTGAGCCTGCTACAAGCTGTCAGAGTGTGTCACTCCTCTGTTCAAGATGTTCCCACCTCCCTCCCTTCTGCCTCCCATTAAATTCAGAGTACAGCGGCCTGCGTGTCCCAAACAAGGCCTTATTTACATTCTGACTTTACCTCCTGCTCCTCTGCCTCTCACTCCCTCTACACTACCATTCTGGCCTCCTTGTTGGTCCTGGGACTTGCCAAGTACATTACTGCTTCAGAGCTTTTGCTCCTGCTGTTCTGCTTGCCTGGAAGAGCCAGAGATATGCTTGGCTCACTCCCTCCTCTCCTAAATGACCCCTTTTCAATGATGTTCGCCCTACATTTAGTAGGATGACCACTTTCCACCCTCACTGCTCAGCTTCCTGATTCCTCTTAATTTGCTCTCCTTTTCCTTTTTCCCCTGGCACATGGCACCTGTTATCATGTATGTAATTTTATATAAAATTATATTGTTTCCTTGTCTCTCTCTCCCACTAGAATCTAAGCTTCATAAGGGTGGGAAACCTTGTCTTCATTCATCGATGTATCCTAGGCACTTAGAACAGTTCTCAGCATATATCCTGTGCTCAAGAAATATTTTTAAATTAGATAAATGAAAGTTGGCAGGCAGGGTAGTGGAGTGGAGGAGTGCAGGCTTTGAGTAGGCAAACCTGAGTTCGAATGCTTGCTTGGTACTCTCGAGTTGGGTGAGCTTAAGTGAGTTACTACATAATCTGAAGCCTCAGTTTCCCCAATGTAAAAATGTGAACAGTAGTGTCGTGAGAATTACACGTGAAACACCTGGTGTGGTGCAGGCTCTACAGGTGTAGTTATTATCTGTATCACAATATTTTATGTGAAATAGTTTTAAAAATACTACATTTTTCAAACAATATTATAGAAATCATAAATACAGTTTTAATATTTAAAAATTATTGCTCACTGTGGCACCCCAGGTACTACTCAAAATGTTAAAGATCATTCAAAGAATCGGTTCTTCTGGATTCTTCTGTAGGAAATTCAGCAGTTCAGTTGCTTACTAGAATAGAAAGCACCCACAGTTGAAACACACAATTCTGTAATAGCAGGGGCTCTTACATCATGAACACCTAAAGAAAACAAAATGGTCTCATTAATAGTAGTCAAAATTAGAAGAATAAGAAAGACAGGCCCATTTCTTGGGGTAAACAGTATAATATTGGCAGATGATAGAGTGAAAACAGCAAAACATTCCATTTTGCTTTTCAGTTTTCTTTCAAGAAGAATGGACTTTAGATGAAGAGTGGCAGAACAAACATAAGTGAGAGGATATAGAAGCATTTGATGTTTGAGATTGTGGAGAGAAAGGGATGCTTCTCTGAACCACGTGACTCCTACAAATTAAAGTGGTGGATACCCAGGGAAACTTCTCTTGTATCTCAAAGCCACCTCTAATTGCTTTTTTTTTTTTTTTTTTCCGAGACGGAGTCTCGCTCTGTCCCCCA
>NC_045438.1:30523300-30526519 GCF_002776525.5 Piliocolobus tephrosceles | reverse complement strand
GCCTGTAATCCCAGTAATGTGGGAGGCCGAGGTGAGCGGATCACTTGTAGCCAGGAGTTCAAGACTAGCCTGGACAACATGTCGAAACCCCTATATCTACTAAAAATACAAAAATTAGCTGGGCATGGTGGTGTGTGCCTGTAACCCCAGCTACTCAGGAGGCTGAAGCATGAGAATTGCTTGAACCCAGGAGGCAGAGTTGCAGTGAGCCGAGATCACGCCATTGCACTCCAGCCTGGACGGCAGAGCAAGACCTTGTCTCAAAACAAAAAAGGAAGTGAATTGAGATATATTTGCTGGGAGGCAGATGATAGTGGGGCGGCTGTCATTAAGAGTTTCTAAAATAAATTGCACATGCTATAGGTTGGCTTTAAAACATGTTTAAACCACTCAGAGGGAGTAATAGGAACCCATGTAATTCATGAAGTCCAAATTTATTCATTCATTCAAAAATCACTTACTGACCGTCTACCATGTACCCAGCACTTAGTGGATGCCTCTTGCATGAAAACGAAAAAACTCCACCCTCATGAAAAATAACTGTATCCATTTTTGGTAGCCAATAAATAAAGGCAATGCCATAGCCAGAGTACAGTCGTATCTCCAATAGCATTTGACAAAGGCTTTTGAAAGACACTAATAAAGTGGGTGTCTTCACAACTGACTGAATGGCAGGTCCCTGACCAATGCATGGCAACACTTGTAGGAGACGCTTCTGGCTTATATGTAGATCAGTAGTACAAAGAGTGAGCCAAGGAGGCAACTTTGGTCTGATATTGTATCAGTCCATCCTCTCACAGCTATAAAGAAATACCTGAGATTGGGTAATTGATCAAGAAAAGAGGTTTAATTGGCTCATGGTTCTGCAGGTTGTAGAGAAAGTATGATACTGGCATCTGTTTGGTTTCTGGGGAGGCCTCCAGAAAATTAAAATCATGGCAGAGGGCAAAGACGGGAGCAGGCACTTCACATGGCCGGAGCAAGAAAAAGACAGAGGGGAGAGGTGCTACACAGTTTTTGTTTTTTGGTTTTTTAATTGCTGTTGTTGTTATTTTTGTTTTGAGATGGAGTTTCGCTCTTGTAGCCCAGGCTGGATTGCAATGGCACGATCTCAACTCACTGCAACCTCCTCCTCCTGTGTTTAAGCAATTCTCCTGCCTCAGCCTCCTGAGGCGCTGGGATTACAGGCATGCGCCACCGCACCTGGGTAATTTTGTGTTTTTAGTTGAGACAGGGTTTCTCCATGTTGGTCATGCTGGTCTCGAATTCCTGACCTTAGGTGATCCGCTCACCTCTGCCTCCCAAAGTGCTGAGATTACAGGCGTGAGCCACCACGCCCAACGATGATACACAGTTTTAAACAAAGTGTGATAAGTGATAAGTGAGTTATCTTGTGATAACTCACTCATTCACTATCAAGAGAACAGCACCAGGAGGACGGTGTTAAACCATTCAGGAAGGACCACTCCCATGATCCAATTACCCTGAACAGGCCCCACCTCCAACACTGGGGATTACAATGCCACAGGAAATTTGGGCGGGGACACAGATCCAAGACTTACCAGTTAGGTAAGAGAAGTCCTGTTCAGAGAGGATATAGAGGCCATTCCATTTGGTGAAGGTATCCTCAACTGGAGTATTGAATGCAGTTCCTAGAACCACAATTGAGATGAAAAGGAGTATAGTTAAGTTGAAGACAATGACAAAGATGTTGGGATGGGGTACAGAGACTGTCCTGGGAAGAGCAACTGAAAAGAAAACCCCAAGTGCTTACCCTGAGAGAAAAGATTTGAGGAGTACATAATGGTTGCCTCAGTCTTAGAAATGGTGCTATGGGGTAGAGTGGAATGGAAGGAAGTGGCTGGATATTTATTGAACATCTCTGAGTCAGGAACTCCTTGAGTATATTAATCCTCATATTTAATTTAATCCTCATATTTAGTTTTTGCTTCTTTGTTTTGTTTTTTTGAGATGGGGTTTCACTCTTTTGCCCAGGCTGGAGTGCAGTGGTACGATCTCCACTCACTGCAACCTCTGCCTCCTGGGTTGAAGTGGTTCTCCTGCCTCAGCTTCCCGAGTAGCTGGGACTACAGGCATGCACCACCACACCCAGCTGATTTTTGTATTTTTAGTAGAGACAGGGTTTTGCCATGTTGGTGAGGCTGGTCTTGAACTTCTGACCTCAGGTGATCCACCCGTCTCAGCCTCTCAAAGTGCTGGGATTACAGGCATGAGCCACCACATCTGGCCATATTTAGCTTTTAAATGCATGGTCTCTGATGTACACAAACACAAAACATCTCTCCCCAAAGCATGCCAGAAACACTGGCTCTGAATTATACTCTTGTATTAATTAATTCTTCATGTTTGTAGAAGTTCTGAGCAGTTAAGGTCAGTCATGATTCAGAAGAGAAAAAACAAATAAGTACTCTATTCTTAAGAGCAAAAGTTTAACTAAGAGGCAGAGGTAGAGAGAAACCGCTCCCTGACATCACAGAGGACTTTGTCATCTGAAAGGGCACATAGAGTGCAGCCTAAAATGTCACTCACAGCTACCTAATCTCATCTAAAAGTATACTAATCACATAGTACAAGTCTGTGCAAAGGACATAGGAGCTGATTTCATAAATGGGACCTTAGGACTTTAAAATGTCTGGTTCATTTTGGAAATGAGAAAAATTGGTATGTCTATGTGAGAAAGTCAGCTCAATTACTCCAGTTCAGTAAACATTTCTGAATCAGGCTTCTATTCCTTTAAAAGCCATGCTTACCTACAAATTAGTTTTGGTTTATACAGGCCCTCCTTAACAGCAATGTTCATGAAGAAAGGAATCCTTTCAGAGAAACCTCAGAAAATCTATAAAAAGGTTCTTTGAAAGCTATCACATTTTGAAACTGACTTTTAATGAGTTGCCGCCAGCTGCAGTCAGCAATTTAAGTAGATTCGATGACTTTTCTTTAATTTTAATGTTTAATAGTTCACCTTTTCTAATTATTCTTAAATAAATATTCCGAGCTTTCTGGTGTTTCCCTTTACAAGGAAGCTGCCAGCATAAGAGGCAGAATTCTTTTTGCCTGGTAGCTTTTTAAGCAGATTCTGCACATCTGAAGTTTTATGACTAAAGAGAGCCATAGATAAAAATGTAAGAAAACAGACCAAGAAAAAAGATGTCAAAAACATCAGTTTATTAAACAGCTGTTTTAAATATCATGTTTTGA
>NC_045438.1:30512616-30523200 GCF_002776525.5 Piliocolobus tephrosceles | reverse complement strand
CAAAAACATCAGTTTATTAAACAGCTGTTTTAAATATCATGTTTTGATTCCTCGAGGGTGAATATAGTGATAAATAATAGAAAAAGGGTAAAAACAAACAAAAAATACCATGACAGAATAGAAAGGCACTGTGTTTTACTGAAAAACTCACTGGCCAGATTACCCCGCTTTGGAGGCGGCTGGAAATGCAGAATCACATTCCCAAAGCGATGGATTCCAGTCATGGATGATCCAACTGGTCCTTCCTCCAGCTCTCAAACTGGAGTCAGGTCAGTCCTTAACTTCCTCATGGTTGCTCTTCACTAATGCTGCCTTTTATTAAATATTTATTATATGCCAGGCCTGGTTAAGCACTTTAAGTTCAAGATTGGACTTAATCCTCACCATAGTCTTGTGAAGTGGATATTATTTTTATTCCCATTTTACAAAGGCAAAGACTGAGGCTTAGAAATTCGGCCTAAGCCTGGTAAGTGGTGACTCAGTCCCAGAGCCCTAGTTCTTCACTGTTACATCAAAATGTTTCTCTTTGCCAAGGTCCTTCCACTGAGGCCAGGGCCAGTGATGCCTGAACTCAGTTAGTGATATTCTAACGAAAAGGAAAATGCTAGATAGGAAATGAATCAGTGGGCTGTACAACGTCTGGCCACTGAACCAGAGGAAACCCCTGCCAGGGGTAATAGTAAGTCACAGGTGTAAGATCAGATCTTCCAGCTCATTCCCCAACAGCCAGGGCCGCAAGTTCAGCCTGGAAGAAGAGCTTCAGGCTGGATGAGGAAGCGTTGAGAGAGAGGAATCTTGTAGTTTTCTGTTATTTCCATTTGTAATTTTTGGATTTCTGGGCTTTGAAAATCTGCCAGAAAAGCCCGAGAACAGGCTTAGGAGCCCCTTTGGCAGCACCCCTAGGAGTTGTTAGCCAAAAGCTCCAAACTGCTATCCTGATGACTGAGACTTGTCTGTTGGGAGTAGCTCGAAGATACTCTTTCAGCCAAGATAATTAATTTAGCAAAAGAGAGCCATTGTGGTTTAGAGAGCTCACCATTGATTACTAGGTCGCGATAAGGGTTGTTCTCTCGTTTTCTCCCTCATGAGACCTTAGATAGTAGAGTACTTTCGACCTTGTGCAATAGATATCCTCTTTTCCATTGAGGATAATGTGGGCAGGAAGGGGAGGGAGACAGGAAGAAGTAAATACCCATTGTACCACTTTTCAGCACTCGAGTTTACACCATCAGCCTTCACACAAGCCACAGGCATTTGCCCTTCTGTAGAGTCAGCAGGAAAGCGTGACGTTCTTAAGGCGAGCGATGGCCCTTGGAATGCACAGACACTTTTTTGTCCAAATAATTTGATGACAAAAACTAGCCAAACCGATGAAGTTCCTTTTTAAGTATTTTCCTCCTTTCTTACCCTTAGGTATTCCATTCATAGTCATTGCTAGGAAATTTAGAAAATACAGGTAAGCAAAAAGAACACAGGTAAATTTAAACCACTCAAAATACCAAAATGAGGTCATTATCATTAATAATTTTGTACAGATTCTTCCAAACTTATTCCATTCAAATATAAACAAACAAAAGTTACCTCTTTTTTGAAACATAAAATTGAATCAAATTCTACCTATGGCTTTGTGACTTGCTTTTTACTTAACAACATATCAAAAACAATTTTTCATATAAAAATAGAAATGTCTCTTATTTTACTGCCCTATCAATTGCAAAATATGGTGTCCTCATGTATTAATCAGCCCACTATGTCCAACATTTAGATCATTCCTCACTTTTCACTATTACTTTAAGCAACATCACAAGTATCGTTCATGCATTTTTGAGCATTTGCCAATTATTACTTAAAGATAAATTGCCAAAGCTCAAGCCAGCTCGTTATTAAGGCTTTGAAACACTGCCCTGGTGAAAGATGGCATTCAGTAACAGTTTCACCAGTGATGTCGAAAGCACCACAAAGCCCTTCTAGAGGAGCAGAGCGAACCAATGAGCCCAAAAATAATCCCAGGAGAAGGAAGAGGCAGTTTCACTGCTTTTCTAGGAGACCCCTGCACTGGGACTTTTACAATTCATGGATGATGATGTAAACAATTGTTACTCTGTTGCCCCCACCACAAACTTGTAAAATGAGGCAGTAACAGAGGGATTATTATCCCCAAAGAGTGGAGTCCAGTGGTTTTCTGAGAACTCGTTGCTAGTACTAAGGAAGCAGCATGAAAGCCAGCGTTGGGTATAAAAGCTTGTCTATAGTTGTTGGTAAAAGCTGATGCTTCAGAGATACAGAATTTATTAATCTAACACTCAAATTGCTGTTATGTGCAAGCCACTCTCCTAAGTGCTTTATAAATTTTGGATTATTTAATTCTCATAACAATGCTATAATAAAGCGGATATCATTTTTATCCTCATCTTCACAAGAAGAGGTTAAGTTACTTGTTAGAGTTAGCTCTAGAGTCCATGTGTCTAACCACAAAGCAGCATTGCCCATCAGAGGATGTCCCTAATCCAACTAAGAGCATCCTCAACTACCCCTACGTACATGGGGTAATAAATATTCAGCTTTCCAACCAAGCAGGAAGCACCACTGACTGGTATTGCCATAGTAAACACAATGAAAACCAAACTTTGCACACAAGAAGTCAGTTAATACCTAAAATACCTGGAATAAGTTTAGATAACATGTTCCCTATACCTGGTTTAGCTCTAGTTTCATTTGCCACTTATTAATTTTAATGATTTATTTTCCTGGGAAGATCCATTTTTTTTTCTCAATAAATCGTAATTGGAGTATTTAAGATCTTAAACTTTTCAAAGCCCTTGACATCTCATTTAATCCCCCAAACAACCAGTTTGGAAGGTACTGAGGCTTAGAAAGGCTGGGTGACTTGTTTGTGGTCACTTGGTTAGATAAATAACAGAGGCCAGATGTGAACACATGTCTTCTAACTGCTACTTCCCACTCCATCATAATCCACTTATCTCTGTAAGTTTGCAACAGGCATTGAAACCAAGCAGAATGTGAGAGAGCATGCTGATATGTCAAAAAATATAGGTAGGTAGGTAGACACACCACACACGCACACACACACACACACACAAATCCATAATGTTGCATGTATTTGGAATTCAACTGTCTGGTGAGCTCACCTTCCAGAATTCAAGACCATCTGATCTTTTTTTTCTCACTTAACTAATATCCTAAACACTTGTAGTATTTTTACCACAACTTATTTTTATGTGATTGTCTGCCTCTCTGAGACTGTAAGCTCCCCCAAGGGGTACACCAAGATCTCATTGAGCCATGTCTGGTTCAATGTCTGGTATGTAGAAAGGATTCAGTAAATATTCATTGATTGAGTAAATAATAGGATGAATGAGTACTTGCATCTAAGAAGGCAGCATAAAATGATTTGACACAACCGGTGTTCACAGCATGAAGCTCATAGGAGCTCCCTGTGGATTTGTTCTTAAACTCTACAACCACAAGTCTATTTATAGTTGTTTTTTATGCTATTAAGTAACTTGTTAGATGATTTCCAAATCAACCCGTGTTGGTATACTAGGGTTATTATAACAAAATATCACAGACTAAGTGGCTTAAAAAATAGTATTTTCTCACAGTTCTGGAGGCTAGAAGTCCAAAATCAAGGTGTAGCAGGGCTGGTTTCTTCAGGAAGGAGCTGTCCCAGGCCTCTCTCTTGGGTTGTAGATGACTGTCTTCTCCCTGAGTCTGCAGGTCATCTTCTCTCTGTAATTGTGTCTGAATTCTCCCTTCTTATAAGGACACCAGTCATATAGGATTAGGGCTTATCCTAATGACCTCCTGTTAACTTAATTTACCTCTGTAAAGACCCTACCTTCAAATACAGTCACATTCTGGGTATTGTGGTTAGGACTTCAAAATATGAATTTTGGGCGGAACGCAAGTCAGCCCATAACACTGTCTCTGTAATGCAGGTGAGAAAAGTGACAGGCAGGGCTGGTATAGGCAGTCACACAACAGCAGAGAGAGAAGTGACATCCAACAACCCAAAACTAGAGAAGAGAACGGGGTGGGGCGGGGGTGACAGCGAGAACACAATAAAGACCAATAACAAAATATTTTTAAAAATAAAAACCAGGCCAGGAACAGTGGCTCACGCTTGTAATCCCAGCACTTTGGGAGGCCGAGGCAGGGGTATCAATTGAGGCCAGGAGTTCAAGACCAGCCTGGCCAATGTAGTGAAGCCCCATTTCTACTAAAAATACAAAAAAATTAGCCAGGCATGGTGGCAGGTGCCTGTAATCCCAGCTACTCGGGAGGCTGAGGCAGGAGAATGGCTTGAATCTGGGAGGTGGAGGTTGCAATGAGCAGAGATTGTGCCATTGCACTCCATCCTGGGCAGCAAGAGCAAAACTCCATCTCAAAAATAAATAAATAAATAAATAAACTAAAGAAAAGAAAAGAGACTAAACAAAGGGCAGAATACACGGATGTTCATGATAATGAACAGAGTCTTTGGCAAAATATTTGGTTTTGTTTAGAACAGCCATTTAAAAGAGCAGAAAGGCTGTAATACAATTTTTTAAAAATGTGGTCCTTCAAGTATGTTATACGGATTTAAATATTGCTTCTTAAAAGGTAAACTTCAAGGCACATGAAACGTGTTTCTACTGGCCGGGAATGGTGGCTCATGCCTGTAATCACAGAACTTTGGGAGGCTGAGGGGGGTGGATCACTTGAGGCCAGGAGTTTGAGACCAGCCTGGTCCACATGGTGAAACTCCGTCTCTGCTAAAAAAAAAAAAAAGAAAAAAACAGAAAAAATAAGCCAGACGTGGTGGCATGGGCCTGTAGTCCCAGCTACTCAGGAGGATGAGGCACGAGGATTGCTTGAATCCGAGAGAGGGAGGTTGCAGTGAGCTGAGATTGTACCACAGCACTCCAGCCTGGGTGACAGAGTGAGACTCTGACTCAAAAAGAAAAAAGAGAAAGAAAGGAAGAAAAAGAAAAAAAAGAAAGAAGGAAGAAAGAAAAAGAAAGAAGAAAGAAAAAAAGAAAGAAAGAAAGGAAAAGAAAGAGAAAGGAAGGAAGGAAGGAAGGAAGGAAGGAAGGAAGGAAAGGAAGAAGGTATCTACTTAAAAAGACTGAATTCCTAATGGCTCCAATGGTCCCTCATAACACATCTCAAAGTGAATTACCACAAATCATCGATTTGAAAATGAAAAAATAAAATATCAGATAGTTCAAAAAATAGCTGAAAACAGCAGAAATAGACATATTCTGTTCTTTACTTTTTTCTGTTAGTTTTTCTTTGCCACCCACCTTCTAGGACAACTGCTTAAACATCCTGGAAGAATGAATCACCGCGTGTAAGGAAACCCAGGAGTACTGGTTTCTTGGAAGTCTTGCAGGTGAGTCATATATCATAGATTTGCCTTTAACAATTTCATTTGGAAAAAAGTTTTCACATTTCCCAAATCTACAGTATGTCTGTTAAGCAGGCTTAAATTTAAACACCATGAAATAGCACATAGCTTGTTAAAGCTGGAAAGTGTTATACTGTGTGCTTTTTGTTGCGAAAGATATTTTCTCCTCATCATGTTGCCTTTTGTATTCTTTTTTTAAACCATCACTATCATCAGTAATTGTATTAATTAGTATTACTAATGTAACTGCTCTAACAAATCTACCAAAAATAGGTAAGGTTCAAACACAGCCACACAGAATATTTTAGTTGCGACAGCTTGGTTCTTCCCTTGGCAACCTTAACATTTTCGTATTTGGAAATTGACCAAGTATGAGGATACATTCTATTACATGCAGATAACTCTTTTCATGTTGGATACTTCCAAAGTATTTCCTGAGTACATGAGGAGGTTTGAATTTGGTCTAGAGTTCTTGATATCCCTGAAACCTCTTCATGGGATTCTTCAATACAGGCCAGGGTCTGGATAGCTAAAGTTGTTCCAAAGGGTTTAATTTTACTCCCCTTTGAATAGCCAAGAGTTTCCACATCTGTAAAATAGCATTTACCTAATAGAATAAAGGAAAGGTTAAATGAAATAATGTACGCAGAGCACTTGGTATAGTGCTTGGAAATAGGGGCAGATAATAATCAATACACAGACTATGACCCTATGCAAGCAGTGCTAGAAGGATCCTGATATTAGCGGTGATTTGTTCTGCTTGGTGGCACCATGACTGCTTATTTCTTTGGCCTATCAATATTTCTCTGTTTTTTTTTTTTTTTTTGAGACGGAGTCTTGCTCTGTCGCCCAGGCTGGAGTGCAGTGGCCGGACCTCAGCTCACTGCAAGCTCCGCCTCCCGGGTTTACGCCATTCTCCTGCCTCAGCCTCCCGAGTAGCTGGGACTACAGGCGCCCGCCACCTCGCCCGGCTAGTTTTTTGTATTTTTTTAGTAGAGACGGGGTTTCACCGTGTTAGCCAGGATGGTCTCGATCTCCTGACCTCGTGATCCGCCCGTCTCGGCCTCCCAAAGTGCTGGGATTACAGGCTTGAGCCACCGCGCCCGGCCTAATATTTCTCTGTTTAAAGTAAATATTTATAGCTTTATAATAAGTAGAATTAAGAGGTTATTTTTAGTCCTTAGGATAATATTTTAAATTCAGTACAAGCGTTTAATTCATTTCTCTTTACTCCTGAGATTTTCCTTTTAACTGGATAGTCCAAAATATCCACTTACAAAATGTCCTAGTTCTCCACTGGAAATGTAAGAAGTGCTTGAATTTTTGTTAGTGACATAAAGATATAATAATAAAGTACATGGGGAAGAAAATGCTCACCTAGGAAAGTAGTCTTTTTTTTTTTTTCTTCAGCATTCTAAACTTGGAGGGAAAGTATTAACAACAGATAACCTGGTACTCCTAGCAGCATTTTCAGTTAAGAGGAACTGGATCACTGCCTGAAAGTCCAAGTGACCTACATGTGCCTGAAATCCCCTGGTAGTTTCTCTTCTCACCCTGTGCCCGTTCTGAGGCCAAACTCAGCATTTTACCACATCCCCCAAATAAATCCACCACCACAGTGACTTTGTTAGTAATACCAATTTTACTGAAGAGGAATTCTAGGGGAATTGAGAAAGAGAAATCACATCATCCACCACCCTGCAAACTTAAAAAAAGTGAGGCTTCAAGATTTTCCCCCAAACTCCTTTCTCTCAAAATCCTGTGTATTTTCCTGGAATTCAAATCCAGCCTTTGACATGATTCCTTAGTTACTGAAAAAGAAACCCAGGCATGTAGTCAACCACGCCCTCCACAGACAACATCCATCACCACCACAGCAAAAACAAACCAGAAGACAGATCAATAGCTATCTAGTGTTAGTCAAGTCTGACCCCTGAATGTTTTACCCTCCATCTAAAGCAATGTATCACAATATTTACAATATTTACCCAGCAGAGCAGTGTGTGTGTGTGAGTAAGGGTGGGAGGTGTGGTGATGGTGAAATTCTGCAGCAAAAATAATGTAATTTTCACCAGATGGGTAAATACACAAAAGGTTTATATATCCATAAACACATAGGGATAAATATACAATATGAAAGTGACAGCGACTCTCTCGGTTCTGCTCTCAGCCTGTCTTTTCTCTGAGTTTTGGTTTCTGATGACAATGATCTAGACAGCCCTGAAGTCCCAAGTGATGGGACTGGGATTTCTGACTTAAGTTCCCTCTGTGTGAGAGCCTTCACCTGTATGGCCTCTTAAAATTGAGGATTTTTACTAAAAGAGTAGATTTCAGATGCTCTAGCCACCAAGAAAAAAAGGGGCAACTATGTGAGATGATGGATATGTTAATTTGCTTGACGCTAGTAACCATTTCACTATGTATATGCATATCAAAATATCATGTTGTACACCTTAAATATATAATCAAATAAATAAAGTAATTGTTAACGCCCATGACAGTAGTTTCTGCAAACACATGGGCCTCCAATGCAAGTATTTTTTTAAAAACTTTTTGAAAACTCTAAAAAAGCCTTTCCTCTATATACGTTTATATAACACATTTGATTAAGTTGAATTTTAATTTAAAATGCAGAGACAATTTCTACTTCCTCTTCAACAGCAGTGTGTCCTAATAGCATATAAAACTGTACAGAACATGAGAATAAGACTTATCTGAGCCGGGCGCGGTGGCTCAAGCCTGTAATCCCAGCACTTTGGGAGGCTGAGACGGGCGAATCACGAGGTCAGGAGATCGAGACCATCCTGGCTAACACGGTGAAACCCCGTCTCTACTAAAAACTACAAAAAACTAGCCGGGCGTGGTGGCGGGCGCCTGTAGTCCCAGCTACTCCGGAGGCTGAGGCAGGAGAATGGCGTAAACCCGGGAGACAGAGCTTGCAGTGAGCTGAGATCCGGCCACAGCACTCCAACCTGGGTGACAGAGCAAGACTCCGTCTCAAAAAAAAAAAAAAAAAAAAAAGACTTATCTGATAACTGTCATGAATCCAAATTCAAGCTTTTTTCTGACTATTTACACCATCACTCAGCAACCATTTAGTAACCGTCCGGTTACTGTTTCCAAGTATGTGGACCTTGGCTTGTAAAGTCACATTGGGGAAAGAGGAAAACCTGCCCTACAAAGTTTCCACCAAATAAGTCTTAAACTCCAGACAAGTCTTGAGTCACTCTGACTCTACTTGGTTATTGAATTATATGGAAACTTTTCTCTACTCATTGGCACTGCTAAAACCTCCAGACAACGGGTTTCCAGTCTTACGGCGTGGTGTGCTGTTTTACTTTAATTGCCTTTTGAAACACAAGATAGTTTTATTTTCCACTTTCACCCTGCTGTTTTGGGGTTTCAAAATTTATATTTGCATATTATCTAGGTTATTCTTATTTTTAAATAAAGGCAATGAGATTTCCGATTTTAATATTTGATCTCTTTGTTACCCATTGCTTCTTAACATATCAGCCACCCTGACTGAGGCAGTCACATTCCATGGTTGTCCCAGACATACCTAATGAATACAGCTCCCCTGCAGCAAATACGTGAGGGAGGAGAGAATATTTGCCCTAGAGAGCTCCAGTCTGCCATTTTGCTGATCATTCTCCCATTATCAGCATCTTATCCTCAAAGCTTTACCCACAGCACTTGTGTACATATTATCGCTCCATACCCCAGAAAAAACAAAACTAAGAATTGAATGCATTAATCTCTTAGGAATATATACAATTCAAAAGAGGCATAAACACTGTGAAGAATTTATCTCCTCTCCTATCGGAACAGTTCAGGTCCCAGAAAGAAAAGTTTTCAGAAAGGGCCTAAATCCAGTTGGTTTCACCCTGTTGGCCATCCCATACTCTGCACAGAGAGGGATGATACATAAGACTAAAAACAATACTGTAAATTCCCTGAACCTCACTTGCTGCATCTGTACCTACTTTCAGAGTTCCTTAAAAAAGTTGGTTGTGTGAACTTTAAAAAGTAGTATCTTATGAGTGCACGTAAGAACTGATGGAATCTGAAAAAGGTCTGTAAACTTGTTAACAGTATTGTACCAGTGACATGTCCTGGTTTTAATATTTTACCATAGCCATGTAACATGTTACCAGCGGTGGAAGCTAGCTAAAGGGTCTACTGGGCTCTTTGTGCTATTTTTTTCAATTTTCTGTGGGTCTATAATAATTTCAAAAATAATAAATGTGATATATACACTTTAATTTTAAGAGCAGTAGTGTCATCAGTTCTGACATTAATAAGGTACAAAACATATGCAATTGACAGTATTCAAGAGTTTTGGACTTACAAAAATGACAATTTCATATGGTATCCTAATACTATAAAACGTGTAAAGTGCAGTTATACTTGGGGTCATTGCCAATAGACTTGTTTTTGCTAACAGAAAACAAACAAACAAAAAACTCCCACAAAATCTGAACACTTTTTTTAGTTGACTATAATTTTAGAAAATAAATTCCCCTCTATCTAGTTTCTTACACTTTGTTTTTTTTTTCAGACACAGTCTTCCTCTGTTCCTCTGTTGCCCCAAGTTGGAGTGCAGTGGCAACATCTTGGCTCACTGAAACCTCTGCCTCCCGGGTTCAAACGATTCTAGTGCCTCAGTCTCCTGAGTAGCTGGGATTACAGGAGTGTGCCACCATGCCCAACTAATTTGTATGTGGGTGTGTGCACATTTTTAGTAGAGATTGGTTTTGCCATGTTGCCCAGGCTGGTCTCAACTCCTGGCCTCAGGGATGTTCCTGCCTCTGTCTCCCAAAGTGCTGGGATTACAGGCATGAGCCACTGAAACCAGACTAGTTTCTTATTCTTGAGATGGATCCTAGGAAACGGTTATAAGAGGTCTGAGAGGACAAGAAATGTGTTCTAACAGCAGTGCCGGCTTCCACTGCTCCTTGAACACAGTGCATGTCCCTCTGTTGACTGCTTCCCCATATATCGGCCTGGTTAACACTTTGTCTCCTCTAAATCTTTGCTCAGATTTCAGCATCTCAAAGAGGCCTCCCCTGACTGCTCTGCTTAATATTTCTTGCAACCCACATTTCACAACGTCCCTACATTCAACCTTCCTTCCTTCCTTCCTTCCTTCCTTCCTTCCTTCCTTCCTTCCT
>NC_045438.1:30489316-30512606 GCF_002776525.5 Piliocolobus tephrosceles | reverse complement strand
CCTTCCTTCCTTCCTTCCTTCCTTCCTTCCTTCCTTCCTTCCTTCCTTCCTTCCTTCCTTCCTTTCTTTCTTTCGAGACGAGGCCTCGCTGTGGTACCCAGGCTGCAGTGCAGTGGCATAATCATGGCACCCAACAGCCTAGACCTCTTGGGCTCAAGTGATCCTCCCACCTCGGCCTCTGGAGCAGTTGGGACTACACAGCTTCTTTTTACTCTTATTTACTTCTTTTCCTTTCTGTGGCATTTATCACTTTTTGTTTATTTGTTTTTGTTTTTTGAGACGGAGTCTCCCTCTGTCAGGCTGGAGTGCAATGGTGCAATCGCGGCTCACTACAACCTCCACCTCCTGGGTTCAAGCGATTCTCCTGTCTCAGCCTCCCAAGTAACTGGGATTACAGGCGCACCCTGCCACTCCTGGCTAATTGTTTGTGTTTTAGTAGAAACGGGATTTCACTGTCTTGTCCAGGCTGGTCTCAAACTCCTGAGCTCTGGCAATCCACCCGCCTCAGCCTCCCAAAGGATTACAGGTGTGAGCCACCGCGCCTGGCTGCATTTACCACTTTCTAACACATATAATTTAATTTTCTCATTTGCTGTACCTGTTGTTTACTGTGTCTTCCCTGCTAGAATATAAGGCCGTAAAGGGCAAGGATATTTGTCGAGTTTGTTCCCTGATTATCCAAAGCCCCCTAGAACAGTGTCTGTAACATAAAAGGAGCTCAATAAACATTCACGGAATAAATAGATTTAAGGAGATCTTGAATAGGCAAGACATATAGTCTTTCAAGACTAGACATTGGAATGGCTACAGAAGACAGTTGCTCCCGATTCAGAGATAGCAAGAGAGGAAGACAGTGAGTCGTCTGATGAACTCCCTTATATCAAAGTAATCAATTGAAGATTTGATTCTAAATTTCTGTTCTCAATTTGTAGAAAACTTTGCTTAAATGCTGTAAAAGCCTGACGTCAGAATCTGAGGTGAGAGTTGATGATGAAATCTCTGCAAACTAAGCCCGTTTTCTGAGATGAGATTCAGACAGATTTGGAGGATGTATCCACTGCCACGGCCTGTTGATCGGAGCCACTGTGGCCAATCTGTTGCAGTTTTTTGTCAATATCCAAAAGTAACAATATTGCCATGGTTCCTTTTTGTAAAATTGTTAATGTGGCCACAAGATAAAAATATCCTTGGACCTAACCAATAAATGGGGATTGTAATAGAGGCTGACCAAATTTGAAGATCAGGGCAACCACAAACCATGATGAAGGATGCTACTAATGTGACTAACTCATCTGGCAGGAAATACGGAAGTCAAACCTCCAAATCATAGGGCAAAGATCAATCTGACACAATCCACAAATTTGAATCACTTGTGCATAAATCCAAGTGAAGCGGAATTGCCTAGTTCATTCAAAAAGCCTGCTTTATATATGCCTGAGAGAGGATAATGCTACCACGTGGCAGCCTCTGTTGGACACAGTTTATATCTGGTAAGTTATTGAATCCTTGCAACCACTCTCTAAGGTAGGTATTAAATGATCCCCCTTTTGCAGAAGAGAAAACCAAACTGTAGAGTTTAAGGAACCTGTTGCAGATTAAGGAACCTGTTCCAGATCACACAGACAGGATTTAAACCTTGGTGTTTATAACTTAGGAACCCATGCTCTTATCAATACTCTACTGCCTTCTAACACTCAAATGAGAGCAGATGATTCCTTAGGAGATGATTATAAGCAACCTTTGTGGTTATCACTCTAAGGAGACAAGACAGAAGGAAGTCATTGTGTTAATCATTACACATATTTTCTTAATTTCAAGGAATACGAAAACTGTTGTAAAGTCTTCGTTAGAGATTGACATTATAACGCATGAACAATGTTAACAGAATGTTATTTATTTAGTCCTTAAGAAATGGACTTGCTGGCCTCTCCAGCTTTCCCCTAGACCTACGAATCTCTACACCTTGATACACACGGTGTGCTAGGATAACAGAACCAGCCTAGCTCTAAGTCCAGTGTTGCCCTTTACTATGAGTTGTTATCCAGCTAAGTTTATCCTGTGGGTTTGGATTCTCTGTCATTGGAAGGCTGAGGTTTGTTCCTGTCTGGAAGTTTGTTCAAGCGTGAGTCCACTGATTGAGGGAGAGATTGTGGTCTGCCAGGGATGCTGTGTAAAGAGGAAGTCCTTTCTTCAAACAGCCTTGTTTGTGTTTTTAAAAACTGTTAGAGTTTATGTCCTGTTTCCATTCCCATGCCCAGCCCTCCCAAAGTAAACAGATGACAAGTGGTGGTGGGAGAGTAGTGGTGATACAGGGGTGGGGACGGGAAGGAGGAAGGAAAGGGATTTCCCTAGGGGAAGAGGATTTTCAAAGAACCCAAATATAATTTGGAAATAAACTCAAGTGCCAAAACCAGATGGAGTTTACATCAAGATCAACCCAATTTATAAGCATAAACACAACTCCTAAAATCTTCACGTACTGGTTCTAAAATGACCAAACACTGATGGATACTCTCAGACTAAATTCCAGCTAAATGAGTGTCTAGAGGTGAATCCTTGGACCATCAATAGGTGCACCTCTTTATCCAATTTATCCCCCTCTCTCTACCTGACCCTACCTACCAGCAGGAGAAGCAGGTTTCTACTTGCCCAGAAAATTCATTTGTTTGTGACATTTTCTAGAATAACAGACCCAGAGCATTCTTAATTCCGACTATGGCACTAAATATCCTGAAAGAGAAAAAAAATGCAAAAAAGTGCATAAAAATAAAATTTCAGAATTTAAACTACATCTGGAATATAAGCCAATGTTGAGAATTTCCCCTTTCCAAGTCTGCTCCCAAGATCTTAGCTGACCTCACTTGAGTTAGAAAGTCCCCTTTCTACCAATAAGAATTCACTGTAACCCCTGATTTAGTAACATTGGAATACACAAAAATATCCCTCTTATATGCCTGTCTCCCAAAATACATACGACTGAAAACTGCAGTAATACGTGATTCCCTCTATTCAAAAGCAAGCAATTCTGTTGTATTAAATGCTCATCTATATGAAAAGCACTTGTCAATAATTTGGCTTATTATATATTTCATTGTCATCAGAATAAAAAGGAAAAGGAATTACATTGCTTGGGATAGTTCTATCACCTGAAAGTCAAAAAACAGCTTGAGTCACATGATGATTGGTGATGGAAGCTGATGTTATAGATTCTTAACAATACCTGCATGACTCTACATTAATTCTCAGCTACACATGTCTGGGATAATTTGTAAAAAAAAAAAAAAAAAACGCAGTTATTGAAATGTCAAGCAGTAATTTCCTTTTGCTCAGATAAGTTACACTTTCCACTGGAATAAATTTTCTAAATATCCAAGACACAAGTGTTTTCTGAAAAATCTGAAATTCCTCTGAGGAAAAAAACACTGAACCAAAGTAACATGAATCGACGTTTTCCCAAATCCCATATTAAAACACAACATTTCAAAGAAAAGATATACCCAAGAGCCATGTATTCATAGGGTTTAGTCATTGTAATCATTGCTTGTGGGATTTTTTGTGATTTAAATATTTGCATATGTAAGTATAGATATTTATATACACATTTCAGATAGTCTTACAATGAATATGTATTACTTTTATAATTAACAAAAATAAATTATTTTCAGTGAATTAAAATTTTAAATGTACCAGTTTAAGAATTACAGTTGTGCCAATATAGGACTTTTAGTTTTTCTAAAATGAAGCCACAATATATGTTTACCCACTTATAGGAACTTACCCAGAAGATACACTTCCAATAATGGAAAACTGCATATATATATATATATAATATTATTTATTGCTGGATATTTGTAGTTACAAAATGTTGGAAACAACCTGAAAGGTTTTACATAGGAGACTAATGTAATGAAATGATACATCTACACAATGGAGTACTATGCAGCAATAAACTAGGATGAAGAAGACCTATATGTATGGAGTGACTTCTGGGATATACTGTCAAGTTTTTTAAAAAGTGCAAAAGAAACCCAGGTGTGGTGTAATCCCAACACTTTGGGAGGCCAAAGCAGAATAATTGTTTGAGCTCAGGGGAGTTTGAGATCAGCCTGGGCAACATGGTGAGGCTTCGTCTCCACAAAAAAATTTTTTAAAAACAGGTTAGCCAAGTTTGATGGCACATACCTGTGGTTCCAGCTACTCAGGGGGCTGAGGCAGGAGGACTGCTTAAGCCTAAGAGGTCGAGGCTGCAGTGAGGCCTATTTGAGCCACTGAACTCCAGGCTGGACAACAGAGCAAGACCCTGTCTCAAAAAATAAAAAATAAAAAAGATTTTTTTTAAATAAAAAAGTTCAAAAGGAACATATAATATGTCTCTTTTGCATTAAAAAGGAAAATAAGAAAAATATATCTATCTGCCTATTTTTGCAAAAACAAATACAGAAATGATAAACCAGAAACAAACGATGTTGGTCATAAACACAGGGTAGATGGAAAAAGAAAAAGTGGAGGGAGGACACTTCTTCTGAGTGTCCCTTTTCATCTAATTTTGGCTTTTAAAATCATGTTAATATTTTATACACTAAAATAAATAAACTTGACTCAACAAGGATGGGGAAACTCCCTAACAGAATATAAATAGAAACAAATGAGCAGTACTATATTTCAAATGAATAATGTAACTACACTGAAGGGGGAAAATCAAGCCCAAATAATTCTGGAACAATATTCTGACTAAGTTCTTAGCCTAGGAACACTTCTTGAATTCTACTTGGTAGATTTCCTTCTTTAAGTGGTGTTCGTCTGCAGTTCTTACTCTCCATGTACTGGAGCATGTGGATAAATATATTGACAATTTTGGGAACCAAATTTCTCACTATTGGAGAAGGAAGATGCAATTATAAAATAGAAAGTTGTTACGAAAACCATGCAGTATTGAATTCATGGTTTTTATTCATGTGTGTTAACTTTTAAAAAATCACAAATTTGTGAGTTTGGAAAAGGAGGAGACTTTATTTTTTGTAAATGGTTACAGCCTGCAAAATGGTCACCCCTCAGGATGGAAAGTATTCCTCCAGCTAAGACCAGGCAAGCACTTCAAAGCAGGAAAGATTGGAGTAGCAGTTTTATGCTGAAGAGGCTGGCTAAAAATACATATTCAACAGGTTATGGGAGAAGCTATAAATATTCATGAAGGTGGTCCTGACACACGCATACTGAGCAAATCTGCATGTAACATATGACCCATGTTCACTTGTGGGTGGAAACTTAATATTCAAAAGTATTCCAGTTATGTCTACGGCCATAACACCTTGAATGCACCCGTTCTTGTCAAATGTGTTACAGTTGGACCCTATATATCAAAAGATCTTTTCAAGTTACAAAGTAACACAAGTGAGCAACCTCTGTAAACCAGTCAGAACCAGTCTGTGGTCGGTGGTCTCCCTATCAGAAGAAAGTCACTGAAATCAGGCCCTTGTCCAATCAAAGCTGTAGTTATAGTTGGTGGAACAGCGGTTCAGTTAGTCAGCGTCTGTTAGCAAGATGAGTTGTAATTGTTTTAATACTGCTTATCTCAAAGCCAGTGCTTGAGAGAAAAAAACAAAACAAACAAACCAAAAAAACCCTTGTGGCAGTTAGAACAGTTTATTCTAGGCCGGGCGCGGTGGCTCACGACTGTAATCTCAGCACTTTGGGAGGCCAAGGCAGGCGGATCACGAGGTCAAGAGCTAGAGACCAGCCTGGCCTAACATGGTGAAACCCTGTCTCTACTAAAAATACAAAAATTAGCCAGGTGTAGTGTCATGTGCCTGCAATCCCAGCTATTCAGGAGGCTGAGGCAGGAGAATTGCTTGAACCCGGGATTCAGAGTTTGCCATGAGTCAAGATCGCGCCATTGCACTCCAGTCTAGGCGACAGAGAGTCTCCATCTCTAAATAAATAAATAAATAGAACAGTTTATTCTTTAAGTGTAGGGTGCATGACTTCATCCTTGCCTTGCATGGTCTTTGTTTTTGTATATAATTTGGTATCTTATTGCCACAGAGTCTGTTCTGTCTTATGATATCTATTTCAACATTAATGCTGGTCAATTGTGTCTAAACCACGAAAGAGTGGGTAGAATAAGGCATGTCTGACCTCCCCTATCTCCTGGCAGTAGCCAGGAACTCAGTTTTAAGGTTTTTCTGGGGTCCTCTTGGCCACAAGAGGGTCTGTTCCATAAGTGGAAGACTTAGGACTTCAAGTTTACAGTATTATGAATACAAAGATAAATACAGGCAAAGGGACGTAGATATAGATTCCACATTTGTTGACTGAAGGTGCCTAGGTGTTATGATACCCCAGAAGCAATTAGGGCACCAGTGCCCACTAAATGGAACCAGGGCTTTTTGGAGAAAGAACTGATTCCAGAGTTAGTGCAGGGAAAGTACAAAATAATCCTGATTTTTTTGTACTAGAAAATAGGAAAGTCCTCAAAAAATAATGGGGTATGTCCAAAGGACCCAGGACCCCACAAAGAAGCTCCTGTTGGCCAAATCTGGGACAATCTGAGTACTGATGTAAATAATGGTCTTAATGTATTCTAATCCGTTGGAATAAAAAAAAAGATGAGTCTGTACAGACAAACAATAATAAATAAATAAATAAGAAGAGAACACTTTTGCTTATAGTAGAATGCTAATAAACGTAAAATAATGGAGTTTTTAAGAATCACTCCCTTTGCAACTGCCATCATAAAAACTGAATCAGGGAAAGATTGTTAACAACTACTGAAGCTGTTGGGTAAAAATTTAATGAGAATCAGGGTATGTGTAGGGTCTCAATATCCTTCTACAAATAACTTATAAATTACTAATGGAAAAATATTGTCTTTACAGAAGAGAAACTTATGAACACTAACGTCACCAAGTGATCAAATCTGGCATGGATTAGTGATGGCACAAATGAACATCATGTGCTTCCAAATATGAAGCGCTGAGGACAAATGTCACTAATGTAGTGTCCCTGCCAAAAATGCACTGTGTTAATCCAGTCATCTGGAAATGCCAGACAAACCCAATTGAGGGACGGTCTACAAAATAAATGACCTGGACTCCTCAGAAGTATCAACATTATTTGTTAAACGCTAAGGAACTGTTGCACATTATAAGAGACCAAAGAGAAAAAAGTAATACAATGAATGATTCTCTTTCAGATCATAGACCAAAAAAGAAAATATCATTAAAAAATTGTTGAAAACATGAAAAAAATTGATAGGTTCATAAATTAGATTATTTGTAGCATCGTACCAACATTAAACTTACTGTGAGTTAATGTTCTTGATCTTTGCACAGTGAAGTATTCAGTGTTAATGGGCATAATCACTACAATGTACTCCCAGAAGTACAGGGGTAGAAATAAAACTATATATAAATGTACATACTGAGAATGTTAATTGAGGTATCTGGGTAAGGGTTATAAAGACTTCTTCTCTTCATACTATTCTTTTTTTAATAGAAACAGGGTCTCACTGTGTTTCCCAGGCTGGTCTTGAACTCCTGATCTCAAGTAATTTGCCCACTTCAGCCTCCCAAAAGTGCTAGGATTACAGGTGTGAGCCACAGTGCCCAGCCTATACTATTCTTGCAAACTTTGTGTACATATAAAATCCTTTCTAAATATTTTACAGTGTAACTAACTTTATTGCTTACATTTTCAGATTTTTAAAAATAAAACAAGTTCATTGTAAATATAGGCTACATACTCAAAGTTATTAAGTAGATATACCAAATTCTCTATAATTTCATGATCCATTAAATCACTGGTATTCATTCATTCAAAATGGCTTTACATATACATATTTCTTTTTTAATGGAATAATGAATATGCAAAAGGAAGATATAATATTGCACAATCTCTGTGTAAAAAATATAATTTTATTAGCTGGGCGTGGTGGCGGGGACCTGTAGTCCCAGCTACTTGGGAGGCTGAGGCAGGAGAATCACTTGAATCCGGGAGGCGGAGGTTGCAGTGAGCTGAGATCACACCACTGCACTCCAGCCTGGTGACAGAACAAGACTCTATCTCAAAAAAAAATGTAGTTTTAATTTTTCTCTTTTTATTTTTATAAAAACAATTTAGCCACTTTCAGACCAACTCAGAAGTAATGAGGAAATCCAGGGTTATTAAACTCCATTCAGGGTTGTAAACATCCACCATCTGTCTTCCTATTATGAGTTGTAAATTCCAGGTGATCTTATTTAGTTTCTGGGCCATGGTGGGGCAGGAGAACATTGATTGGAAAAATTGTCTCTATATGAAGAGTATTAACATTGTTGCTGTGTATCCAGAAATAATTTCCTATTTGTGTCTTAACTTGTAGCCTCTCTGTATTGCACATTTTGCACTGCATATATTTTTGACCTAAATTCTACATGTGAAGAAACTATGTTAAAAAAGATTCAGTGGGAATAAACTAACATCTCAATTGGTTGTAATTAATAACCATAATTCAATTGAAATTCTAATAGAAATAGAATTTGTATCCCTTGAAGTTCAGGTCACAAGATTTTTCATTAGCTACAAAGCCTGTGTCCCTGGATGAACTTATCTTTATATCAGAGAAGAATCTGGAAAATTATCAGTCTAGCAACCCCAAAATCTGACCAATAGTATTGCCCCTGAAATAATTGCTGGGATCTCTTTGGTTCATAATTCTATTTTGAAAATTCAAGAAATACATATAGAGAGTTAAAAACAAACAAAAATCTTCAGGCAGTACAAAGAGCAAAAAATAAAAATGCTATTTTTTTTCTGTTTTTTTCTATTAATTCCTGCTTCCCCCAGCCCAGATTTTATTATATAAATCAGGGGCTGACAAACTACAGCCCAGGGACCCAATCTAGCCCTCTACTTGTTTTTGTAAATAAAGTTTTATTGGAACATAGGTGATATGGTCTGGATCTGTGTCCCCACCCAAATCCCGACTCGAATTGTAATCCCCACGTGCTGAGGGAGGGAAGTGTTTGGATCATGGGGGCAGTTTTCCCCATGCTGTTCTCATAATAGTGAATGAGTTCTCATGAGATCTGATTGTTTTATAAGTGTCTGGCATTTTATCTGCTACACTCACTCCGTCCTATCGCCTTGTGAAGAAAGTGCTTACTTCCCCTTCTCCTTCTGCCGTGATTGTAAGTTTCCTGAGGCTTCCCCAGCCATGCGAAACTGTGAATCAATTAAACCTCTTTTCTTTATAAACTACCCAGTCTCAGGTATTTCTTTATAGCCGTGTGAAAGCAGACTAATAGAACAACCACTCTTATTTCTTTTTTGTATTATCTATGGCTGCTTTCTTGATGCCACAGCAGAGTAAGTAGTTGTAACAGAGACTGTATGGCCTAAAAAATTTACCATCTAGTCCCTTATGGAAAAGTTTGCTGACCCCTGAAAAATGACAGTAGGCTACATACATTGTTCTACCACTTGCTTTCTCACTTAACAATAGTGATACATTCAAGATATATATAGATCTACTTCTTTCTTTATAGAGATGGAACAATATTTGTTTAAACAAATTTCATAATTTGTTTAACCAGTCTTTTAGGTTGTTTTCTGTTTTTGGCTATCATAAAAGATGTCATTTTCATGCATTTGTGTCAAGCACATCTGTTGGGACAGTTTTTACAGGTGAAATTACAGCGTAAAAGTTCTGTGCATTTTAAATTTTAATCAGTATTGCCAATCAAATACAAAAAGTTTTGCGACAAAACTGATTTAGAGCTGATTCAGTTCCCAAGTGAGACATACTGCTTTTGTTCTCTCTTTTGTTTAGATAATTCTGGGCAGAAAAATATATTCAAAGATTCTGAGATAAAACATGTAATAAGGAAGGTATAATCTGTCATGAGATTAGAGTTTAAAAACCCAACAAAAAAGGGAAGGTGTAAGATAGCATCATCTCTGTGTGAAAAATATAACTTTAAAATAATACATATTCATAGAAATGAAAAAGAGAAAAGGGAATAATAAAAATTATGGCTTTTAGGGGACTTAAGGAATAATAGAAAACTTTATTTTATAAATCTCCAGAAAAAATCATTTACATTTTTCCAAAATTACTTTATACAGTAAATTATACATTAAGTAGACATTATTAAGTTAAATAGTGGTTTCAAATGTTGGTAAATATGTCTTTAGTTGCAAAATTTCAGAGACAGGTTGCACTTTATCCTGATAGAAGTCAAGCCCAGTGAGAAGCTCTACATCACGGACCCGGGCAATGTGAGCTGTAAATCTTTCTTCAACCCAAAGAGCTTCCGATTTATCTTCCTGAAAAAGAAAAGCACAACACTTTCTTTTTCACAAGGCGGTATTTTTCATGAACAGAAATATTTTTATTGCTTACAAGTTGTCTCTTTGCCAATGATATTTATCTCCTTAAATCTTAATTTGATACAGCTAAATTTAGTTTTTAAAAAGAAAAAGAAAACAAAAGTACAAAGTATACTATAACTAACATAGAACACAGTATTCAAAATTTATCCATTTTTATGTTTACTTCAGATATAAATTTTTTAATGAAATTAAATATTGCAGATGAAGTTAAGTCCCCAATGCTCCTCTGTTCAGAACTAAACATCTTTATATCAGGGCGAATTCCAGTCTGTTTTTTCAAACTTTTACTGTACATCACTATACAAATATGCAGTACTGATGAGTCTTTAAACTTATGTTAATATTATAAGTGGTATTCTACAATTGTTTTTCATTCGGTATTAATGTTTGTAATCTATAGTGATATATCTAGGTCTTGTTAAGTGACTTGTTCTTAGCTGTGGTTTGATATTTCCTCATTTAAATGCAGCACAATTAAATTTTTCATTTCATGTTGATAAAATTTTTATTATAAATAATGCTATAATAAATAACTTGGTATATGCCTCCTGTGTTCAAGAGCATGAGTTTCTAGGATATGTTAATAAAATTGCTGGGCCATAGAGTACATTCAATTTCTTTTTTTTTTTTTTTTTTGACATTGTCACTCTGTCACCCAGGCTGGAGTGCAATGGTGTGATCTCAGCTCATTGCAACCTCCACCTCCCAGGTTCAAGCAATTCTCCAGCCTCAGCCTCCCAAGTAGCTGGGATTACAGGCACCCACCACCACACCTAGCTAATTTTTTAATATTTTTAGTAGAGATGGGGTTTCACCACATTGGCCAGGCTGGTCTTAAACTCCTGATCTCAGGTGATCCACCTGCCTTGGCCTCCCAAAGTGCTGGGATTCCAGGCATAAGCCACCATGCGTGACGGAGTACATTAAATTTTAACTTTATCAGATATTAAACCCAGCACTCCTCAAAGTCTTCATACCAATTTACAGTTGCATAGGCAGTGAAAGATAATTCCCGTTTCCCCACATCTTTGCCAAACCATGGGTGTAAAATAGTGTTTTATGCCATTTATATTTTATTATGCTGACTATTGTTATATTTGTGCATCTTTTCAGTTATTTCTCGACCGTTTTATTTTGGATTGTTTTTACAATATGAAAGTTAGTTCAATAATTTAGAAACATGGGTTTCTATCACATTCTTTATTCTTTATTATAAAGAATAATTTTCTGGTATTCATATGATATTGCTAAAGTTCAGTTAACTTTTCACATAATAAGAAAGTTTCAAAGTTTGTTTAATCAGATTACTGTATTTTCATGATTCTCATTTGACTTCGACGCAGTGGTTTACTTGTTTAAGTATGCAGGCTTAATACAGATAGCCACTATCTGAGCCAGAGGAAGTGTAAGAGGAAATACTTTTTGTTCCTAACCTCTAAAGCACTTGTGTCAGATTCACAAAGTGAGCTAATATTTAAAAAAAAAAAAAAAAAAAATTCACTATGTTAGTTTGAGTTCATTCTTTTAATGGGAGTCTAATTCAAAGACTTTCTATTCTGCCTTTACCATTGCACATTTCAGTAGCACCTAATATCTTTGATCACTTTTTTCCATAATGTTTTCTCCCATTTGGTTTATATGACTCTACTCTCTCCTGACTTATTTGGCATCCATCCAACTAAATGTTTACTCAGTACCTGGCAGTCTTCCCTCTTTTAAATTTGCAGGGAAATGACCACAAAGCATAGCACAAAACTATACTTACGCAGAGACGATACTTAAGGTATTTAACACTGAGTAAGTCGCTGGCACCAACTAATCTGAACAGAAGCCAGCTGTAGACAACTGCCCTCGTTGCACCAGTCCATGCCAACAGAATAGGCTACACAGTTTTATGAGCTATATTTAAATATACTTTGATATTAATATATGTGTGTGGACGGGGGTACGTGTGTGTACAAATGACCTGTTACAGAATTAAGTGTATTGTATATACCCAAAATACAACTCATTTTTTGAGACAAAATTGATTTCAGCATTTTTCTGCCCTATCCACATTCTTATTCTCTTTCCTTAGCCCCTACAGTCCGGTGATTGCTGCTATCATGCTAATGCAACTACTTTGTCAATGATGACCTCACTGAATGGGGTGTCCTCAGACTTTTCAATTAGTTAACTACCCCAGGCTTCTGAATTTCCTCCTTTGTTATCCACAGTTGTACTGTTTACTTGTTTGATAATACCTTCTGTTTCCTCAGATGACTATACTTCCTGGAAGCATAGATATTTTCCTCAATTTGATTTGGGATCTTTTCTTTCCACTTTCTCCCCTTTGGCAATTGTATTTCACACCCATGATTTAATCCCAAATCTAGATCTGCAGTTCTGATTTCTCCTCCAAGTTCCATATCTGTATTTTCCATATCTGCTGAGTAACTTACAAGGAAAGTCACTTGAACTCATGGCTACATTCTCATTTATCTGACAGAAATTTAACAGTACAAAGATGACAGGAGGAGGGAAAAGGGAAAAGGAGGGAAGAAAAGATGAAAGTAACAAGGAAAGGACAAAATAAATAAGAAAATATGATCTAATGCCTTATACCAAGTGTGGGACAAAATTGTGAATCTATCATTCCTATAGCTTGATCTCAGTTCCCTCTAACCTCTTAATAGTGGGAGTACTTCTGTACATTGTGTAATTCAAATACTTAAAGTACAGAGTGTTCATACAATGCAATGTTTAAAGCAAGCCATCTATTTTATCAGGTGCATCAAAGCACAATTACCTATCCAAATGCTATTGGAAATATTGGCTGGTTTAGACTTACTAAGAAACAGTTTGTGAATGTACTATACTTTCTGGATGATTTGCATATAGGGGAGATTCAATTTCACTCTCTATTGACTACTTTATTTTATTTTATTTTAAGACAGAGTCTTGTTCTGTTGGCCAGGCTGGAGTGCAGTGGTGCGATCTCCACTCACTGCAACCTCTACTTCCCAGTTTCAATAAATTCTCCTGCCTCAGCCTCCCGAGTAGCTGGGATGACAGGCATGCACCATCACACCTGGCCTAATTTTTGTATTTTTAATAGAGATGGGGTCTCACCATGTTGGCCAGTCTGGTCTCGACCTCCTGACCTCAGGTGATGTGCCTGCCTCGGCCTCCCAAAGTACTGTGATTACAGGTGTGAGCTACTGCGCCTGGCCTCTGTTGACTTTAGAATGTAACTTTATCATAAGATATGATTCCTTTATAATAGCCACCTTTTTTTATATTGGGAAGTCTTAGGGTTTTATATAGATTATTTTGTTTTATCTTTACAAACTTCATAAAAGGAGGTGAATATTTTATCCTTATTAGATATAACAGATGAGGAAACTAACATACTTACCTAAAGAAACCAAGTCATTCACTGAACCCAGGATGTTCAACTCCAAAATCCATGTATTTAAGTTCTATTTTATACTATTTCTCATATATCCTCCTAAATATTCAACTAGTCTGTCAAACTGAAGACCACCAAGAGCAAATCCATCCTTCTCAAAACAAAAGATCATCTGTGGTATACATTTCCTGGTTAGTCATGCCCTGGATTTTTAGTCATCTTTGCCTCTCTCTCATCTTGCCTTTTCCTTACCCATATCTAATTGACAGCTACTCTTATTAACTTTGCAAACTCTTTTATAATCATAGCTTGGCTTAAGTTTGCTTTATACTCATTGCATTTTGTCTCATAATTATCTGTATAGATGTCACATTCTTATTACTATACTACAAATTCCTCAAAATCTTGGATATGTCCAATTTATTACTGATGATGTCCTATTCAATAGAGATGATGCTTTATTAATTTTGGAGAGATCACTTCTACTTTGAATAATCAAGGAAAGCTTCATATTATTTGCACTTTACCTTGACTCCCAGGTGGAATTTTTAGCAGATGGAAAAGAAGGGAATTATAGAGGAGAGAAGAACATAGGCAACACTGATGAGGTAAGCAAACTCAAGATGTGCTCAAGTAATTTCAAGGGCTCCAGTTGGCCTGGAACATTAGCCTGTAAGGTCAATTGAGGGTAAATTGTGAAGAGACTTAAGTACAGGCTGGAAGTTGTTTTTGTTTGCTCCTTTGTATTTTGTTGTTATTGTTCAGCATAATTAAAAGTTTTGGGGTGAGAGGCTATGACAAAATATAAACTAAATTTTAAGATGAGTAAGTTGGTAGTAGTGCACACTGACAAATGAAAAGAGAAGAGGAGACCACAAATCTACTTAAGATTCATTTTCAAGAGTCCTAATAGAAGGTCAAAAGGGCCCAGACCAGGAATAGCAAATGTTTTTTTCTTTGTGTACTCATTGCAATCACTCCATTATGTCTACCTAGAACCTCTGTAATAACGAACAGTTTAATCCAGATTTCATGGTAGAGTACCACATCATATCAGTCATTGATGTCTGTCATTGGAAGAGGAAGTAAAGAATAATGGCTTACCCTTGTCTCAACCAAATAAAATGCTGACAGGAAAAGTAGGAAGGGATTCAGTTCAACAACGTATCCTGATAGTTTCATGTTTAGAAACTCTTCTTCCTCATTTTAAGAATAGTGAGTGGCTCACTATTCAGCCTTTAAACTTGGCCACCTTCGTTAAACAATTTAAACACTCAAGTAAAATCATATCTGCCTGACCCAATTGAAATGTCACCCTCCCTGTCAGGAAATAATTCTCCTTGGAAATCCTACTATAGCAGTTTATCTGTCCCTCTCTTACATCACTTATCTCTTTCTTCTAATGTTTTCCTGGATTTCTAATTGTGAGTACCTTCTATAGTGCACAGCATGGTGAAGGCACTCATGTGTTGAATACCTGAAAGATATAGATGAATCCCAATCTGGCCTAGATCCCAAGCTTTAATTCTCAGGCTCTAATTGCCTATGGGACTTTCCACATCAATACCCATTTCCACAAACTTAAAATGCCTAGCTTTAGCTGATCCTATCTACCAACCAAAAAGTTCTCATTCCTAACTTTCCTCTTTCTGCCTTTTTCCTAATTATCAACATTCAAATCTGATTCATCTTTGAGTTTCCTTTTCGGGTGGGGGCTCTTGTATCCAATCAGTTACTAAATCCTCTTCATTCTTCATACCCACCCTCCATGGAAGACTCTTCGTAGTCTTCTCAATATACTCAAATTCTATCCATCCTTTGGGCACAGCCCTACTTACACCTTATTTTATGAAATTTTTATTGATCATTCCAGCCAAATGTGATTTTAATTTCAAATATTAAATCCTTTTAACATTAATTGTCCGTTGATCCCAACTTTGCAACCTCTTTTATTTTTTAGTATTTAGAATAATTCTTGCATTGTTGACTGACTAAATTGTGTGTCTATATCTCATATATAAATTGAAGTTGTATATGAACTCTTTAAAAGCAGGGACAATGTGTTCCTCCTTTGTGCATTCTAAAGAGTTTCTATCATGATACTGTATGCTTAATAGGTACTCAACATATTTGTTGAATGACTTTAGTAAAACCTAAGTTCCAGGATACATATTTTTTCTATAAGGAATTTATATGCAAGTTGAATTAACTACTTACATATAATCTGCCTTGATCCAAAAAGGATTTTGAGGTAGCCTAATAAATGATGTTTAAAAAAAGAATGTTACTTGAACTGTGTGTATTTGTGTGTGCATGTGTATAATCAATTTCACACCTCATGGCTCAAGTTGATGGAATTTTTACATGTACATACTCATTCAGAAATATTAATTTAGTGATAACATTGGGAACAACTTTAAGATTTGTGACCAAAATAAAAATAAGTTCTGGTGTTTCTATTACATAGTAGAGTGGCTGTAGTTAATAACAATGTATTGTATATTTCAAGATAGCTAGAAGAGAGGACTTTGAGTGTTATTACCACAAATAAATGATAAATGTTTAAAGTAGTAGATATGTTAATTATCCTGATTTCATCAGTATACAAAGTATGCATGCATTTAAACATCCCACTATACCTCATAAACACATACAATTTTCATGTTATAAATAAAAAAAGAAAAAAGAGATTAACAAGATTTCATCTCTTTCATTCTTAGTGAATGTGAATAAAACATATGAATAAAATACATGAGGTATACATATGTTCAACTATGCAGATATATGTTTAAATTGATATTAATTACATAGAGATCAATAGTCTAAGGAAAAGCCTAAAAATGAAGTATTACAACTTTTCCCATGAAATACTTAAGAAAATACATTTTAGAGCCACTTTTATGAGAGCCCAAAAGAGCTCTGACTCATTTTCTCATGTCCTGGACCCTCCCAAAGCATACTCACAGGACAGCTTTCCACGTTGGTAGGTCGGTGAGGGATGATAAAGGGTAGGACGTCCAGCCATCCAGGGCAGTTTTCCGGTGTGTGGCTCTCGTTTTTACAACTGGTCAGCACCACAAAGTAGTGCGTTGGGATGGGAATGTCAGTGTTCACTATATGTCTTACAAAACATAATTGAAAACGTGTTTTGATGTTATTACACTTTTGCTTCTAAAGGTGATAAGTGTGTTTACATAGTTTTTTCATATATATGTAAAACAATCATTCATATAATTCTAAGTTTGACAGCATTTTACTATATGCTAGGTACTTTTTAAATAACTTGCATGCAAAGTTTTAAGTGCAAAATCTGACTCCACCAAAGGAATACAAGCTGGTATAAATATGCAAATATATATGAAAAAAAACTATGTAAAGACACACACACACACATATATATATATTTACTTCTAATGGTACGTTGGAATTTTTTTTTTTAATAGAGATGGTTTCTCACTTTGTTGCCCAAGCTGGTCTTAAACTCCTGGGCTCAAATGATCCTCCCACCTCAGCCTCTCAGTGTGTTGGCATGACAGGCATGAGACACTGCACCAGGTCAATAAATGTCTTCATATAGTTTTAAAGAAATGCCAAAGTAAAAATATAGTAAAAGAAAGTAATGAATAAAAACCTCAAAGTCTTACATATTTTTTACTCCCATCAGCCAGAATAGAGATTACAGCAGAAGTCCAAGCTTGGTCATTCTAACATGAAAACATATTAGACTACAAAAAAAAAGAAAAAAAAGAAAAAAAAAGAAGCAGAGCATGATATTCTGCCTCCTGCATTTCCTCGTTTTGTTGACTTCATACTTCACAGTAGTGTTTACTAATACAGCAGAAGCTGAGAATGAAGGAGCCCAGATTCCACCTCCAGCCGTGCACTTCCACAAAATGTTTGGACTTTCACTCATCCTCTAATTCTATCATTTACTGAGTTTCCTCAGCTTTCCAAGGATGTGATTCTGTGCTATCAACTTCACAGTGTAGACATGGGGATAAATCCATATAACTGATGTGACAGTACTTTGGTTTCAGATAATGAACATGAAAGTGTTTTCAAAAGTTTTAAGTGCAAAATCTGACTCCACCAAAGGAATGCAAGCTGGTATAAATAGAAATGTATTACTGTGATTTAGAACATGGACTCAGAGCCAGGCTGTCCAGGTTCTTATTCTGGCTTTACCACTTATTAGTTGCAGAATTTAGATAAGTTGTTTAACCTCAGTTTCTTTAACTGTAACTAGGGGCTAATGGACCCTAACTAGGGTATCTTTGCGGTTTAACTGATGTATATGTGAGTTCTTTAAAAAGTACCTAGCATATAGTAAAATGCTGTCAAAGTTAGAATTACTCGAATTAAGAAATTGTGAAAGATAGAGTCAATACTGAAATATTGATTCAGTATTCATTCAACACTGAAATAAAGACATGGTGAAAAAAATAGAAAAAGGCCACATACTTAGTAGTCATAAATGTTACTTTATCAGAAGGTACAGGTAGAAATCATTGCTTTACATAATCTAGGCTTAGTATAGTTGTTTAGTTTGGTCCTTCATATGCTTTGATAATAAAGAGAAATGGTAGATGAAACTTCTCTAAAACTCTATTACTGTGCTCTGCATTCAAAACTAATTCTTAGCAACCTGTTATGACCAGGCTTAGTACTAAAATGTACAGTTTAGTTAGGACTAGTTCTCTGCATCATGAAATTTACCTACATTGTCTCCTGGGAAATGCTTTTATGAATTGTTCACTATTCTTGTAAAATTTACCTTAGTTTTTACATGACTTTTCACTATTCTTGTAAAATTTACCTTAGTCTTTACTTGACTTTTTTTTCATTTATTGTTGGATTGGTTTTATACTCACTGATAGTACATCAAGTTTCCTCTACCTCCTTAGCCTTTACAAAATTTCATGTTATCTTTGCCCATTAATTTAGCAATTTTCCAAATGAAATTTTTGCTAAACTTTTCCAGGAAGTGTTTTCTTTGCCCCTTAGTTTAAATTTTTTGCAATATAAGTTTTCTCCTAAATATTTAGATAGCCTAGATTGAAAATAGTCAACAATAACATTTGTCTATGAATGTATTATGTAATATTTAAAGTACTAAGCTTTACTTAAAATATTGGAATTTCCCCTCATGAGACCTATTGATAAATCCAAAAGTCAAACACTTACTGGGTAATTTCATCTGGAGCATCAAAATGGCCATCATAATTATAATCAAATATTGGTCCACTAACCACATTTACTCCATTTCTTTCTGTGGCGTGTTTTATAAGAAGAACACTGTGGAAGTAGTCCCACATTTCTAAAAATAAAATAATAAAGTGTTTAAAATGTCTACTTCAGTCGAACGTGACAATATTTTCTATTATAGACAAGTACATTTAAATAGCATGAAATTCTGCTGTAATCATTGTCAATGGTGATTGGGTAATTCTCCAGAACAGGCTTCACAAGCAAAAATAAACAGCTACATTGATGATAGCTTTTTGTTGTTGTAGTTATAGTCTTGAAATTACAGTTAAATATGCCTCCAAATTTCTCCCTAGGGCTGAGTTGCTTATGGGACAGCGAGTGTTAAAAATAATCAGAACACATATGTTGTCTGACTAATTATTACTCTGGGGATGAACATTTACCTTTCATTTACTTTTAGTGAGTGTCAGTAATCAAATTAAGGGTTAAAAACAAATTATCAGAATTCTAGCAACAAGTCACTCAAAGTCAAAGTTGAAAAGAATCTATGTGAGGGATCCTTCCTGTACCTATATTTAAACCATTAGAATATAATGACCTTAATATCAGGAACAAATTGCAATTTAAAAAATGTGTTTAGTTTGGAAGTTCAGGGAGTCACTTAACTATTTCAAAATTAATACTCTAAATACATACTTACTTTTGAATTCTTCATACATAGGTACCAAATTGCTCATAATTAAAGCATCATATTGGCTATCAGAAGTTCTATTGATGGCTGCAAAACAAATGGATCTTATTAGATCTAGCTATAGGAGAAAATATGACATACTGCACAATAGGCCTATTACTATTACATATTAATATAAATTTATTAACAGTCAAAGCACAGAAATAGTACTTTCTAACAGAAGTCATTAATAATGCAGGCAGTTTTATGTCTGTAGTGGGTTGAAGTGTGATCCAAAAAAGCTACATCCAAGTCCTAACCATTCCTTTCATCCCTGTGAATATAAACTTATTTGGAAATAGGTCTTTGTGGATGTAGCTAGGAGTCTCTAGATAAGACTATCCTGGATTTAGGGGTGGACTGCAAATCCAGTGACTAGTGTCTTAATAAGGAGAAGGAGATTTGGGAAGAGGAGAAACACAGGGGAGAAGGTCTTGTTAAGATGGAGGCAGAGGTTTGAGTGATACCAGCACATGCCAAGGAATGCCTGGAGCTACCAGAAGCTGGGAGAGACAAGGAAGGATTTTCCCCTAGAGCCTTCAAAAAGAGCATGGCTGTCAACACCTTGACTTTAGCCTTCTGATCTCCAGAACTGTGAGAGAATACATTTTTGTTTTAACTCAATCTTTTTTGGTAATTTGTTCCAGCAGTCCTAGGAAACAAACAGAATGCCAGATATATATGCGTAGTTATTGGAAGTGCACAAAATAATAATGTTATTATAGATAGCTGTCTTCCAAAATAAAATTTTCTGAAGAAAATGAGTTTTTACTTGATAGAGACTGATATGATTTGGCTGTGTCCCTCTCAGTCTCATCTTAAATTGTAGCACCTGTAATTCCCACGTGTTGTGGGAGGGACCCGGTGCGAGGTAATTGAATCAAGGGGGCGGGTCTTTCCCATGCTGTTCTTGTGATAGTAAGTCTCACTAGATCTGATGGTTTTATAAAGAGGAGTTTCCCTACACACACTGTTTCTTGCCTGCCGCCATGTAAGATGTCTCTTTGCTCTTCCTTCGTCTTCCCTAATGATTGTGAGGCATCACCAGCCATGTGGAACTGTGAGTCCATTAAACCCCTTTTCTTATTTTTTTTTTTTTTTGAGACGGAGTCTCGCTCTGTCGCCGGGCTGGAGTGCAGTGGCCGGATCTCAGCTCACTGCAAGCTCCGCCTCCCGGGTTTACACCATTCTCCTGCCTCAGCCTCCCGAGTAGCTGGGACTACAGGCGCCCGCCACCTCGCCTGGCTAGTTTTTTGTATTTTTTAGTAGAGACGGGGTTTCACCATGTTAGCCAGGATGGTCTGGATCTCCTGACCTCGTGATCCGCCCGTCTCGGCCTCCCAAAGTGCTAGGATTACAGGCTTGAGCCACCGCATCCGGCCTAAACCCCTTTTCTTTATAAATTATCGAGTCTCGGGTATGCCTTTATTAGTATGAGAACTGACTAATACAGAGACTGCTGAAGGGAACACCACAAATCATGGGCTCTCAGGATTTATGGCTGTGCTGTCTAGCACAGTGAGTGTTCAGCGAGTGTGCTCTGGAAGCAGATAGCCCAGGTGGGAACCCCAGCTCTGCTGCTCACAACTGCACCCCTCGGGCAAAGTGCTGCATCCCTCTGTACTTCGTCTCATGGCATCTGTCTCACAGAATTATTGTGAGGATTAAAAGCTGCAAACCTATAAATGTTTATTCAAATCCTTTTTCATTTAATTTCATTTTGATAAGAACACTTAACATGAGATCTACTCTGTTAACAATTTTTTAAGTACTGTTGACTCTAGATACAATACTGTACAGAAGATCCCCAGAGCTTATTTATCTTGCTTAACTGAAACTTTATGCCCATTAATTAGGAACTCCCCATTTCTCCCTCCCCCAGCCCCCGGCAACCACCATTTCACTCTCTGATTCTATGAATTTGACTATTTTAGATTCTGTAATATATAAGAACATGAATGAAACTTGAGGACATTGAGTGAAATAAGGCAGTCACAGAAACACAAATAGTGCACAATTCCACTTATATTAAGTTTCTATTATAATACTTTTTATACTTAAACTAGGATATCTGAACTAATTCTTTTTTTTTAATTACTATTGAGGTTGAGGCAGAGTCTTGCCATTTTACCCAGGCTGATCTCGAGCTACTGCACTCAAGTGATTCCCTCCTGCCTCAGCCTCCCGAGTAGGTGGGACTACAGGCATGCACCATCCTGCCTGGGTAACTAATTCTTCAATGAGAGGCCAATAAGTAGACACCAAAAGACATGAAGAAACAAGTAGCTCTTTTTTCTTAAGATTTCACATGGTGTTTATAGTTCTCCGACTCCACAAAAAGCCTCTTCTACCTTTTTAACTAAGCCTTGAAAGTTGGAAAGGCAATCAACATAACATTACCTCTGTTTTAGAGGAAAATAAGAACCTGCTAGTAATAGAACTTCTATTTTTAATAAATAATTGGAATTTATACTGGAGAGTTAGAAGAGAGTTTCATTTTATCCTTATTATTACTTTTTTTTTTTTTAACTGACAAGGTCTCACTATGTTGCCCAAGCTGGTCTCAAATTCTTGAGCCAGTGATCCTCCTGCCTCGACCTTCCAAAGTGCTAGGATTACGAGCATGAGCCACCATGTCTGGCTGTATCCTTAATTTTTTGAGACAAGTTGTTTAATTATTAATTATATTCATTGTCAGGCAAACATTGATGTATTAACTAATATCTTATGGCCTAACAGATACAATTTTATACACCAATTTCAAATATTTTATTAATAAAATGTTGCAACTTTTTTTTTTTTTGAGACAGAGTCTCACTCTGTCACCCAGGCTGGAGTCAGTGGCTCAATCTTGGCCACTGCAGCCTCCGCCTACCGGGTTCAAACCATTCTCATGCCTCAGCCTCCTGAATAGCTGGTACTACAGGTACACACCAGCCAACCCAGCTAATTTTTCTATTTTTAGTAGAGATGGGACAGGGTTTCACTTATGTTGGCCAAGCTGGTATCGAACTCCTGATCTAAGGTGATCCACCCACTTTGGCCTCCCAAAGTGCTGGGATTACAGGTGTGAGCCACCACACCTGGCCTGTTGCAAATTTTTAATGTTTATCACAGGGCTTACATAAATCTGGTACCCCTGATTGTACCTAGATACATAAAACATATCAGTTTATTTATCCTAACTCTGTTAGGAGTTTTAAATTGATAATGCTACTTGCTTTCATTAAGCCTTTTTGCCCATTTTAAATTTCAGAATCTTTAAATTACAAATCTCTAAGAAGGTGAAATTGTTGAAAATCTCATAGGCAAGTTAATAAAAATGACGTTTCCTATTGCACAGGGAAGTGGCTTGAGTTTTAGGAAAATCGCACTAGCTCTGGCAGGTTCCCAAAAGAGAGCCTTTCCAAAAACAACAACAACAACAACAAAAACTTAAATTTCATTTGGCTGCTTCACCTGCAGTTTAAAACTGTTAGTTAGCCCTACAGCATGAGCGACAGGCCAAAATTCCAGCCTGATTTCTTATTGTATTGTATTGTATTGTATTGTATTGTATTGTATTGTATTGTATTGTATTGTATTGTATT
>NC_045438.1:30454594-30489306 GCF_002776525.5 Piliocolobus tephrosceles | reverse complement strand
TTGTATTGTATTGTATTGTATTGTATTGTATTGTATTGTATTGTATTAGGTGATCTTCTCTGTATCATTCCAATTTTAGTATATGTTCTGCCAAAGCAAACACCCAGCCTGATTTCTTTTCACGGGCACAGCTGTATTCTCCAGGCAGACCTTAGCTTGGGCAGGAGCCAGAAGAAATGGGTTTTTAGATGTTTGTGTCCTTCTGCAAAGAATCTTCAGTTTTAAAATTAAACTTAAACCTGCCGAACTCTCTAAACATCTGGGCCAGATAAGAGCTGCTGTGTGGGTCCCACTGCAAAATGTCTTAGTCTTTATTACAGCCGCTGTGCTGCTCTGGCCAGCCACAACCACTGGAAGTGTCTCAGGCAGCTAGCTTAGCCCAAGCAGGTAGTTTTGGTGGTGAGTATATGTTTAAGGCACATGCCCACATCCAGCTGATGAGAGCTTTCTAAGCGACTGCTCTAAAAAAGAGTTCTACTAACCAGGAGGATAGAGGAAGCCGTGGGTGATATTCTTGTCTGCTAAATAGAAGGAACAATTTTGGCTCTCAGAAGGAGGAACCCTGACATCAGCCCGCAGACAGTCTGGGACAGTGGGAGGAAGAGGCGATGTGTCTCCCTGTTGAAAGAGAGAGAGAAAAAAATTACGCCCACAATCGCGGCTCACCCATTGCCTTATATGGTTTGTCACTTCCCTAGAATGTTTTTCATTTAAGCTTTTCCTATTTTCTTAGTGAATCAGGTCTACGCAAGCAATGGGAATGAATGTCTTCAGCAGTGTTTTCTTCTGTGGTTCCCTTCTGGTTAAGGACATCGGGAGGGCAAATCAAATACACCTTGGAAAAAAATATTTGCACAATGAAACCTGAATTGAGAGGAGAGGAATAATGGGAACTCCTAAGAACTAAATTCCTAATTCCTAAGAACTAAAGAATTCCTAAGAATTCCTAAGAACTAAAATCCTTTTCAAGATCTAACTTTTTTGTGGTGACATACATTGTACTTGTAAATAAAAATTGCAAGTAAAATATATTTATTTTTAAAATACAGATATAAACTAAGTATTAATATATTATTCTTCAGCTGTTCAAGAACTTTTTATCAACCTAAGATTAATTCAAAGAAGGTGTAGTTGTCTAAACAAATTAGTTTTGAATATAAATAAACTTACAGCCATGCTTCATTCCTCATGAAATATAAGAATTTTTAAAATAATTTCTTAGGCCCGGCCGGGCGCAGTGGCTCATGCCTGTAATCCCAGCATTTTGAGAGACCAAGGCAGGCGGATCACGAGGTCAGCAGTTCAAGACCAGCCTAGCCAACATGGTGAAACTCCGTCTCTACTGAAAATACAACAATTAGCCAGGTATGGTGGAGGGCGCCTATAATTCCAGCTACTCTGGAGACTGAGTCAGGAGAATCACTTGAACCCGGGAGGTGGAGGTGAGCTGAGACTGCACCATTGCATTCTAGCCTGGGTGACAAAGCGAGACTCCATCTGAAAATAACAATAATAATAATAATAATAATAATAATGTCTTAGGCCAGGCTTGGTGGCTCACGCCAATAATCCCAGCACTTAGGAGGTTGAGGTGGGCAGATCACTTGAGGTCAAGAGTTCGAGATTCAACATAGTGAAACCTCGTCTCTACTAAATATACAAAACTCAGCCGGGTGTGGTGGTGTGTGCCTGTAATCCCAGCTACTCGGGAGACTGAGGCATGATAATTGCTTCAACCTGGGAGGTGGAGGGTGCAGTCAGCTGAGATCGTGCCACTGCACTCTAGCCCAGGCAACAAAGCGAGACTCTGTCTTAAAAAATAGTAATAATTACTTTGTAACCCTATTTAAAGACTAGTACAATAATTTATTTACCAAGGGGACATCCTATAAATGTGCTGCCTAACTCGAGTATTTAAGGTAATACTATATTATGTGGTCATCATATTTTGATTAGCATATAATCATGGGTAAGTGAACATTTTACTATTTGTTTATTTTTCTCAGACATTTTGATTTGTATGCTCTCTACTGCCTATAATGGTTATCTTTCTTAATAAAACTTGAAATAATTTATAAAAAAAATGAAGGTTAAGTTAAATTAGGATGACCTTCCTTTATTCACTGCATTGTGCTGAAAGCAAAAGTAGCTACGTTGTCTAAAACCTCTGAGTTCAATTCACAAAGGAAGAGGCAACATACACTGTGTGCTGTCTTTGTAGCCAGGAGAGCACCATGCTGAGGTATAGAACAGATGGGAGCTGAAGATGAGAAAAGTCCAGAAAAAGCAAGGCAGAGACTGTACTCCTTAACATAATACAAAGCTCCAGCTAGAAAAGATACAGAAGTTGAGAAAACTTCTCAACTTGATTGAACACATACACTTACTTTGCTCCCTTCTAAAATTCCATTAAGAGGACAGTAATAATGAAAACACGTAAGAGATGACAGGGAATATTCAGAAGCTGGAAATCAGATAAATAATAATCTAATTTAGTAGACCAGTAAACACTCACTACCAAGAGCTTATGTTTGGGGAAAGCACGAAGAAAGTCCTACTGTAGAACCCCAGAAGCGTAGAACTTGGAGTCCTAAAGACAGGAGTTTGTATAAGTCTGGAAATAGAGGATAGATTGAAAGTCTGCAAAAAGGGCTAGACAGTATGTTTACTCTCTGGAGAGTTTAAACCAGAGGGATGATCAGACTAAAAGACACAAGGCACAGCCAAGAGCAGGTACACCATACTGAAAACAATGAGATTAAATAAAACTATATGCTGAATAATAAGATTCCCCAATCTCATTGCCCATTTAGCCTGAAAATTGTACATGCTGAGTCAGATTAGAAGTATCCTCTCTTTGGAAAACAACCAGCCTGAAAGGAAACTAGATACTGTCAATTTGGAGTCCTCAACAAAATGGCTGGTTCTCTTCCTGATCAACCTATAGTGAAGCTTATAGACTGGAAAGACCCAGCCATAAAGTTTAGTGCCTAATTCTTAAAATAGAAGATGACAGCAAAGGACCACTAGATACTGGGGAATAAGGGAGAAGAAAAAGAGACAATGTAGAAGCCAGAAGAAAACTCTTTTCTCAGAGTGCTAAGAGTATATGTGGCATCCATAAAGAAGGAACAGAGGCAATTTTTAAAAAGGGAAAGGGTAACAGAAAGAGCTCTTGGGATTTCAAAATATGACAGCCAAAAGAAAACACTCAATAAGATCTAGCGGATGAAGTTGCAGATGTGACTCAAAAGGTAGAATGAAAGACAAAGAGATGGAAAAAATAGGAAAAATTCAAACACATTAGAGAATCAGCCCAGGAAGTCTAATTTTTTATTTGTTTGTTTGTTTGAGATGGAGTCTCACTCTATAGCCCAGGCTGGAGTGCAATGCCACAATCTTGGCTCACTGCTACCTCTGCCTCCTGGGTTCAACTGATTCTCCTGCCTTAGCTTCCCAAGTAGCTGGGATTACAGGCACGCGCCACCATGCCCGGCAAATTTTTGTATTTTTAGTAGAAACAGGGTTTTGCCATGTTGACCAGGCTGGTCTCAAACTCCTGACCTCAGGTGATCCATCTGCCTCCGAGTCCCACAGTGCTAGGATTACAGGTGTGAGCCACTGCGCTTGGCCTGTCTTACAATTTTGAAGAAAGATTATTTCTAAAATTCTGAAACCAGCTGAATTAATTAAGTGCAGAGTAAAGTGCAATTAAGTGCAGAGTAAAGTGCAATTAAGTGCAGAGTAAGTGCAATTAAGTGCAGAGTAAAAACATGTTGAGACACACAAACTCTCAAGAATATCTCTTCCCCTTTTTCTTTCTCAGGAAGCTCCTGAGTGATATAGTCCACCAAAACAAGAAGTAAACCAAGAAAAACGAAGACGTTTGTGCTAAATGAGTTGGATAAGTTCTCACCATTTATTTCATTCTCCTTCAGGTGGCAGAGCTGGAAAGCTAAAAGCATTTGTTTAGATTCTTTCAAAAACATATCATAGTATACAGTTCTAAGTGACCAGATTTCTCCACTTGGTATAAGGGCCACATAAGTATGTTGTAAAATTGGAGAATAAGGAATAGTAACTGCTGACCAAGTTGGTCCCATAGAACCCTGGTATATTGCGAGTTTGATATTTCCTAACACACATCTTTATCGCTGTACTCAAACATTTCACATTAGTAAGTTTTACTTGAAGAAATATACAGTTTATAAATGTAGCCCTAAATGCATTTTCCATAATGTAAGGAAATTGAGATGCTTAAATTTAACAGTTAAAATTATAAAAATGTTAACAAAGAAAGTTTATTGTAATTTTTAATGAGGCTGTGGCTGTAAAAGTTGTGCTTAAACAACTTAGTTGGTCAAAATATTTACCGTGTTCTCAAAGTAGCTTAGACTTTGGGCTGGGGGAAATGAACTGGGATAGCTTCAGCCAGAAAGTACTAAAAAAAGAAGTCACATTTTCTGCTAACCGAAAATCTTGAGATTTATTTCTTACATACCAAACTTGAACCCTCAAATAAAAGTGCATCAATACTAGGAATGAGGATGTGGCCTCCTTTATCCAGGCGAGATTTTGCAATAGGCAGCCCTCTAGAAGGATGGAGGGGAGGTACAGGAAGGTCCTTTCTATAGTAAAGAAGGCTTTAGTGAACCGCCACCACCACCACCCCACACACATAAACAGCTTCAATCCTGCCATCCTGTCAGAGTTCCCTGGAATTTTTGAAGCAACAGGATAGAAAGTCAGGAAAGCAATAAATAGAATTCAGACACTCGGATAAAATATTAACTTCTTAGCTCTCAAAATATTTCTGGAGAAGTAAATGATGAGTATAGACAGGAACGTGAGCCACTTGTACTTTTAGTCTGGCATTGAAACAAAGTAGAACTTGAACAGAGTATAAAATTATTTCTATTGAAGTTACAGATGCTTCTTACCTGTAGGCTGAATGTACAAGCTAAAACCTACTTGTTTGAAGATTAAATAGTTACAATTTTGCCTTACAGTAAGGATAATGACTATGTATGTTTTAAATTATTTGGTTGTATGATTTATTTTCTACAGGGAAAAATAATTTTTTCATAGTTCAAAAATGTTTGCAACACACAATAACGCCCCTGTTTTAAAGACTCACAAAATAATCTTTAGAAACAAGAAGAAAAGGCTTTTTAACATGGAAAGATATGGGAGTTACGTGTGTAGACTGACAGATAGACAGACATTTAACTATAGGTAGGTAAATAGAGAGAGATACATAGATACATAGTGGGGAGAGAGAGGCATTTTTCAAAGTACACTAGATTTCTACTCTGAAAAATTTGATTTCATATTAAATTCTGAAATACCTATTTTAAACAATAATCACAATTCTTGCTCTTATTTTCAATTTTTTACTTAGCAACAGAAACACTAGTTCATATCTTCCTTCTGAGCAGGCCCAGAAGCAAAATCTATGTACATCCTGACTAACCTTAATGGTTTTGAATCAGCTGTTCTAGGACCATGATTTAAAATCACAACTATTTCCCCAGAACTCTTCTGAGATAACAACAAAAATTGCAAAACCCACCAAAACCACAGAAAAACAAAAGCTCCACAAATCTTAAAGGCTCAGGCCAATTGGGTCCATGTTCTGAAAAGTGCTTATTTAAAGTCTGATTTTTTGAAACACAGAGCTGATTTACAACATTTTTATGTGAATCCCAAAACATCCTTGTATGTAATTTTCTTGAACCACAACACACTAACAGAGTAATTTCTGAATTAGAAAGCAGAAAATTGCTAGAATTCCATCCTGTCACATGGAGGGAGAAATACACAAGTACTTCTGTGGGATCAGTGAAAGGACAGGAACTTTTGGTAACAAAGAAGCTAGTTTTAAAACAATAACAAAGAAGAATTGTACTAAACTCCTAGCCTGAGCACACTTAGAATCTCTCCGCCTTTGGCTTCCGCCGAAGCTCATAAAAATTCAAGAATGCAAGACAGCAGGGAAAAGTATTAAAAACATAAACATTCCCTTTAATGCCACACAATCCCTCATACTTGGAATTTTCAAAATAGAAAATTAAATAATAGGACTGACCCTGAGTGTGCCACTCCTCTCGAAAACAGTAACAAAATAGAAGTTATTTTAAGGAGTGTTGTGTGTTGAAGAAAATCACGAATTGAACATTGTGCATATTAAGAAAGTAATGTTGCCACCAACGTACATATGAACTCAGGTAACTGTTGGTAAAATATTTTCCCACATTGGCAAACAAACATTAGTACTGTTACTAGTGACCACAATTGAACCATTGACAGCAACAGAACTGGCTTTCAGAATATACAAAGTTTTAATTAGTAGTAGGAAAATACGCTCATTTTTCTCCAAAAATTTTGAATTGGAACAGGAAGAGTAGGTAAACCTATGGAATCAATATTTCCTTTCCATAAAAGAGGTGGTACTCTTAGCAAAAATAAGTTTGTCATCAGTCTCTGGATCTAAAATACTAAGATTTTCTCTACAAAAACAGCTCCCTGATTATTTACCCATGTGGTTGGTGGTACAGCTTTGTCATTAAAAGTCTAAAAATAATGGTTGTGGTTAATTCATTCAATGCATTTCATTCAATAAGCACATACTGGGCAATTCTGTTGTGCTGAGGATACATTAAATAAAATCATCCCTGCCCCAAAGGAGTGTTTGGACTGATTTTTGGCATACTTTAAGTTTTGTTGCTTTTTTTTTTTTTTTTTTTTTTGAGATGCAGTTTCACTTGTTGCCCAGGATGGAGTGTAATGGTGCGATCTCGGCTCACTGCAACCTCCACCTCCCAGGTTCAAGCGATTCTCCTGCCTCAGCCTCCCAAGTAGCTGGGATTACAGGCATATGCCACCCCACCTGCCTAATTTTGTGTTTTTAGTAAAGATGGGGTTTCACCATGTTGGTCAGGCTAGTCTCAAACTCCTGACCTCAGGTGATCTGCCTGCCTCAGCCTCCCAAAGTGCTAGGATTACAGGCATAAGCCACTGTGCCTGGCCCTAAGTTTTGTTTTAATTTACATATTGCCACTGAGATTCAATTGCTTGGTTCCTATCCTTTGTTCACGTAGTAACTAAGATGCTTGTCATTCTGTTGTTGATTGGTGGAAATTTATTAGCTATTCTAAATCAAATTACTATTCTGGATACTCATAACTTGTTTCTTATGTGCAATGCAAATATATTGGTCCATCTACAACTTTGTTATTTTGTCATACATTAATGTTTATGTAGTGTAATTAATCATTTCCCTCTGCATTTTTAATGTTGTTCTTCTTGTCTCCTGAGAAAGCCTTCTCTATCGCAAGATCATAAAGATATGCACAAAGGGAACATGGACTTGCTGTTCCTATTTAGGTCTACAAATTCACCAGCAATTTAATTTTGTGTGTGGTGTGAGGCAGGGATCTACTATTTTCTTCTGGAAGTGTAGTCAACTGTCCTGGTACTACTTAGTGCAAGAGAGTCTGCCAGACAGTGAAGAGGGAGGGGGCTTTAAACAAGTGGACCTCAACCTCAGCCTGGAGATCTCTGACATAATGCATTTGTCCATGTAAGTCTAGTCTGACTTACTAGAGTTCCAGATCCTTCAGAGAAGAACTATGCCTTATTCACTTTGTGCCTACTATAACACACAGCAAATAGTAATGCACTTGTTAAATAATCAAATAAATACAAAGCCCTTTATAATCTAGTTATCATCACCTTCTATGTGCACCCATGATGTACATGGGGAATGTTAAATGAATAGTATTCCTCCATACTTCTGTTGCTTCTGTTTAAAATGTCCTTTTCTACCTTCCTTACCAATTGGCCAATTGGCCTGTAAACATTTTCCATTTTCTCCAGGTGAAACACAATGTTTTTGCACCCATGTAGCACCTATAAAAACCTTTATGTAATACTTGCACATTGTCTTACAAGCTATAGGCCAATGAGTTCCCTCCCTTTGAATCTCTACTGCAAAACAAAATTCAGCTCTTAGAATATGAAAGGATTATAAATATTTCTTGCCTGCATGGATCAGTGGACTCAGGAACTTACCAACTGGGGGACCGTGTATGAACTCCACATGGGCATCCTCATAGCTTTTCCAAATCCACTGACATATTCCCTGTGGTAAAGGAGACAGTGGTCCACGTTCTTCTGCAGTACCCTAGGCCTCCCAAATGGCAAATTTACTTTCACTGTTGCTGTTACTAAAATTAAAATAACATAAAAAGATTCATGAAATTAGCAAATGCTTGTTTGCATGTAATAACTACCCGTATAATAACTACCACACTCTTATGGCTTATTATATGACAAGTACTCTAACAAATATTTCACATATTTAACCTCTTTCAATTCTTACAACAATCCTATGTGTAATTATTAATAATAATAATAATAGTGGTGTTACTACTTAATTTTATAGATTATAAAACTAAGGTTTAGATAAGTAAGTTGGCCAAGCAAGAGCCTAAGCAAGGATCTGAAGCCTGCCCTCAGTGATTCCTTATGTTTTACAGCTCAAAGGATGTACATGAAGAGGTAAAATCTTCAAAGTCAAAAGTACATACTTTGTAACAAAGATGACCCACTTTAGTAATTGTCATAGGGAAGATGTTGGAATTTTATAAACTTATGTCTTATAATCAGAATGTTTATGTCTTTCTAAAATGTTTACATTGAAATCCTAATCCCAAAGGTGATGGTATTAGGAGGTGGGTGGGACCTTTAAGAGGTGATTAAGTCATGAGGTAAGACCCCCATGAGCAGGATTAGAGCTTTCATCAAAGAGACCCTAGGGACACCTTCAATCCTTCCACTATATGAGCTCAGAATGAGAAGGCCCTTTATGAAGAATCAGGCCATCATCAGAAACCAAATCTGCTGGCAACTTGATCTTGGGCTTCCCAGCCTCCAGAACTATGAGAAGTAAATTTCTGTTGTTTATAAGCTACCCAGTCTATTGTATCTTGTTATATTAGGATAGAGCAAAAGTAATTGTGGTTTTTGCCATTACTTTTGAGACCAAGTCTCGCTCTGTCACCCAAGCTGGAGTGCAGTGGCATGATCTCGACTCACTGCAACCTCCATCTCCTGGGTTCATGGGATTCTCCTACCTCAGCTTCCTCCAGAGTAACTGGGATTACAAGGGTGCACCATCATGCCCAGCTAATTGTGTGTGTGTGTGTGTGTGTGTATTTTTAGTAGCGATGGGGTTTCACCATGTTGGCCAGGCTGGTCTCGAACTCCTCACCTCAAGTGATCTGTCTGCCTCAGCCTCCCAAAGTGCTGGGATTACAGGCATGAGCCACCATGCCCTGTTGGGTTTTGTCGTTACTTTTAATAGAAAAAAAACACAATTACTTTTGCACCAACCTAATAGCAACTGGGATGGGCTAAAACAACATTCTATTGTATTTATTTACTTTTACTTGTATGCTTCTTAAAAATCCATCAATTAGTGATGGATAAAAAACCTGCAGGCTATTCATGCCATGGAATAACACTTGGCAGATTATAAGAGTATCAAAACAACTAGTACATTTACTGAGCTCTTAACTGTAGATCACAGAAAATATATTAACTCATGTAATCTTCATAGCAACTCTATAAAGTAGGTATCCCCGTTTTATAAGCGATGAAACTGAAACAGAGTGAGTTTAGTACAAGAATACTTAAAAGATAACAGGTAATAATAATATTGCTATAGGCCAGGCACAATTGTAAACTCTTTCCATGTATTAACTTTTTAAATTTTTACAACCACATGAGGTGAGTACAGTTATTACAGATGAGAAGACTGAGGCACAGGGGGGCTAAGTGATTTGCCCCAGATCAAACAGCCAGGAAGCCCAGAGGTAGGACTCAAACCCAGGCAGCTCAGTCCGCTTACATCTAAGGAAAGGAAATAAGAGGACTGCAGATGAGTCACAACCGCTTCAAGGAATTTGTTTTGTTCCTGGAACCACTGGAACTACCCCATGCTTGTACTGTTGTCATTGTATCTGTTGTGAGTTTTGTTTTGTTTTGTTTACCTTTTGTATGTTGGCAATAAAATCTTTATGTTCAGGAACCTCTATCAGCTTATTTTGGAGAGTCCTAAAAGGGCCATGTTGTGTTTTGTTAGGTCTAAATATCAAAGACTTAACATGTTTTCTATTGACTTACTTTCTTCTTGGGTGAGATTTAGCATTTGATTCACTTGTTCCAGCTGAATACTCTGCAAGATAATGAGGGATGGGAAAGGGGAGGAAATAAGTCAAAGTAACAGTACATGTTTTAAAGAGTAATCAAGATTATTTCTGTAGTAATCAATTTAGTGTTATACTGCCAAAGAAGCTAGACTAAAGATTCTGATTTTACCACTATTCAGAAATATAGAGACACTACTGCTCCCTGCATTGTGTGTGTGTGTGTGTGTGTGTGTGTGTGTGAGAAAGAGAGAGAGAGAGAGAGAGAGACTTCGCAAAAATATAATTGATAATGGGGCAAAGCATTCTGTTCACTGCTGGAATCAATGACTAAGTTGGGTGACAACATCCCAGTGTTCCTTAAGCTTTAATATGCATACAGTCACTTGAGGGTTTTGTTAAAATATGGATTCCGGTTCAGTAAACGTAGGGTAGGGCTTGAGATTCTGCATCTCTAACCAATTTGCAAGTGATGCAGATGCTGGTCCTGGGACCACACTCTGAATAGCAAGAGGCATTCTGCACATAGAACTTGGGGTTTGCAGTCAGATAGAACAAGCTTCTCTGGCCTCAGACAATTTATCTAACTTCTCTGAGCATGCTTTATCTCTAAAATGAGAAATAACATACCCACTAAGTAATATTATTATTTTTTAATGGCAGTTTGATCGAGGTTATCAGGAGCAGTCGGTAGGAAACCCACACCCTTACTCTGATCTTTGCTGTGGATTTGATCTTCATTGAGAAGTTTGCTAGACTTTTGTCCCTCAAAGCCCCTTTGGTTGGTTATTTATTTCTGTGGTATAATGCTATTTTGAAGAATAGAGATTGTGATGTCTTCACCTACTTCTGACTATAAGGAAAAATTCTTACCTGAGGCAGCAGGTGTTTTTATTTAGTTCTACAAACACATTTGGAATTTGGCATCAAATGACCCTGGACATTAATTTTAGCTTGATGGACTCCTGATAACTGGGCTCCAATTTCACTCTGAAATCCCAACCCCATCCAGGTGCTCTGAGTCTCACAAGTAGGCTTGGTCCTTATATTTTAAGCTCCTGTTATGACTCCTTGCCCTTGGGGCCTCTCCTAGCACTAAAACCTCACCTTATTGAAAGTCTCCTGGAATCTGAAGTCCTGCTCCTTGAACTCATCTGAGGGCCTGATCTACTAAAAAGACCTTCCCAGTGTCAACTGTCAGCCAGATTCTTCCCTGCTACCCAAAGGAATACCCTGCAGCACCTACCCTGGTGGTTGTGTCAAACAGCAGGCTACAATCCCTACACCCTCCCAGTTCTTTCTGCTCTAAATAACCAGGCATGAACATCTGATTCATAAAACACAGGAAGAATGGTTTAGAAGGATAATTGGAGAGAGCTTGGAGATTACTGTATTGAATGGTGAAGGACAGTTAGTTTATAATGACATTAACAATTACCAAATAGTGCTTTCCAGTTTACAAAGCATGTTTCCATACTTAATCTTATAATGTATGCATTCTCACTTCTTGCTTCCAGATAAGGTTCAGAGAAACCACATATATTTACTAAGTAAATATCCAAAGCAGAACACAAACCTGGTTGTTGCTACCCCAGTTGTCGGCTACCCAGGTTAAGAATAGCTTGCCCCTTTACATTCTTATGGATGCATGAAGTTGTTACTTACATTTTGTAGATGAGGGCATGAACAGCCAAGATTATCTGTGGGCAATGGATTAGCAAAGCCACAAACAGAAAACTTTGACACCTCCTCTGCATGGGATGGCTCATAAAAAGGCACCTTCAGAAGATGGTTTAAACTACCATGGGTTCCGTTGTTTGGTGCTGGCTGAATGCGTAGAAGATCTGTTTTTTGAAAAAACAAGTTCAAAGTTGCTTTATACTGGAAAGCAACAACTCCTTTGTGGGAGATGGAAAGAAACAAACACCTACTCTTTCACTCCCTTTAATAAATTCTGCTGTAACGAAGCTATGTACTCCATATGCCATTCAGTTTACTGACTTTCTTCTCCATGGTTTCAAACACTAATCTTGCTAAAGAATAGAACTATCCAGTTCAGCAGTGCACCTGTAGTCCCGGCTACTCAAGAGGCTGAGGCAAGAGGCTTGCTTGAGCCTGAGAGTTTGAGGCCAGCTTAGGAGACACTGAAACCCCATCTCTTGAAATAAATGAGGAATAGGAACAGTTGCTGCAGATGAACCAGAGAAACTTTCATGAACGGTTTCTGTTTCTCCAAAGAAAAGCTTCCTTAAATCACCACTTTGTTTAATAAGCATATCATGATTTTCTAGCATAAAAAGCTATATTCTTAATAAAAACAAGTTTAAATAAATTAAATAACTTATAATCTTCCTTATAGTACATTTACTTAATTAAAGTTCTCTAAGGATAGACACTTTTAAAAAATGGAACTAGTGAATTTTGCTTAATATTCAGAGAGATTTTTTCATTTTTTCTATGAAAATATATAATACAAAATACAATTGTATGTTTCATAGAAACATATAATTTGCATGTTTGTGTGTTTCTATGAAACATAAATATTTTACCAATATAGCCTTTTAAATAATTCCTGCCGACTGCCGGCCACTAACAGATCTCTCCTGGAACTGCAGTCCTATCTAGTTCCTTTTAGCCAGTTCTGCAAAGGGACAAGAGTCCAGACCATAAACCTAGCCGTGCGGATCAAGAATGTAAGTTTTTAAGGCTACAACACACCATTTTAAAAACTGACAGCCGGGCAAGGTGGCGGGCGCCTGTAGTCCCGGCTACTCCAGAGGCTGAGGCAGGAGAATGGCGTGAACCCGGGAGGCGGAGCTTGCAGTGAGCTGAGATCCGGCCACTGCACTCCAGCCTGGGCGGCAGAGAGAGACTCGGTCTCAAAAAAAAAAAAAAAACCCTGAATAACTTTTAGTCTCTAAGTCACATTCAGTTACCACAAACCAATGACAAGATTAAGAGAGACCGTTGAAAGCATGTTTATGTCCAAATTTCTAAAGCTAACAGTGAAATTGCAGCTTACTCATTGCCTTGCTAGGTAAATAAATGATTTGTTAATACAATGGCCTGCAGCAAGCACGCAGGTAGGAAGGTAGGTTAGGCTTCCTAAAATCCTAATGCTTTAAGGTTTTTCTAACATTGAGTATGATAACAAGTGTCTATCCAGCTAGGACTTTTTCCCCATGTTTTTATGCCAGAGAGCTTCTCTCTGTAATTACAAGAAAATATTTGGGTTTTTAGGTATGTTTCTCTTGCTTTGAAAAGTTGGAAGTATTATTTACCTAAGTTTTATTAAGTTAAATTATCATCTAGTAACTAACGAACAGAAAAGGTTGGTCTTCTGAGATCTAAAGTTTATCATTACTGGCTGGGCTTGGTGGCTCATGCCTGTAATCCTAGCACTTTGGGAGGCCAAGGTGGGCAGATCACTTGAGGTCAGGAGTTCGAGACCAGCCTGGCCAACATGGTGAAATACCATCTCTACAAAAAATACAAAAAAAAGTAGCCGGGCCTGGTGGTTCACGCCTGTAATCCCAGTTACTTGGGAAGCTGAGACAGGAGAATAACTTGAACCTGGGAGGCGTAGGTTGCAGTGAGCCGGAATCACATCACTGCACTCCAGTCTGGGTGACAGAGCAAGACTGCATCTCAAAAATAAAAATAAAGTTTATCATTACTAGTAAAACAAAAAGAATTCACTCTTACAGCTGAATAAGTCTGAATAATGAATAATTCTTCCTCATCTTTTTTACTTTCTGCCTTCTCACTACAGAGTATCCAGGCTCTGGGATTCAGTTTGCTACCAATTTCAAATTACATATATTTAAAACTATCCATATTTTGTTGGCAAACTTATTTAAATATACTTACCACACATTAGGTTATAGACTTCAATATTTTCAAATGGTTCAACTTCAGTCTTCTCTTTAAAACTGGGTCCATGTGCCAGAAAGATAGCCTAGGTGGTAATAGTCATATTATTATTAGATGTCATCTAAATTCAAAACCAAATATAGGAAGAGACACAATTTTCCTTCTGTAACTACTCTCCTATTTGTATTAGGCCTCTGTAGGGATTTTTTTTTAGTTTTGAAAATGATTTTCATATTTTGCCACCTGTAATGTTGTACCAATCCCAATCAAATATAGTCAATGCTATATTTACTTCTATCTCTACCTACCTCCATAGCACCTCATATACCAATAAAGTAGGAGAATACAAACAATAGCACACAAGCAGTATCAGCATAATTCTGCAATATGTGCACAATATTTAGTAGAAATTTAATCATATAACATCATATTATCTTTCCATAGTTTCATATCATTAATCAAATATGTTAATACATGATACAAAAATGTTAACTTTTTTTTTTTAGATGAAGTCTAACTTCCTGATTCACTTATACTTCTCTCTTTTACTTTTGGGATAAAAAGACCTAAATATTTTGGTTTACACTGAATTAATTAATGTTAACTTGATTGTATTATTTATAACAGATCAAATTATTTTAGACTATAGACAATTAGAAGAAAAGTATCGAACATAGATAAGCAATTATGTTTTGGTAACAGGTGTGTGTGTATATACATACATATATTCAGATAATCATCAAAGAATTGAAGGCATAGATTTTTCTTGCAATAATTAATTTAACTATTATATAGTACCCCAATTAATAGTAAAGCTCTTTCTCCAGAGATTGTTTTCAAATATTTACAAAAAGATATAACTCACCATGGCAATGTTATAATAAAAAGAAACATATTCATAAAAGGCCTAACACATTTATTTTTTCTATTTGGAAAGGAGTGTGTGTATGTACGTGTGTGTGTGTGTGTGTGTGTTTGTGTGTTACAAATGGAAGTAGATGAGATAACCAGGTTGCAAAGCTTTACTTATGGGGGATTATCAGCTGCCTTCTACTCATAGACTCAGGCACACTCCCAATTTTGGCCCTTTTCAGTGGCTGTTTCTTCTGCCTGGGACACTTGTCTCCTGAATATTTGAAAGGCGAATTCTTTTACCTTTTTCAAGTCTCTGCTCAATGTCAACTCAATGACTCTTACCCTTTCCACCCTATTTAAAGTTGCTTACTGCCCCCAGGGTACCCCCAAATACTCCCAATTTCTCCCTTACTCTCCTTTACTTTTTCTTTATTTCCCACAGTATTTATCATCTGACATAACAAATAATATATTATTTTGTTATTCCTACTGTCTGTATCCCCCTCTTAGAATAAAAGCTTCATGAGGGCAGGATCTTAATCTGTTTTGTTCACAGATGTATTCAAGAGTCTTGGACATTGCCTATAATAAAATAGGTGTGCAATAAATATCTGTTTTAAAAAAGCAGTAACTAGGCTTAACACCTGAGTAATGAAATAATCTGTATGACAAACCCCCATGACAGATGTTTACCTATGTAACAAACCTGCTCATTCTGCACATGTACCCCTGAACTTAAAATAAAAGTTAAAAAAAAGCAGTAAGTTACCTCCATGCTCCTAAACTCATTGTTATAACCATGGTTGCCTCCTCCACAATTTGTATTTGATTTATACCTATAAAGAAAAAATATTATTACACACTGATCAATATATTGATATGAGACCATATTGTAAGCTTTAATGAATTTTATAGTTTCTGTAAATTTTATAAGTAAATTTTTAATCAACAACAGAATAATATATTTTTCTATCAACAACAGAATAAGTAAATTTTTATATCAACAACGAATAAATATATTTATTTTCATGCTCAAATTCATAACCATAATGGAACAAACAGAAGGGTATGAGAGAAGAAAGGAAAATTCCAGGATCTATAAATAGAATTCGAAAGTCTCTGACTGATAGATACTGACTAAAGGCTAGTAATAAAGGCACAGATTTTTTAAAAAGTGGATTTGTCTTCAAGCTCATGTGTGTACCTTTACACATCAATGACGACATGCTGAAGAATAGTTTGGTTAATATGTTATTTTAGCATTTCAATGCTTTAGGAATAAATCTTTGCAACTGGGGAAAAATAGCAATTTCTGTTTTCCAGTGAAGATGTCTAGGAAAATAATATGAAAGCATGAATAAAGAATAGGCAGGGCAAGTTAATTATAATCCAGTCATGCGTTGCTTAAGGGCAGGCAGGAATATGTTCTGAGAAATGTATTCTTATACAAATTCATCATTGTGGAAACATCACAGAGTACACTTACACAAGCCTGGATGGTACAGCCTTCTACACACCAGGGCTATGTGGTCTAGCCTATTGCTCCTAGCTACAAACCTGTACAGCATGCTACTGTACTGAATACCGTAGGCAGTTGTAACACAACGGCAAGGATTTGTGTATCTAAGTACATGTAAACATAGAAAAGTTATAGTAGAAGTATAGTATTATAATATTATGAGACCACCATCACATAAGCAGTTCGTTGTTGACCAAAATGTTGTTATACAACACATAACTGTACTTGGTAGAAAGAAGCTAGTATATTCCGTAAATTCAGAGATTATTATTATATAATGTTTACCTTTGTGATTTTCTTCCATAGGCTGTTGCTTTATTATTTGAATAACTTTTCAAATTTAATTAATTCGCTTTTGCCTACATTTTAATACTGTTTTGAATTGAGCAGTATTAACAATTTTATAAGTAGCTGTTTTTCATAGTTGGAAAATAGCGATAAATGATCCTAGATCTTTTAAAGCAACAGCATTATACTAGGTCAAATTTGGTCTCTGAAGGGAACAAAGGACTCCTATTTCCAAAGACTGGCCCTAAAAGGTTTCTCTCATTTGCTTTCCCACCCCCACCTCTCACCCCAACGGCAAATACACACACACACACACACACACACACACACACACACAGAGACACCACAGGGTTTCTGTTTTTACAAACTCGACTAACAACAGGACAGTAATTTAGTGTTTTTAAAAAAATACGTTAAACATAAAAACATTTAAAAAATCATAACTGACTCTAATTCAGTTTAAATAGAAAATAAAAATAAACCACAAATAAAAAAATAAATCACAAATAAATAAATAAAGCCTGTGACCAGGCCACACTTATTGAACTCTACCCAATAGAGCCAAGAAAAGAGAGACCAGGTAAGTACCTGGAATAGGGAAAGCAAGACAAGTCCTGCTTCCTAAGGAAATTAAGTTTGATACCCTAAGGATGTCACTTCATGTCTTTATCTTAGTTAATTCCAATAAAATTGTTGGCATAAAACTATGACAACAATAGGCTTTATTTATTTGTTTGTTTATTTATTTATTTTTGAGACTAAGTCTTGCTCTGCTGCCCAGGCTGGAGTGAAGTGGCATGATCTTGGCTCACTGCAACCTCTGCCTCCTGGGTTCAAGCAATTCTCCTGCCTCAGCCTCCTGAGTAGCTGGGACTACAGGCATGTGCCACCACGCCCCGCTAATTTTGTATTTTTAGTAGAGATGGAGTTTCTCCATGTTGGTCAGGCTGGTCTCAAACTCCCAACCTCAGGTGATCTGCCCCCCTCAGCCTCCCAAAGTGCTGGGATTACAGGCATGAGCCACCACGCCCAGCCTCTATTTTTAAAATTATTAATAAATATTTTTATTCTTACTGCATAGATATTTGGTTTTCCAATATTACTGGAATTATTTAGTAGGAGGTAATTAAGTTTTAAATTCTGTGTGGAAAGCTAGAATATTCATTAATGAAAGAAAGAAAAAGGTTTTTTGAACTAAGATTTTTGGTAAATTTTCTAATGCTCATACTGTGGTTATTTTTCTATTTTCAGAAAAATCTAATTTTTAAAAATATTTCCATCTCCTAATCCAGCTCAATTTAAAAACCATAGTAAATATTGCAAAATTTCATTCAGAAGCAAAAGATTAAAACATTGTTTGAAAAGCTCTAATTTCTATTTATTTCCAAGCAAAAACTTTGGAAATTTGCCCTCTACCTCCTCATGTTCATGTCTAATCATTAATTTAGCTCTGGAAGTTACATATGGAACAATGATAGCTGGCACTTGGAAAATGAGTTGATTTTATCTGTCATAAGTTAGCTCAACTTCCAAGTCCTGTATGAAATATTTTGGAACAAATTCTCCATTATCCTCCCCATGTCTAATTAACACAGTTGAAATCAAGGCTGGGGCTCTCTACCACAGCTGGGTAATGGCACAGGTAGGAGATGAGCAAGACTTCTCTCCTGATGCAAGATCAGTTGCCAAGTCCTGTCTTCCTGTGTGGCATCTCTCCTGTTTGTTCTTTTCTTTCCTCTTTAACTGCCACCATTCTTTTTTTTTTTTTTTTTTTTTTTTTGAGATGGAGTCTCACTGTAGCACCCAGACTGGAGTGCAATTGTGTGATCTTGGCTCACTGCAACATCCGCCTCCCCGGTTCAAGCTATTCTCCTGCCTCGGTCTCCTAAGAAGCTGGAATTACAGGTGCCTGCCACCACACCTGGCTAATTTCTGTATTTTTAGTAGAGATGGGGTTTCACCATGTTAGCTAGGCTGGTCTTGAACTCCTGACCTGAGGTAATCCACCCACCTTGGCCTCCCAAAGTGCTGGGATTACAGGCATGAGCCACCATGCCTGGCCTACTGCCACCATTCTAAGCTGGATCCTCTGACCTGAACAAGTTCCCGAATTGATCATCCTGCCTTCAGAGCTTCTGAATCTTCCCTCTCACACACACACACTCCCAACACACACCCCTAATTTTATTTAACACTGCTGGAAATAAAAACCTATGTTCTAATGAGAACAAACGTCAGACAGAATATGATAAAAGCAAGACTACCCTAGAAACTGTGGCTTCTAAGTTAACCATAATACCTTCCCGGTGATGCACTACATACAGTTTCACCATCCCCGTGGCTTCATGGACTCCCTTGGGGCTGCTGTCATGCCCAGGAATGGGTCACTACAAACCTTTCTAACAGGCTTCCCTGTTTCACACTAGACTAGGGGTCCCCAAACCCTGGGCCATGGTCCCACACCTGTTAGGAACCAGGCCACACAGCAGGAGGTGAGTGGCGGATCAGTGAGTATTACCGCCTGAGCTCCGCCTCCTGTCAGATCAGCAGTGGCATTAGATTCTCACAGGAGCATGAATCCTATTGTGAACTGCCCAAGCAACGAATTTAAGTTGTATGCTCCTTATGAAAATCTAATGCCTGATGATCGATCACTGTCTCCTATCACCCCCAGATAGGACCATCTAGTTGCAGGAAAACAAGCTCAGGGCTCCCCAATTCTACAATATAATGAGTTGTAAAATTATTTCATTATATATTACAGTGTAATAATAACTGAAATAAAGTGCACAATAAATGTCATGTGCTTGAATCATTCTGAAACCATCCCCCACTTCCTGCCCTGACCCTGGAAAAACTGTCTTCCATGAAACCGGTCCCTGGTGCGTAAAGGGTTGGGGACCACTGTGCTAGACCATCCTCGTCCATGTAGCATCTCGAAGGAACTCTCCAAATGCAAATATCCTTGTATTCACCTCAAGCCACCTGTATCTACCAATGGCCTACTTTCTTCAAGATCAAAGTCACACTCCTTTGTCATTTCAGATAAGGTCCTTTGTACACATGACAGCTTCACACACTCAGTGCTCCAGCAATGCAGAACTACTTGGAACTGCTGGAATCTAGTTCTTCCATCTGGAAACCTGCCTCCTTCTCTTTACCCTTCCTTGCCCTAGAGCTACTGCTGGCTTTAAAAAGGTGCTCAGGCCAGGTGCGGTGGCTCACACCTGTAATCCCAGCACTTTGGGAAGCCAAGGAGGGCAGATGACGAGGTCAGGAGATCGAGACCATCCTGGCTAGCATGGTGAATCCTTGTCACTACTAAAAATACAAAAAATTAGCCGGGCGTGGTAGAGGGTGCCTGTAGTCTCAGGAGGTAGTACTTGTAGTACTCAGGAGGCTGAGGCAGGAGAATGGCGTGAACCTGGGAGGCAGAGCTTGCAGTGAGCCGAGATTGCACCACCGCACTCCAGCCTGGGCGATAGAGTGAGACTCCATCTCAAAAAAAAAAAAAAAAAGGTGCTCTGGGCAGATCATTGAGAGAAAAAAAGGTGTCTTTTGAAGGATACAGCCTGGCAGTGTTCAAGGCTTGGCAAGCAGATGGCACTTTTGGCAAAAACAACAATAACAACAACAACAACAACAAAAATGAATCCCCTTCCTCCTGCCAATGCAGCCCCCGTTAAGGGTTGGTGAGCTGAGCAAAGATTCCATTTCCACTCCCACTCACCTTGTTGGCAGGATGCTACTATACAACCCACAGACTGTACATGGCAGACCTGCTGTATGGCAACGTGTATCCTGTCCCATCATGAGTCTTCCAAAACCCAATCAGCAACCACCCTTATCAGGAAGCATTCACTGATGCTCCTTGACATTCACAGCTGGGTCTGTAACTTTTGCTTCCTTGAGCCTTGTACTTGTGCGATAGTTATCCCACCTGATTATAGTTTTATCTTCCTACCTGGGCAAAGATCCTTTGGTTGGGTGTTTTGTTGGTTATCTCTAGTTCTTAAAAAGGTGCCTGAAATTTATTTGTCAGTTGCTGTTCCAAAATAAAAAGCTGATATTCACGTTATTTTTAAAAAGCACTTTACTAATACTTCTGCTATATCAAAACATCAGGTTTCCCCAAATTAGTAAAATCTAACACATTTTAGGCAAAATAAAGATGATGATGATGATGATGAAAATAGATTATACAAACTGTTGAAATTTGCTATAATTGTGCAAAGGGGATCTAACCTAGTTATCAAATAATGCATATTATACTAAAGATGATGTACTTTCACTAGAAAATAAGTAGCCAGAGGCTTGTGTTTTAAGAGTTGGAGAGAGTGAACCCAGGATTTAATGAGATTAGATTCTTTTTTTTTTTTGAGACAAAATCTTGCTCTGTTGCCCAGGCTGGAGTGCAGTGGTGCGATCTCAACTCACTGCAGCCTCCGCCTCCCGGGTTCAAGCAATTATCTTGCCTCAGCCTCCCAAGTAGCTGGGATTACAGGCACACACCACTAGGCTTGGTTAATTTTTGTATTTTTTTAGTAGAGATGGGGTTTCACCATGTTGGCCAGGCTGGTCTCGAACTCCTGACCTTGTGATCTGCTCATCTCAGCCTCCCAAAGTGCTGGGATTACAGGCATGAGCCACCGTGCCTAACCCAGATTAGATTCTTCACTTGCTCTCTTGTTAAGGCTGTATTCAAAATTTCCTTTGCCGTAAGTTAGTTTACTTCGTATGTTAATAGCAAGAAACTAATAAAACTAGGCTAATCTTGTGTTACAGATGAGAAAAATTAGACTCTAAGATATTAATTTTTCCTAGTTCCCACACCTAGCTAGATGGGGAGCCTGACTGTGAACTCTTGGGTTGCAGTTCTTTTAACATTTCAGTACTGGTTTTTAAAAGAATAAACAGCTCACCATTTGAGATTGGGTATTAATGCATGATACCCAGAGGTATTTGGGTGGGTGAGCTCTCACTTTATAGCCCTTTCTCCTTCTGTACCAGTGACCTAACTTCTTTGGTGTTAGACTCTCAACAGTAAATATTTGCAGAATGCACCCCAACTTGGACATATATTTATTTATATATTACATACCTAAGTTACTAAAAATTGTATATAATATTAGTAGAGCTTAATTTTGTTCACATATTTAAGGAAAATACTTTCTAGAGAATGTCCTGAGCCACAGTACACAAAGGGCTAATAAACTTCGATCCCAAAGAGAGGGGTCCGCACCATCTAGTGAACCAGTGTGAAACTGCACTCTCAGGCCAAACGGGTTTCCAGGTTATTTTGTAGAATAGGCTTAGCCAAATCCCCAGTTCCTGATCCTGAATGTTGGAGCCTAATTCCCTTATCCCTTGTCTTCTTTCATCTCCTTTTCCTTTGCTTTCCTTTCCTTTCTTTCCTTTTTTTTTTGATGGAATCAAATACGAATTCAATCTGTTGCCTAGGCTGGAGTGCAGTGGTGTGATCTTGGCTCACTGCGACCTCCACCTCCCGGGTTCAGGCAATTCTCCTGCCTCATCCTCTCAAGTAGCTTGGATTACGGTGCCACCATGCCTGGCTAATTTTTGTATTTTTATAAATTTTTTGTATTTTTCATCATGTTGGCCAGGTTGGTCTCGAACTCCAGGCCTAAAGTGACCTGTGCACATCGGCCTCCCAAAGTGTCATCTCCTTTTTCTTTGTCAAGCATATCTCTTAGCCACTGTATTGCCACTGTCATTCTATCCCCCTGGCATTACATTCATACATATTAAATAGGCTAGACAAATGCCGTGAAGTCCAGATACTTTTTATATCTACTTACGCATGAGGAAAAAAGTGCTGGTATGAAATTCAAAAATAGGAATTGTCAGTTTAGCTATCACAAAGTGTATATTTATTTGTCTGCTGGCTTATTTTTCAGTTTTCTCCACTACAGTACATGAGAGCAGGAGACAGATCTGTATCTCAAATGCCTAGAGCAGGGCTTGGTGCATACATGACAAGCATATAATAAAACGTTGAATCAATGGATTAATTGGTTATTTAAGATGGAGTAACTCATAATGTCTAATAACAATCACTTGAAATGCAGAACTGCTAAATAGCATGCACAAAGTCAAAAATGGTTTTTGTTTTCTCTAAGCACATTTAAATTTTGCAAATGTTTCAATAATCAACATAAATTACAATTATAAATAGTAATAAGAAATAAATGTTACAACTAATTCATTAGCTTGGTCTTACAGCCCTATATGTGCTCTTTTATAAAAACCACAAAGATGACAAAGGTCTTAAAGAGCTGTGTAATCACTCACTCTCTATCAGGCTGAAAGACAGCTGATATCATCTGTCTGCTGCATAGTGGGGGTAAGAAGGTGCACTTACAGTCGCTGGGCACAGTCTTAGCCTTACCCCTCATTCTCATCTATATTGTGAAGATAAGGATGCTAAAATCAGCAATCTAATAACAATCACTTCTGTGGGGAAAAGAAAGAGATCAGCCTGTTACTGTGTCTATATAGAAGGAAGTAGACATAAGAGACTCCATTTAGTTCTGTATTTGAAATGCTGTTAATCTGTGACCCTACCCCCAACTTTGTCCTTGCAAGAGACATGTGCGAAGGTGATTTAAGGTTAAAAGGATATTGGGCTGTGCAGGATGTGTCTTTGTTAAACAAGTACCTGAAAGAAGCTTGATGGTTAAAAATCCTGCCCCTCCCTGGGATTGGAACATCTCTGGGTAAAACCCATTGTGTGCTTTGTTTACTGAGTAAGGAGAAGACCGCCTTTAGGAATAAGGTGGGGCTTGCTGGAGCAATACCACTAAAAGGTTTATGGAGATGTTCGCATATGCATCTCAAGGCACAGCATTTTCCTTTAACTTATTCATGTTACAGGGATTTTTGTTCTTATGTCTTACTGCTGATTTCCTCCCTACAATGATCCTATTTTCTAGCTACTCCCTTATTTTTTAGATGGTAAAGATAATTATCAATAAATACTAAGGGAACTCAGAGGCCGGTGCCAGTGTGGGTCCTCTGAAAGCACAGCACTGGTCCCCTGGGGCCCCGCTTTTCTTTCTCTATACTTTGTCTCTGTGTATTATTTCCTTTTCTCAAGTCTCTCGTCCCACCTAACGAGAAGCACCCACAGGTGTGGAGGGGCAGGCCACCCCTTCACACTTCAAATGCAGAACTGCTAAATAGCATGCAGAAAGTCAAGAAAATATCAATGCTCAGGAAAACTCAGTGATGATAATAGCAGGGTAAGGTTAAGTAGACTTACAATGACAGATGGTTGTTAAGGGCATTATGAGATAAGTAAACAGATACACGAACCTAACAGCCAGCCATTGTTGATCCACAAAGAGATGAACTTTGTCGATTCTGACGTTATTGGCATAGTGTAGTCGCTTTGGCAAATCAGGAGTCAAATAGGGTTTGAAGTGCTGATCGGGTTTTCGGCACTGAAAAGCAAGTAAGTATTACTTTATGATACATAAGATATGCAAATTAATTTTAAAAGTTCATCTTCTACATCAATTTATGAAGCACCTTTTAAAAGTAAGGGGATTTCAGCTTGGCTAAAACAATAGGAGTATTAAATCTATTATCAATGTAGTCAGATTCGCTGGTTATTAGTTTTATCGTTGCAATGATAATCAGGTTGCAATTAGAAATTTGATTTAACACAGGAGGCAGAGGTTGCAGTGAGCCAAGATCACGCCATTGCATTCCAGCCTGGGCCATAGAGTGAGACTCTCTCAAAAAAATAAAAATTCTGATTTAAATTATGAGTTAATGTTTTCAGTTTTTATTCCTGGTGGGGGGGTGTGTGTCTGTGTATAACCATATATTATATATGATACATAACCATATATATTATATATAACTATATATCATATATAATGTATTATATATAACTATATAGCATATATATCACATATCATATATACATATCACCATATATAAGATATAATATATGACTATATATTATAAAATATATTATATATGATATATGGTTATACATTATATATTTCATGTATAATGTATAATATATAAGTATATATCATATATAATGTATTATAACTATATCATGTATCACATATCATATATACATATAATCATATATAATATATGACTATATATTATAAAATATATGTGCCAGGTGCAGTGGCTCAAGCCTGTAATCCCAGCACTTTGGGAGGCCGAGACAGGTGGATCACGAGGTCAGGAGATCGAGACCATCCTGGCTAACACGGTGAAACCCCGTCTCTACTAAAAAATACAAAAATCTAGCCGGGCAAGGTGGCGAGCGCCTGTAGTCCCAGCTATTCAGGAGGCTGAGGCAGGAGAATGGCATGAACCTGGGAGGCAGAGCTTGCAGTGAGCTGAGATCCGGCCACCGCACTCCAGCCGCACTCCAGCCTGGGCAACAGAGTGAGACTCCGTCTCAAAAAAAATAAATAAATAAAATAAAATAAAATATATGATATATGATATATGGTTATATATTATATATTATATAATGTTATGTGTTATATATTTATATTATATATAATATATAACTATATAATATATTATATAATATAAATAAACTATATTATATAATACATGATATACAACCATCTATCATATAATATATAATATATAACCATATACCATATATCACATATAACATATATAATATATATTAAACCACTATAAATTACCCTCTTTTTTAACAGAAATGGACAGACATCTAGATTTAGAGAGGCAATGACAACTTTTGAGTCTAAATTACATATAAAAATATATACCATATTAGTAGATATGAGTAAAAAAATTTAAAAGTAGTTTTAAATTACTTTAAAATGAAATTTTTCCTATTTCCTCATCTCATTTAAACCACAATATATCATATATATCAACAAGTGTGTCACTTTTAATTTATTTTTAATTTAAAAAATTGAAAAGTAGTTAATTGCACAAAAAAGTACTTTCCAACAGACTCAATTTATCTTTTAAATAACCTACATTTGCTTAGTTTTCCAATCAAGTCAATGGCTTTTGAAACCTATTATAGTCTCTCTATTTGTAAAAAAATTGTGGGTTCCTTACAAATTGGAGTAAAATTTTGTTTCTTTAATAATTATGACTGTATGGCATATTTTAAAATTGTAGAAATGCAGATCACATTGGTATCTATTTATGTAAAAGAAAAACGAGGTAATGAGAAATAGAACTACAAAGGAACTTTCTCTCCCTCATGACCATTTTGAGAAACAAGAAGAAAAACCATAAACAAAGAATATGAAATTTTTCCTATTTCCTCATTTTCTTATTTATTTTAAGCCACAATATATCATATACATTAACAAGTGTGTCACTACTATCTCAGGGACAATTTAGATAAGAAAAATAAGAGAAACTATGAAGCACATAATTTACACAAACAAAATTTAAACAAAATACAGACAGTGGAAGAGCAAAGAGAGTTTATAGAATGAAAGAGGAAAAACAAAAGTATATATTGCAAACATATTTTTGCCAGTTTTTCTTGCCTATTTTGGTATATTTTCCAGGCTTCTTATGCTTCTACTGTTTTATTTATCATTACTTCTTTCTTAAGCCAATATTTTTGTAACTTGCAGGCAGGCACAAGCTGGCAGCTGCTGAGTATGCAGCTTCCCCCAAGATGCAAGGGACTAACTATAAATTGTCCCTGTGTGTAATCCGTCACACTTTCCTGGCGTTTGTATAGCCAGAGTAAATCCAGAGAAAACCGAAGGCACACTGCCTACCTGCGAAGAAGTACCAGTGATTCTTTGCATTTGAGAATTTGGAATGAAGTCTCCAGAGTTGAGATACAATTTTTGACTTTTTTCTTCTCTCTCTCTCTCTCTCTCTCTCTTTCTTTTTTGACTGAGTCTTGCGCTATCACCCAGGCTGGAGTGCAGTGGTGTGATCTTGGCTCACTGCAACCTCCGCCTCCTGGGTTCAAGCAATTCTCCTGCCTCAGCCTCCAGAGTAGCTGGGATTACAGGCATCCACCACCATGCCCGGCTAATTTTTGTCTTTTTAGTAGAGAAGACATTTCACCATGTTGGCCAGGCTAGTCTTGAACTCCTGACCTCAAGTGATCCACCCACCTCAGTCTCCCAAAGTGCTGGGATTATAGGAATGAGCCACCATGCCCGGCCCAGTTTTTGACATTTTATCTCAGAATAAATGGTAGTGATGTCTCTCATGTAGTCAGAGTGCTGTAGAACTTAAAAAGTTGCCACTTCATGCTTGGTTATGTCTGTCCAAAATAAACTCAATATAGGTCCACAGAACAGCACTACTGGGAATACTGTACTACCACATGAAATACTTCCCTGGGAAGGATGGACTATGTGAAATGGTAGTTCATTTCTTTGGGGCTCTGTAACTCCAGGCCCAGTTCATATCTGTGATGCCATGCAATGGATTTCCAAAGCCTGCGATACTCAATCCCCTTGCACAACTGGGATTATTAGAGATTTACCCTTCCTCACCAACAGAGCTTCAGTTATGGGGATCACGAGGTGATGAAACAGAAATAAAACCATATGTGGATTTAGAGAGTGCGCACATGCTGAAACTTCTGAACTACGCATCCACTCAGCTTGAACACATTGCATGTATACACTTCACCAGAAGAGGGGGCAAGAATGTCTACAGTTTTTACTCAAGCTCAGCATACTGAAAGGTGTTGAGAGAAAAACAGAGTGATCATCACTGTAAAGAATTTCTGCTCTAAAGGCCATTCTACTTGAAACTTGCAGTGGGTCCCAGATTATATTAACCACTCTTTGCTCACTGTTTATTTTCAGTCCTTCGCACTCCATCCTCAAGAGATTTTACTCTACAGGCATACCTTGGAGATATTTTGAACTCAGTTCCAGACCACCACAATAAAGCAAGTTGTATGAATTGGTTTTCCAGTGCACATAAAAGTCATGTTTACACTATACTGTAATCTTTTCAGTGTGCAACAGCACTATGTCTAAAAAGTACATACCTGAATTTTAAATTTCTTAATTGCTAAAAATGCCAATGATCTTCTGAGCCTTCAGTGAGTTGTCATCTTTTTGCTGGTAGAGGGCCTTGCTTCAATGTTGATGGCTGCTGACTGATAAAAATGGTGGTTGCTGAAGGGTGGGGTGGCTGTGGTAACTTCTTAAAATGAGACAAAAATGAAGTTGGCGGCATCAGTGGACTCTGCCTTTCACAAAGTATTTCTCTGTAACATCTGAAACTGTTTTATAGCATTTTAACCACAGTAGAGCTTCTTTCAAAATTAGAGTCAATACTCTCAAGTCCTCTCAAAGCTGCTGCTTTATCCACTAAGTTTATGGAATATTTTAAATCCTTTGTTGTCTTTTCAACAATGTTTATGGCATCTTCACAGGGTTAGATTCCATCTCAAGAAACCACTTTCTTTACTCACTCATAAGAAGCAGCTCTTCATCTGTTCAAGTTTTCTCATGAGATTATAGCAATTCAGTCACAGCTACAGGCTCCGCTTCTAATTCTAGTTCTCTTGCTTTTTTTTTTTTTTTTTTTTTTTTTGAGATGGAGTCTGGCTCTGTAGCCCAGGCTGGAGTGCAGTGGCGCGATCTCGGCTCACTGCAAGCTCCGCCTCCCAGGTTCGTGCCATCCTCCTGCCTCAGCCTCCCGAGGAGCTGGGACTACAGACACCCACCACTGCACCCGGCCAATTTTTTGTATCTTTAGTAGAGATGGGGTTTCACCATGTTAGCCAGGATGGTCTCGATCTTCTGACCTCGTGATCTGCCCGCCTTGGCCTCCCAAAGTGCAGGGATTACAGGTGTGAGCCACCACGCCTGGCCTCTCTTGCTATTTTTACCATGACTGTAGTTACTTCCGAACCCCTCAAAGTTATCCAGGAGGGTTGAAATCAACTTCTTCCAAACTCCTGTGAATGCTGCTATTTTGACCTCCCACAAATCACAAATGTTTTTAATGGTATCTAGAATGGTGAATCATTCCCAGAAGGTTTTCACTTTATAATACTTTGCTCAGATCAATCAGAGGTATTATTTATGACAATAGTCTTATGAAATGTATTTCTTAAAGAATAAGACTTGAAAGTTAGCATTGCTCCTCGATCCATGGCCTGCAGAATAAATTTTGTGTTAGCAGACATGAAAATATCCATCTCCTTGTACATCTCTATCAGAGCTCTTGGGTGACCAGGTACATTCTCAGTAAGCAGCAATCTTTAGAAAGGAATCTTTTTTTCTGAACAGAAAGTCTCAACAATCAGTTTAAAATATTCAGGAAACGGATGCTATAAACAGGTGAGCTGTCATGCAGGCTTTGTTCTTCCATTTACAGAGCACAGGTAGATTGAGCATAATTCATAAGGCTCCTAGGATTTTCAGAATGGGCATTGGCTCAACTTCAAGTCACCAGCTGCATTAGCCCCTAATAAAAGAGTCAGCCTTTTAAGTTTTGAAGTCAAGCAATTACTTCTCTTCTCTAGCTATGGAAGTCCTAGATGGCATCTTCTTCCAATGGAAGGCTGTTTCCTCTACATTGAAAAAGCAGCAGAAACCTCTGCAGAGACAAACGACCCTGTCTGACAGCTTTGAAGAGAGCAGTGGATCTCCCAACATGGAGGCTGAGATCTGAGAATGGACAGACTGCCTGCTCAAGTGGATCCCTGACCCCTGAGTAGCCTAACTGGGAGACATCCACCACTAGGTGCAGACTGACACCCCACACCTCACATGGCAGGGTACACCACTGAGACGAAGCTTCCAAAGCCAAGAATCAGACAGGTACACTCGCTGTTCAGCAATATTCTATCTTCTGCAGCCTCTGCTGCTGATATCCAGGCAAACACGGTCTGGAGTGGACCTCAAGCAATCTCCAACAGACCTACAGCTGAGGGTCCTGACTGTTAGAAGGAAAACTAACAAACAGGAAGGACACCCACACCAAAACCCCATCAGTACATCACTATCATCAAAGACCAAAGGCAGATAAAACCATAAAGATGGGTAAAAGCAGGGCAGAAAAGCTGGAAATTCAAAAAAGAAGAGCGCATCACCCCCTCCAAAGGAACACAGCTCATCACCAGCAATGGATCAAAGCTGGATGGAGAATGACTTTGATGAGCTGAGAGAAAGCTTCAGTCCATCAAACTTCTCAGAGCTAAAGCAGGATTTATGAACCCAGTTCAAAGAAACTAAAAATCTTGAAAAAAGAATGGCAGAATGGATAACTAGAATAATCAATGCAGAGAAGGCCATAAACGAACTGACAGAGATGAAAACCATGACACAAGAAATACGTGACAAATGCACAAGCTTCAGTAACTGACTCGATCAATTGGAAGAAAGAGTATCAGTGACTGAAGATCAGATAAATGAAATGAAGTGAGAAGAGAAGTGTAGAGAAAAAAGAGTAAAAAGAAACAAACAAAGCCTCCAAGAAATATGGGACTATGTGAAAAGACCAAATCTATGTCTGACTGGTGTACCTGAAAGTGATGGGGAGAATGGAACCAAGTTGGAAAACACTCTTCAGGATATTATCCAGGAGAACTTCCCCAACCTAGCCAGGCAGGCCAACATTCAAATTCAGAAAATACAGAGAACGCCACAAAGATACTCCTTGAGAAGAGCAACTCCAAGACACATAATTGTCAGATTCACCAAAGTTGAAATGAAGGAAAAACTGTTAAGGGCAGCCAGAGAGAAAGGTTGGGTTACTCACAAAGGGAAGCCCATCAGACTAACAGCAGATCTCTCGGCAGAAACTCTACAAGCCAGAAGAGAGTGGGGGCCAATATTCAACATTCTTAAAGTAAAGAATTTTCAACCCAGAATTTCATATCCAGCCAAACTAAGTTTCATAAGTGAAGGAGAAATAAAATCCTTTACAGACAAGCAAATGCTTAGAGATTTTGTCACCACCAGGCCTGCCCTACAAGAGACCCTGAAGGAAGCACTAAACATGGAAAGGAACAACCGGTACCAGCCATTGCAAAAACATGCCAAAATGTACAGACCATCGATGTTAGGAAGAAACTGCATCAACTAATGAGCAAAATAACCAGCTAATATCATAATGACAGGATCAAGTTCACACATAATAATATTAACCTTAAATGTAAATGGACTCAATGGTCCAATTAAAAGACACAGACTGGCAAATTGGATAAAGAGTCAAGACCCATCAGTTTGCTGTATTCAGGAGACCCATCTCACATGCAGAGATACATACAGGCTCAAAATAAAGGGATGGAGGAAGATCTACCAAGCAAATGGAGAACAAAAAAAGCAGGGGTTGCAATCCTAGTCTCTGATAAAACAAACTTTAAACCATCAAAGATCAAAAGAGACAAAGAAGGCCATTACATAATGGTAAAGGGATCAATTCAACAGGAAGAGCTAACTATCCTAAATATATGTGCACCCAATACAGGAGTACCCAGATTCATAAAGCAAGTCCTTAGAGACTTACAAAGAGACTTAGACTCCCATATAATAATAATGGGAGACTTCAACACCCCACTGTCAACATTAGACAGATCAATGAGACAGAAAGTCAACAAGGATATCCAGGAATTGAACTCAACTCTGCACCAAGCAGACCTAATAGACATCTACAGAACTCTCCACCCCAAATCAACAGAATATACATTCTTCTCAGCACCACATCACACTTATTCCAAAATTGACCACATAATTGGAAGTAAAGCACTCCTCAGCAAATGTACAAGAACAGAAATGATAACAAACTGTCTCTCAGACCACAGTGCAATCAAACTAGAACTCAGGACTAAGAAACTCAATCAAAACCGCTCAACTACATGGAAACTGAACAACTTGCTCCTGAATGACTACTGGGTACATAACAAAATGAAGGCAGAAATAAAGATGTTCTTTGAAACCAATGAGAACAAAGATACAACATACCAGAATCTCTGGGACACATTTAAAGAAGTGTGTAGAGGGAAATTTATAGCACTAAATGCCCACAAGAGAAAGTTGGAAAGATCTAAAATTGACACTCTAACGTCACAATTAAAAGAACTAGAGAAGCAAGAGCAAACATATTCAAAAGCTAGCAGAAGGCAAGAGATAACTAAGATCAGAGCAGAACTGAAGGAGATAGAGACACAAAAAACCCTCCAAAAAATCAATGAATCCAGGAGTTGGTTTTTTGAAAAGATCAACAAAACTGATAGACTGCTAGCAAGACTAATAAAGAAGAAAAGAGAGAAGAATCAAATAGATGCAATAAAAAATGATAAAGGGGATATTACCACCGACCCCACAGAAATACAAACTACCATCAGAGGATACTATAAACACCTCTACGCAAATCAAGCAGAAAATCTAGAAGAAATGGATAATTTCCTAGACACTTACCCTCTTCCAAGACTAAACCAGGAAGAAGTTGAATCCCTGAATAGACAAATAGCAGGCTCTGAAATTGAGGCAATAATTAATAGCCTACCAACCAAAAAAGTTCAGGACCAGATGGATTCACAGCTGAATTCTACCAGAGGTACAAGGAGGAGCTGGTACCATTCCTTCTGAAACTATTCCAATCAATAGAAAAAGAGGGAATCCTCCCTAACTCATTTTATGAGGCCAACATCATCCTGATACCAAAGCCTGGCAGAGACACAACAAAAAAAAAGAGAATTTTAGACCAATATCCCGATGAACGTCGATGCAAAAATCCTCAATAAAATACTGGCAAACCGAATCCAGCAGCACATCAAAAAGCTTATCCACCATGATCAAGTGGGCTTCATCCCTGGGATGCAAGACTGGTTTAACATACGCAAATCAATAAACGTAATTCAGCATATAAACAGAACCAACGACAAAAACCACATGATTATCTCAATAGATGCAGAAAAGGCCTTTGACAAAATTCAACAGCCCTTCATGCTAAAAACTCTCAAAAAACTAGGTATTGATGGAACGTATCTCAAAATAATAAGAGCTATTTATGACAAACCCACAGCCAATATCATACTGAATGGGCAAAAACTGGAAAAGTTCCCTTTGAAAACTGGCACAAGACAGGGATGCCCTCTCTCACCACTCCTATTCAACATAGTGTTGGAAGTTCTGGCTAGGGCAATCAGGCAAGAGAAAGAAATCAAGGGTATTCAATTAGGAAAAGAAGAAGTCAAATTGTCCCTGTTTGCAGATGACATGATTGTATATTTAGAAAACCCCATCATCTTAGCCCAAAATCTCCTTAAGCTGATAAGAAACTTCAGCAAAGTCTCAGGATACAAAATTAATGTGCAAAAATAACAAGCATTCTTATACACCAGTAACAGACAAACAGAGAGCCAAATCATGAATGAACTTCCATTCACAATTGCCTCAAAGAGAATAAAATATCTAGGAATCCAACTTACAAGGGATGCAAAGGACCTCTTCAAGGAGAACTACAAACCACTGCTCAGTGAAATAAAAGAGGACACAAACAAATGGAAGAACATACCATGCTGATGGATAGGAAAAATCAATATTGTGAAAATGGCCATACTGCCCAAGGTAATTTATAGATTCAATGACATCCCCATCAAGCTACCAATGAGTTTCTTCACAGAATTGGAGAAAACTGCTTTAAAGTTCATATGGAACCAAAAAAGAGCCTGCATTTCCAAGATAATCCTAAGTCAAAAGAACAAAGCTCGAGGCATCACACTACCTGACTTCAAACTACACTACAAGTCTACAGTAACCAAAACAGCATGGTACTGGTACCAAAACAGAGATGTAGACCAATGGAACAGAACAGAGTCCTTAGAAATAATACCACACATCTACAGCCATCTGATCTTTGACAAACCTGAGAGAAACAAGAAATGGGGAAAGGATTCCCTATTTAATAAATGGTGCTGGGAAAATTGGCTAGCCATAAGTAAAAAGCTGAAAGTGGATCCCTTCCTTACTCCTTATATGAAAATTAATTCAAGATGGATTAGAGACTTAAATATTAGACCCAATACCATAAAAACCCTAGAAGAAAACCTAGGTTATACCATTCAGGACATAGGCATGGACAAGGACTTCATGTCTAAAACACCAAAAGCAACGGCAACAAAAGCCAACATTGACAAATGGGATCTAATTAAACTAAAGAGCTTCTGCACAGCAAAAGAAACTACCATCAGAGTGAACAGGCAACCTATAGAATGGGAGAAAATTTTTGCAATCTACTCATCTGACAAAGGGCTAATATCCAGAACCTACAAGGAACTCAAACAAATTTACAAGAAAAAAACAACCCTATCAAAAAGTGGGCAAAGGATATGAACAGACATTTCTCAAAAGAAGACATGCATATAGCCAACAGACACACAAAAAAATGCTCATCATCACTGGCCATCAGAGAAATGCAGATCAAAACCACAATGAGATACCATCTCACACCAGTTAGAATGGCAATCATTAAAAAGTCAGGAAACAACAGGTGCTGGAGAGGATGTGGAGAAATAGGAACACTTTTACACTGTTGGTGGGATTGTAAACTAGTTCAACCATTATGGAGAACAGTATGGCAATTCCTCAAGGATCTAGAACTAGAAGTACCATATGACCCAGCCATCCCATTACTGGGTATATGCCCAAAGGATTATAAATCATGTTGCTATAAAGACACATGCACACATATGTTCACTGCGGCACTATTCACAATAGCAAAGACTTGGAATCAACCCAAATGTCCATCAGTGACAGACTGGATTAAGAAAATGTGGCACATATACACCATGGAATACTATGCAGCCATAAAAAAGGATGAATTTGTGTCCTTTGTAGGGACATGGATGCAGCTGGAAGCCATCATTCTCAGCAAACTATCACAAGAACAGAAAGCCAAACACCGCATGTTCTCACTCATAGGTGGGAACTGAACAATGAGATCACTTGGACTCGGTAAGGGGAACATCACACACT
>NC_045438.1:30344587-30454494 GCF_002776525.5 Piliocolobus tephrosceles | reverse complement strand
GATAACTTGCTGCAGTTTCTATGTCATCACAAATACTTGCTGCTTCACCTTGCACTTTTCTGTTATGGAGAAGGCTTCTTTTTTTTTTTTCTTTTAGATAGAGTCTCACTCTGTTGACCCGGTTAGAGTGCAGTGGCGTGATCTCAGCTCCTTGCAACCTCCGCCTTCTGGGTTCAAGCAATTCTCCTGCCTCAGCCTCCCAAGTAGTTGGGATAACAGGTGCCCACCACCATGCCTGGCTAATTTTTTGTGTGTATTTTTAGTAGAGATGGGGTTTCACTATGTTGGCTAGGCTGGTTCCAAACTCCTGACCTCAAGTGGTCCACCCTCCTCAGCCTCCCAAAGTACTAGGATTACAGGCATGAGCCACCGCACCTGGCCAGAAGGCTTCTTTCTTTAAACCTCACTAACAAACCTCTGCTAGCTTTAAACTTTTCTTCTGCAACTTCCTCACCCATCTCAGCTTTCATACAGTTGAAGAGAGTTAGCGTTCTGCTCTGAATTAGGTTTTGGCTTAAAAGACTGTTGTGGCTGGTTGATTTTCTATCCAGCCACCAAAACTTTCTCCATGTCAGCAATGAGGCTGTTTCACTTTGTTATTATTTATGTATTCACTAGAATAACACTTGTCATTTCCTTCAAGAACTTTTCCTTTGTTTTGACAATTTGGCTAATTGTCTGGTGCAACAGGCTTAGCTTTTGGCCTATCTTAACTTTCAACATGCCTTCCTCATTAAGCTTAATCATTTCTAGCTTTTGATTTAAAATGAGAAATGTGTAACTATTCCTTTTACTTTAACATTTAGAAGCCATTGTAGTGTTACTAATTGGCCTAATTTCAATATCATTATGCCTCAGGGAATAGAGTCCAGAGGAGAGGAGGGGGACAGGAAGGGAAAGAGCCAGTTTGTGGAGCAATCAGCACTCACGTAACATTTGTCTGTTAAGTTTGCCATCTTCTGTGGGTAGGATTCAGGGTGTCCCAAAACAATTACAAGAGTAACATCAAAGATAACTGATCACACATCACCAGAGCATATATAATAATAATGATAAATTTGAAGTACTGTGAGAATAAACAAAAGGTGAGACAGAGACATGAAGTGGGCACATGCTGTTGAAAAAATGGCACTGGATAGACGTGCTCAGTGCAGAGTTGCCACGAAACCTTCAATTGGTAAAAAATGCAACATCTGCAAAGCACAATGCAGTGAAGCACAATAAACCAAGGTAAGCCTGTAGCTGCATACCCCCTGTACTCAAATAGTTATAGTCGCATTGCAAACAATAGTGAACTCATGAATTTCATGTAGTAGATGTATATTTGTGAATATATTTTAAATATATAACTATAAAAACTATTCCATCATGGTTTTGGTTTGCATTTTTCTGAAAATTAATGAAGCTGAGTATTTTTTCACATGTTTGCTGGCTACTTGCATGTCTTCTTTTAAGAAGTGTCTCTTCATTTCTTTTGCCCGCTTTTTAATGGGGTTATTTGTTTTTTGCTTGTTGATTTGTTTAAATTCCCTATAGATTCTGGATATTAGGCCCTTCTTGGATGTGTAGTTTGTGAATATCTTCTCCCATTCTGTGGGCTGTTTGCTCTGTTGATAGTTTCTTTGGCTATGCAGAAGCTCTTAGTTTAATTAGGTCTCACCTGTCTATTTTTTGTTTTGTTGTAATTGCTTTTGGGGACTTAGCCAAAAATTATTTGCCAAGACCCAGGTCAAAAAGGGTATTTCCTAGGTTGCCTTCCAGGATTTTTATAGTTTGAGGTCTTACATTTAAATGTTTAATCCATTTTGAGTTAATTTTTATATATGACAAAAGGTAGGGGTCTGGTTTCAACATCCACATGGCTGGCTAGTTATCCCAGCACCGCTTATTGAGTCCTTTCCCAATTGCTTGTTTTTGTCAGCAAATCACAACCACAATGAGATACCATCTCACACTAGTCAGAATGGCCACCCCTCAAAAGTCAAAAAACAATAGATGCTATGGTGAGGCTTCAGAGAAAAGGAACACTTATATACTGTTGGTGGAAGAGTAAATTAGTCCAGCCACTGTGGAAAGCAGTCTAGAGATTTCTCAAAGAACTTAAAACAGAGATATGATTCTACCCAGCAATTCCATTACTGTGTATATACCCCTCCGCCAAAATAAACCATTCTATCAAAAACACACATACACTCATATGTGTATTGCTGTATTATTCATAATAGCAAAGACATGGAATCAACTCAGGTGCTCAACAATAGTAGATTGGATAAAGAAAATGTGGTACATATACACCATAGAATACTATGCAGCCATAAAAAAGGACGAAATCATGTTCTTTGCAGCACCATGAATGGAGCTGGAGGCCGTAATCCTAAGCAAATTAACACAGGAACAGAAAACCAAATACTGCATGTTCTCACTTATAAGTGAGAGCTAAACATTGAACACACATTAACATAAGCAGGGGAACAATAGACACTGTGGACTACTAGAGGGAAGAGGAGGTGTGTGCGTTAAAATACTACTTATTGGGTACAATGCTCACTACCAGGATGATAGACTCCATATTAGGAACCTCAGACTCACACAATATTCCCATGTAACAAATCTGCACATGTACCCTCTGTATCTAACATGAAAGTTGAATTTTTTTTAAAAAAAGTTAATAAAAGCAAACATTGTAAAGGTAAAATAAGTATAAATAAATAAATAACAAAACTATTACAGAAGACCATTCCAGGTCTCTCCAGGAGTAGTGAATTGTACTTTCAAAAATATTGCTTTAAGATATCTGGAAGTTCCTCTACTTATTTATTTACAATTTGGGATGTGGGAACCAATCAAAAGCAGTTGCAATTATAGTAGTGAGTAAAGAGATTATCTTTTTGACTTGTAAAAAAAAAGATCTGTAAGAGGTGTAATTCACTATCCTCTTATATTAGTCACACAAAAAATGAGAAAGACGATGCTACCTGAAGCTAACGGCACCCTTTTGAATGGGACATCAGCTCTTTCAATATAAGCCAGGATTTAGTGCTACTATTATTGCAAACTAATTTCTTTGGATGTGTCTGCTCCAAAATGAAAACAACTAAGATAAAAGCAACTCATACGCATATAAAATAATGTTGATGGAAGGTTTAAAAAATAAATTCCAAGTAGCTTAGACTTAGAAATATAAAATATGAATTTCTCAAAAACCCAGATTAAGGTCATTGCATTAACTTAAATATATGTATTAAGAATATTGTATACTTACACTGAGGTTTCTAACAATTTCTTCAGAATTAACTGTTTCAAAAGAAGAAGAAATAAATGACATTACAATTGATAACAAACAAATGCAAAGAACGTGAACCACTCAGATGAATTTGATACATTCACTTATTAGTAACTATGATCTGATAAAATTAAATTAAAAATTATTTCAAGCAAAGAATTATTTTAGCATTTAGAACACGGTAGGATATAGTTCAACTTAACAATATTAGATATTACCATAGACTTTATAGAATGTACTTAAGCATGGGAATTTCCCACTTGTTTCTGTGTGGTCTTCTCAAGAAGTCAGTAGGGGGTCTGATAATCCCAATTTCCTCTCAGAATTAGAGAACTACGGTTATTCATTTTCAGTTTTACCCTTTATTTCATATAGGTGTCTTCATACTTACAACTAAAAAAGTCATGAGGTACATTAAGAGCTCTGATGCGGGGGGCAGGCCCTTCGTACATGTAGAAGTTTATTCTGGGAAAATAATCCGTCATGTATTCCATCTTGTTACAATAAGTCTGATCCATTCCTGAATCAAAAAATAATCATAATAATCCACTGAACATATATAAATGACAACTGTTGATCTCCGTCATGTCAAATAGAAGACATTTTATGTTACAGATCTCAAACCAAGTTTCACTGAGAAGTTACGCAATTCACTCTATTACTTTACTCTGGCAGAAAATTGTGGCAGTGGGGAAGGGTCATGTTTGAGGGAAGCACAGATGGGTATTATAAACAGATCATTTGTTCAACGTATAATAGATTAATGGAAGTAATTCTTACTTTTAAAAGTATATTATTTAGGCTGTGGCTCACACCTGTAATCCTAACACTTTGGGAGGCCGAGGTGGGTGGCTCACTTGAGGCCAGGAGTTCGAGACCAGCCTAGCCAACATGATAAACCCAATCTCTACCAAAAAATATAAAAATTAGCCAGACATGGTGGTGTGGTGGTGTGCACCTATAGTCCCATCTACTCAGGGGGCTAAGGCATGAGAATCATTTGAATCTCAAAGGTGGTGGTTGTAGTGAGCCGAGATCGTGCCACTTGCATTCTAGCCTAAGTGACAGAACAAGACTCTATCTCAAAAAAAAGTATAAAGTAATTTAAATTTATATAAAGAGTATGTGCTATAAAAAGATCTGGTAGTTAACTTTTTTTATTTGAAGATTTTTCAGACTGCATATATATATATATATTTTTTTTTTTTTGAGATAGTCTTGCTGTGTTGCCTAGGCTATAGTGCAGTGGTATGATCTTGCCTCACTGCAGTCTCCACTTCCCAGGTTCAAGTGATTCTCCTGTCTCAGCCTCCCGAGTAGCTGGGACTACAGGTGTGTGCCACTGCACCCGGCTAATTTTGTATTTTTAGTAGAGACGGGGTTTCACTATATTGGCCAGGCTGGTCTCGAACTCCTGACCTCAGGTGATCCACCAGCCTCGGCCTCCCAAAGTGAGGGGATTACAGGCCTGAGCCATGGTGTCTGGCTTGCATAGAAATTATTATTTTAATTAATTTCTTACAAAATTACACAAAAAGTTTCTCTTTAATTTTAAAACCATAGGGCAAAGTGTTAGGGAACAACCTTAGAAATTTTAAAAATACATTACTATGCTTCCCATTATCTGGATGCTCTAAAATATGAACAAAAATTCTACAGACACACTCTTTTTCCTCCTCATGCCCCATGGCTGGTCCCTTTGCAGATATTGGGGCTTGACTTTAAATGTCCTCCTCAAGAAGTCACTTTGACTACACTAGCTAGGAAGGATCTACTCTACATCTAGGAAAGTACCTAGCATTGACTAGGCACTTAAAAAATATCTGTAGAGGCCAGGCGCAGTGGCTCACGCCTGTAATCCCAGCACTTTGAGAGGCCGAGGTGGGTGGATCACGAGGTCAGGAGATCGAGACCATCCTGGCTAATATGGTAAAACCCTGTCTCTACTAAAAATACAAAAAATTAGCCAGGCGTGGTGGCAGGCACCTGTAGTCCCAGCTACTCGGGAGGCTGAGGCAGGAAAATGGCATGAACCCGGGAAGCGGAGCTCGCAGTGAGCCAAGATCGCCCCACTGCACTCCAGCCTGGGCGACAGAGCCAGATGCCATCTCAAAAAAAAAAAAAAAAAAAAATTCTGTAGAATGAGTGCATATGTACTTCAAAACTGTTTGAATGCATTTTGCATGAGGTGGGAGAGGGTGTCCCCACTGTTTCACTTCCTTTAACATTCGGGTTAATCAAAATCAAGAGTTAACCTCAAGTAGAGAAATGTGAGGTGACAGTAACTTTAAAGATGAAAAGCTATGAATAAACACACATCTATTTACATAACTAAAAAAATACACACGGTGTGGCAAAACTTGCCAGTTACAGTAAACTGCAGCCAATCTACACGAACGAACCATGGCTGGAATGAAGGTCCCAAAGCACTCTTTAGATTGAATAAAAACCCAACCACATCCCTGTTAAATATCATTAACTCCACTTTTACGAAACATAGTGTCTATGGGTAGGTTTTCAGGACTATTAGAAGAATTAAACTAGAAAATTTAATGTAGTCCTCTTTTCATCACAATCTACCACAATTCATTCCTTGCTTCTTCAAGAGACTTTAGGTCTAGAGGTAGAGATTTTAAAATATCACTGTTATCTGTGTATGATTCCTGAAGTGATAAATTATAATCAATAATAAAATAAGAATGTTTTTAAAAGCATACCATGGTCAGCCAGAAGGATGATATTGACACAGTTGTGCAAATTCCTCTGCTTCAGGCCTTCCATCAACATCCCAAAAGCACTATCAACTACCTGTAAGGCTGTAATTACCTAAAAAAATAATTTGGAGTTAAGATTGTCATAATGAATTGTTTTAATTAGCCAAACCATTATCTAATCAAGTAAAACTTAAACACATTTCAGTCTCTGAAATTGCTGGTTTTGAAACAGAACATCAGAGCCCAGCACTAGCACCCATGCTACCATATTTATCAAATACCAATTCCCTAAATTTCTATAAACAAAAATCTAAACCGTGCTTCCTACAAAGGAAGATAGACTGCTGGCCAATAAATACGTGAAACCACGCTGAATGTCAACAAACACTATCCAACTGTAAAGATTTTCATAGTGATGCTCTAAGTTAGAGAGAAGAGTGGACAGATACTTCTAAGACAGCCTAAAGGTCACACACCTTCCAGAGGATCATGTGACAATAGGTTTCCAAAGAGTTAAAAACAGCATCTGTAACCCAATAATTCTACTTCTGGGCATTTGTCCTAAGTCAACACTTGGAGTACAAATGGAGAATTGCATACAAACACAGTCATCACATTATTGATTTATAATTTAAATGCAAGGAAAAATAATTTATTTATTTATTTTTAGAGACAGGATCTTACTCTGTTGCCCAGGCTAGACTAAAGTGGCACAATCACCGCTCACTGCAGCTTTGATCTTATGGGCTAAAAGCAATCCTCCTGTCTCAGCCTCCTGAGTAGCTGGCACCACAGGTGGACACCATCACGCCTGGCTAATTCTTTAATTTTTTGTAGAGATTAGATCTCATTAGGTTTCCCAGGCTAGTCTCAAACTCCTGGGCTCAAGTGATCCTCCTGCCTCGGCCTCTCAAAGTGTTGGAATTACAGGTGTGAGCTAACACGTTTGGCCACAAGTAAAAATAAATGATGACGCATTTTTAAGAAGACTTACTCTATAGTCATGAAAAGATACTTTTAAAGAACAATGGGGCTGGGTGTGGTGGCTCAGGCCTGTAATCCTAACACTTTGGGAGGCTGAGGCGGGTGGATCACCTGAAGTCAGGAGTTCGAGACCAGCCTGGCCAACATGGCGAAACCCCATTTTGACTAAAAATGTAAAAATTAGTTGGGCATGGTGGCAGGCACCTGTAATTCCAGCTACTCAGGAAGCTGAGGCAGGAGAATCACTTGAACCCTGGGGGCGGTGAGCCAAGATTGCAGTACTTCACTCTAGCCTGGGCGAAAGAGCGAAACTCCCTCTCTCCATCCCCGCCCCCCAACAAAAAAAAACAATGGCATAGGAAAATAGTCACAAACAATGTTAAGCATTAAAAATGAAAACCAAACTGTATACATATTGCATAATCCTGATTTTGTTTTGAAATATATTTAGCATTTCTTAGTAAACATGCATGCACAGAAAATTAAAAGGAAATATATCAAAGTACTATTGACAGTGGTTGTCTCTAAATAGTAGAATTAGAGTTCATTTTTATTTTATTGTTTATACTCACTGCTTTGTGTTCTTAAATTTTCTACACTTTATGAATATAATTCATGAAACTGACATAAAGTTTAAGTAAATTTCACTGATGTAAATTTTCTGTGTGTGTGTGTTTTTTTTTTTCCCAGAGAATAAGAAAGCATAATAGCAATGGACTGGAGAAAGAAATGTTTTATCTCTCAGAGTACTGTTATAACAATGATTGCCTCTTTTTTTCTTTTTTTGAGAAAGAATTTTACAAGCCTGATAGAGTTAAGATCTTTAGTGCATTGTCTCTTGAAATCCTCACAGCAAATATTCATGGATGGAGCTACTGGAATGGTCAGTTGTAAAGGTCAGGAAACTTGAGGTTTAAAGAAGTTAAGTGACATGTTCACAGTCCTTCAGTTAATAAGGGACAGAGCAGGACTTGAACACAAGCCGCTCTCTACCTACTGCTCAATCCATCATCAACTCCAAGATGCTTTCCTGGCCTTCAGTCTTAGGGTGACCTGCACTTTGCTTTGCCAGCGAGAGTCACTGTTTCCACCTGTTGTCATGACATAACGTCCCCTTTTACATAGTCATCTGACTCACTCCCCCAACCACACCGAGAACCCCTCCTCTTCTGTCCTCTGCCAGCACCCTGGCATCTGGCTGCCACTGGACTCTTTACAGTTTTGAAATCACCTGTGTACCTGTCTGCCTCTCAAGCACAGCATGAGTTCTCGCAGGGAAGGGATCATGCAACCCAACTCATTACATATTTCTTGAACTCAGATTCTGTCACGAAGTACACACTCGATAGAACATGAAATGCCAGTCCCCAACTCTCACCCAGCCAAAGAAAAGAAACAAGAAATTCCTATAATAGGAAACAATTGAGTAGCTTTGTTAAGTTTGAGTGATAAGTTTTCCACTTAGTGAATGGGCCAAAACAAACTAAAATAGCCTTTTTACTGTCAATTTATAAGTCATATTAACTCTGATTAAAGGTATGTGATTAAAACTAACAATAATAATTAAGAAGTCACAAAACCTTCTACTTCCATTCATTTGCCTCTTCTCCTCAAGTTTTAAGTGACATTTGGTCGTAACCCTTCTATTTTCTCACTTTGCTTTCTCCTTAGGCCATCTCCCCTTCCATGCACCATCTATATGCTGCCGATATCCCAGATCTTCACCTCCTTTGAGCTTTAAATCCACATTCATTTGCCTTCTGGACATCTCCATTTGGACAACACAGGCACCTCAATTGCAAAACGAGCATCTCCCCAAACTTACCCTCCTTTAGTGGTCTTATTAATATAAATGGGACCACCTCCCGGCACATGATAGAAACTAGGAAATCAATCTTGATCCCCCAGCCCCCTCACCCAACTCACACTAAGTCATGTCAAGTCTATCTCCTAAATGAATCTCAGTTATATCTTCTTCCATCCACAATGGTTGCCTCTACCTTAGTCCAAGTCACTATTATCTCTTTTCTGGAATGTTGGGAAAGCTAACCTGTCTCTTCCCACCTGTCTTTTCCTCTTACAAAATAAAAGTGATCTCTACACACACACAGATCTCGTCCTGTCACCTCCCTTATTACAATGCTTCTCGTTTTACTTTTTCTAGCCTGCAAGGACTGGCAAGGCCCTGCAGAATTTGGTGCCTGACTCCTTCTCTGGGCTTCCTTTTAGCCCTCTTCCCTGTTTCACAATGCTGCAGACATTGGTGGGAGATAATTCTCATAGCTTATCCAACAGCTCTGGCACAGCAGAGCACAAATAAGGGTGAGTTGCTACTATTATTCTTACCATGATCACGCTGTCTACTTGCTGAGCCATCTAGCCATTTTGTTTGTCAGACCATTTGCTCATTTTATGTGTTCCTCCAATGTGCACAGCTCCTTCCTCAATAAGCCCACTTGCAAATTCTGTTTCCTTTTTGTCACTCAGAGGAGAGTCTCCTAACCAGGCCAAATTTGCACCCTACTCTAGACTAGATTGAGACTGCCTAGATAGATCTCTTGGAGGAAACTTGATCTTTTCCTTTGCAGCACTTTTCAAAATTATACTTAGAATGTACTTGGGTTTTAAACTAGACCACTGAATGGGGGGAAAAAAAGGACATGGTGTCTAATTTAAGTCAGCTCCTGAGGTGGAACGAATGCAAATACAGTGTCCCTTCTCAAATGACAAATCATATCAAACACGGCTAACAGTTAAAATAGAAAAGAACGGCTGGGCAAGGTGGTTCATGCCTGTAATCCTAGCACTTTGGGAGGCCGAGGCAGGTAGATTACCTGAGGTCAGGAGTTCAAGACCATCCTGGCCAACATGGTGAAACCCCGTCTCTACTAAAAATACAAAAATTAGCCTAGCACGGTGGCACGTGCCTGTAGTCCCAGCTACTCAGGAGGCTGAGACAGGAGAATTGCTTGAACTCAGGACATGGAGGTTGCAGAGAGCCGAGACTGCACCACTGCACTCCAGCCTGGGTGACAGAGCAAGACTCCGTCTCAAAAAATAAATAAATAAAAAATAAGATAAAATAAAAAGAAGGCATGGTAAATATATTTTAGATAGTTCACACTTACAGTAACCTGAAAAGGCATACAATTCTGTGATACAGTCTAGAGCTGTGCGGGAATATAACAGAGGCCCAAGGCTTAAAAGTGGTGAGGCTTGAGCAAGTCTCTATATTATGAATCATTTTGGCCTAATAGGAAGGAAGGAAAAAAAGCTTTTCTGAGAAATTACAAAGGCATGGTGCCAGAATGAATATGCTTGCATTCCAATTGAGGGCAATTGCTCAGCGAGTTTCCATGGGATGGGGAAATGCCATACTCATGGCAGCCTTTGCAACTTTCCATTGTGTCTAAGACAATAAAGGCTTTAGTGGAGTTTAGAAGACAGAATGGCTTTTTTTGCTAAAAGCAATATTTAAGGACTATGTTTGTGTAGTAAAATCATAACAGAATGGCCTAGATAATGAATAAACTTATATTAGAGAGTCCACTTCAATGATAATGGGAGCCTAGAAGGGAAATAACTCTGCCTGAGGTAATAACATGTTAAATCCAATTATAAGGAACTTATAAATGAACTGTGGGAGACTGGGCAGCTGGATATACCACAATGGACTTGCAGGTGACTTAGCCTGAAATACACCACACTAGTATGAATCGGTTTGTATAGTATCTAGCCTTAATGTTTTCATTATATGCAACAACAGTGCCACATCTAAGTATTCAATCAGGGTTTTTCAAATGATTCAAGATATAGTTAATAACGCAGTTGTCCTTTTTAGAATTTCAACTATTTTATGGTTAAGAAGGCAGTTGAACCATGGCATCCCTTTTATACCTTTAACTATTTTGATCTTATGTATGTATCAAATACATTTGTGCTCAGTAGAAGTTAAAGAATACTATTTTGTTTTGTGGGTTAGGGTTAGATGATTTTACATTGTTTTGTTTTTTTAAAACAAATAAACAAAAAAACTTACACTGGCACTGACTGGTCCAGCTGCATGTCCAGAGGAATCAGGTTCTTCAAAATACATGGTATAAAAACTGGGTCTAAGGGTAAAATTGAAACAGAAATATATTACCAATTTGCGATAAACTTACAGGCTCGATTGGGGGATTTTGTAGATCTTGGGCTTGCCGGCCATTGCCTTTTCTTTCTCTCTAACCTCCTCCTCTTTGTTCAGACCCGGTAGTTCTACTTGGCTCCAGCAAGGATAGGTTTCCTAACAGGAAGTAAATAAGACTTTCCCAGATATAAGTACTGGTACGCCCCTGTTGTGAAATTCTGTTTTGTTCTTGCAGTTAAGACCAGTTTTGGTGTGCCCCAGTCCTTTCCGTTTCCCGGTTTCTGACTTTTTGCTGATTCTTGGTTCTGTTATACTAAGTTCTTTCTTCTGGTGTCTGGTTTCTGATGCACTGTTTACCTGGAGGTCCTGGTTAGCCTTTAATGAGACTCCATGCTCACTCCAATCTGTGGGCATGGGCTTGATGGAGCACCTCTGGCTCTTGGAGTCAGTCCTTATAACTGAGTGTCAGGCCTGCTCACAGCTCTGCTCCATTCCATATCTGGCTTTGGTTCTGTGATATTTGCCTCTGCTCTCTGGTGTTAGCGCTATTTCTGTTGTTCAATAATGTCAACCACATTTTCGAAAACAAAAAGTTACCAGCTCTCAGGAATAATTTCCTTTATTTTATTTTTGAGACAGAGTCTCACTGTGTCACCCAGGCTGAAAGGCAGTGGCATGATCATAGCTCACTGCAGCCTCAAACTTCTGAGCTCAAGTGATCATCCCACCACAGCCTCCCAAGTAGTTAGGACTACAACTGTGTACCACCATGACCAGCTAATTTCTTTACTTTTTTTTAGAGACAGGGTTTCACTGTGTTGTTCAGGCTGGTCTGGGACTCCTGGGCTCAAGTGATCCTCCTGCCTCAACCTCCCAAAGTGCTGGGATTACACAAGTGAGACCCCCCTGCCCAGCCAGAAATATTTCATGAAAAGTGCCCATTAGAAGGCAAGGCCACATTGTTTCAAAAATAGCCAAAAATTGTAATTTAAAGTGAAGAAATAACTTCATTTTTTACCCATATATATGCCACTATGCCAGCACTTTTCTGATACTAGACATTACCTTTCAGCTTTGGGCAGGTCCAGCCATTTTAACAACGTAGAAATCCTCTCTTCATATGGGACACTTCTGAAAAAATAGAGTAGAAATAATTCTTTAAAATGAATCAAATCAAGAATAACTCCATTACATTCCTATTCAGAAAAGTGAATATCTTCAGCTATCCATTTTGTGTTCCTATATAATCACAATACTGAAAGGTATTCACTATTATTCAAAGGGATTTCTGTTTATAGATACACTTGCAGCACTATAAATGAAATGCAGATTATTTTATTTCATCCCACCCTTCTCTCCTTCAGTTTCCCCCCAAAAAAATAAAAGACAATTGATTATGATCCATTAATTCCATTTTTAAAAATTTATGCATATGCATGTATTGAACATCTATTGCCAGATACTATTTGTTCATTCAAAACAGAATTTATCAGTGAGTAAACCAAAGATTACATTCTAGTGCAGGAAGACAAGTAACAAACAATTGACCTAATATAAAAATAAAGTATATAGTGTATTAAAAGGTGATAAATGCTGTGGACCAAAAAAAAAAAAAAAAAACTACAGCAGAGTAACTGAGATGAAGGTGGTTTGGAATTTTAAATCTTAAGTACAACTGGGGTAAGACAATATTGAGAAGGTAATTTTTCAACAGAGCCAGAAGGCAGTGAAAGACTAGGCATTCAGATCCATGAAGCAAATCATCTCAGGGAGGGTGAACAGCCAGTGCAATGTCCTGCAGCAGAAGCAAGCCTAGTATGTTGAGTCCACCAAGACTCAGGTGCTCAGAGTGAGCACCTGAGGGAGTAGCAGAAGAGGAGGTCAGAGAGGTAAGGGGACACCAGAGGTCATACCACATAGGGCCTTGTAAGCTTTTACTCTGAGTGACACAGGGAGCCACTGAAATTTTGGTGCCAAATAATGCTATAATTGGACTTGCATTTTATTTTATTTTATTTATTTGAGATGGAGTCTCCTTCTGTCACTCAGGCTGGACTACACTGCAGGAGTCCCTGATATCAGCTCACTGCAACCTCTGCCTCCTGGGTTCAAGCTATTCTCCTGCCTCAGCCTCCAGAGTAGCCAGGATTACAGGCAATGTGTCACAATGCCTGGCTAATTTTTGTATTTTTTCTTCTGGTAGAGATGGGGTTTCACCATGTTGGCCAGGCTGGTCTTGAACTCCTGACCTCAAGTGATCAGTCCACCTCAGCCTCCCAAACTGTTGCGATTACAGGCATGAGCCACTGCACCTGGCTGGACTTGCATTTTAAAGGAATCCCGCTGGTGAGTGGGATGAGACTAGATTATAAAGGATAAGAAGCAGAGAGATGAGTAAAGAGGCAACTGTAGTTAATACAGGCAAGAGATGACAGCTCGAACCAGAGTGGTAATGCTACAGGTAATAAAAAGTTCTCAGGCTACTTAGATTTTTAATTAGAGCCAAAAGCATTTACTGAGAGACTGCTTGAGTGATATAAAGGAAAGGAATCAATGGTGACGCCCAAGATTTTTGGCTTAAACAACTGGATTAATGGAATTGCCGCCAAGATTAAGACAAAAACATCCTGATCATTTCTGCCCAACTGAGAGAATATCTGAAAGTGCTTCACTTCCACTACCGGTTGTAAGGCATGTATATGGAAGGAAAGGAGCCATTTTTAGCCACTTCGGATCCGGGCCAAAAGTAGGTGGCGGCTTTTAAACCTTGATACATTGCTGTCAGCCACATCTGTAAGAAGAGAAAATTTAGGATAAGCGAAAGTCAATAATTACTTTGGGTAGAAATGGTGTACCTTACCAGAAACTAAACAAGATTAACAGTTGCAACATGTATTAAAATTGAAATTTTAATCTTTGTAGCAATTAAAAGATATAATTATCTAAGAATCTGCCTCAAAAATCAAAAACGTAGCAAGCTACTAAGCAGCAAGATCATTTTTTTAAAAACTGGTAAAATTGGATGGTTCCTCTCTCCCTTTAAAAGAATTACAACCTGTAATCCCAGCACTTTGGGAGGCCGAGGCAGGTGGATCACAAGGTCAGGAGATCGAGATCATCCTGGCCAACATGGTGAAACCCCATCTCTACTAAAAATACAAAAAAATTAGCTGGGCGTGGTGGTGCGTCCCTGTAGTCGCAGCTACTCAGGAGGCTGAGGCAGGAGAATTGCTTGAATCCAAGAAGCGGAGGTTACAGTAAACTGAGATCGCACCACTGCACACCAGCATGGTGACAGAGTAAGATTCTGTCTAAAAAAAAAAAAAAAATGAGGAAAAACATTAACAGATAATCTTTCTGAGTAACTTCCAGATAGATACATTTATAACCCAACACCCAAGTTTAAACATAGCTCCTTGAGTTAACACCCATAAATGTTTTAAAAATTCAAGTTACAAATAGTGGTAAAACACCTTCCCACCCTCAGACCTCAGAAACTATATGGGTGACATAGAACTTGCTCCACTGAGCAAGAAGAGTGACCTCCTGCCACATTGAGAAATGGAGGTTACTTCAGTTGGCACGTGTAGAATGCTACATACTGGTTGCCCATGCCACCAGGCTTCATTATATTGGTCCTCTGAAGAAAGTGAAAAACTCTTGTTGAGATTTACATCATACATATTATTGTCAATGATGCCATGTGATTCCGGATACAAGCCCTAAAATAATAATTTAAAAAAAGATGTAAGATAAAATATTAGTAAAATAGAAATTTAAATTAAAATAGCACACCATCTATTACTCATATCTAAGAAAGGTACTATATACCTTTCAGTGTAAAACACCTGGACCTGAACTTAAATATCAGAAGATATTGTCATCCCTTGGCTTTCATAGGGCATGGTTCCATGACCTCCCTCAGGTACCAAAATCAGAAGATGTTTAAGTCCCTGCTAGAAAATCGCTTGGGATTTGCATATAACCTATGCATACCCTCCTATATATTTTAATCATCTCTAGATTACTTATAATAGCTAACACAGTATACATGCTATGTGAATCATTGTTGTATTGTTTAGGGAATAGTGACAAAAAAAGTCTATACATGTTCAGTACAGATGCAATTTTTTTCCAAATATTTCCTTCCTTCCTTCCTTCCTTCCTTCCTTCCTTCCTTCCTTCCTTCCTTCCTTCCTTCCTTCCTTTCTTCCTTCTTTCCTTCCTTCCTTCCTTTCTCTTTCTTTTCTTTCTCTCTTTCTTCCACTTTTATTTTAGGTTTGGGGGTACATCTGAAGGTTTGTTACTTAGGTAAACACGTCATGGGGGTTTGTTGTACGTATTATTTCATCACCCAGGTATTAAGCTGGTACTCAATAGTTATCTTTTTTGCTCCTCTCCCTCCTCCCATCCTCCCCACTCAAGCAGACCCCAGTGTCTGTTGTTTCCTCTTTGTGTTAATAAGTTCTTATTATTTAGCTCCCATTTATAAGTGAGAACATGTGGTATTTAGTTTGCTAAGGATGATAGTCTCCAGCTCCATTTATGTTCCCACAAAAAACATGAGCTTGCTTTTTTATGGCTGCATAATATTCCGTGGTGTACATGTACCACTTTCTTTATCTAGTCTGTCATTGATGGGCATTTAGGTTGATTCCACCCAAATATTTTTAATTCACAGTTAGTAGAATCCAAGGATTCAGAACCCACACATATGGAGGGCCAAGTGTATATATATATATTTTTTTTTTTCTAGTTCTACCATGTTCATAGCAGCAAATAAGAGACATTAGGCTGATGGCTTGTCCTGATGGTGTTAACGTAACTTTTGTGTGCTTAATAACTGTTTAGTTAACTGTTACACTTTCCCATATTAGAATAATGGTTAGCCACTGGTTATATTATCAATAATAGCAAGGAATTTACCAGATAGAAGCTTTCTATATATCAAATATCCTGGCTAAATTGAATTAATGGGTGTTACCAGCATTTTAAAGGCAGCCTGCCAAGTCTCTATCCATCTTCCCTGCCATCCACCCACCTATTCCACCAATCATTTATTTAATCAAATCCCATATATTTATTTAATCATTGCACACATTTTTATTAAATGCCTATAGATTTTAGGGTCTTTATTTTAGAACATTGCTAGGTATATGAATATGTATGCATATATATGTATAAAAATATATAAATAGTAAATTAATTGCATTTATGCATAATCTCTTATTTTATGTATACATATATGTATATATGGTATATATTTATGTATATATGTATGTACAATTATTATTTTTCATAGTAGTTCTATAAAGTTGTCATGAACACTAAACTAATGATTACTGAACCATTGCTCCTAGGAAAAATACAGAGTTAGGTTCCTGAGAGCCTCTGATTACAACAGTTTTGTCTTCTGATCAATACATAACCTTGTTTTATGAGTGTTTTTGTTTGAAGTCACCTTATTTTTGTATATTGTTGGTTCACTCATGGTATAACTCAGGCCTGAGCAAAGTTTACCTAACACACATATTTCCTCTGTAAGGCAATTCACAGCCTTCTTGCTCTTAGGAACACCAGAAACCACGTCAGCACTATGCAAGGGGACCATTTTAACTAGTGAAATAACTCCCCTAAAAACATGAGCATATAAAAAGTATGACATTCAATAAACAGTAAGATTGTGAAAATGATACTTGTTTATAGTATGACAGCTAAAACAAGATAGCAGAATATCTCCTGGTTAGACCTTAGCTAGGAACATGAGCATTGGGCAACTCAACTTTTTGTGCTTCTTTGTGATGGCTGCAAATGACCATAAATGCACTGTACTTATTGATTTGGGGGTTACAAATAAATTTTAGCGAGTAGGCAAACCCACAAATACAGAATCTGCAAGTAATGAGAATACATACATACATTTGTGTGGGGGTTAAAATTTAAATGTCATAGTTACTGTTCCATAGTAATAAAAGATTAAAACCCAAAGTAATAAAGACAAATATCTTTTGAGGCAGCAGATGCCTTAAATGTGTTCTAAATCTACCTGTCTTAAACAATTTAATTTTTATTTGAGTTCATTTTAATCATTCTACCTACATCTTTTTATATACCGAGGATAATTCACTTGCTTTTATTGCTTTATCTAAAGAGATGTAGACACTGTGAATTCTTTTATGAAAAAGAAGTTCTATTAAGTTAATTGTAATGAAAAGACTAGGAAAGAACAAAATTTCCCACATCAAAGTGGTTGGCCCTATATATAGCCTACTGTTCCCAGCAGACCTTCAGATAAACAAAGGGCAATCGAAAGACCAGAGGAAAATGGTATTTCTCACATCAAAGGGTCTGTTTTGGGCTCAGCACAGGTGAATTAACCTAATGCTGGACACTTATTCATAGTTCATACCTCACAGCCCTGGATTGGCCTCATATTGAGCCATTCCTTCCAGCCTGAATTCAGCCATGAACTATTCCCACATGTGCTCGAGAAGGGTAAATCTCAGAACTCCACCAGTTCCTGCCCAAACATGTCTGTCTTATGTGGTCAGTTCTGGTCTTTGGTCTGTCTTACCACTGGGTCAAGCACTCACCGTGACAATGGTGTAATGATTTGGGAAGGTTTTGGTAGGATACATAGCTCTCAGGTATTCTGAATGAATTCCACATGTTTCTGCAACAGAATATGGTGAGAAATTAGGAAGTTGTTTCTTCTTCAGTTTTTTGGATAACTAAAAATCTGAACATGAAAGTCTCCCAGAAAAATAGAAAAAAAAACTAAAAAGTTGATTGAAGATGGAAAGAGGTTGAAATTCTGGTCTCTAAGCTTCCTCCATTCCAGGGAATGTCAGTCTTTCAGGAGAGAAGTGAGCTAAATCAAGGTGTATATATTTTTTTTCTGGAAGAGCCAGTGATACACATGTTAGGCTTTGCAAGGCCATATGGTCTTTTTTGCAACACCTCTCCACTCTGCCATTGAGGCCCCAAAGCATCTGTTGACAATAAATAAATGAACATGGCCATGTTCCAATAAAACTTTCTTTATAGACATTGAAATTTGAATTTCAGGAAATTTTTACATGTCACAAAATATTCTTATTTTCTTCCAACCATTTAAAAATGTAAAACAGACTAGGCCCAGTGGCTCACACCTGTAATCTCAGCACTTTGGGAAGCTGAGACGGGCAGATCACTTGAGCTCAAGAGTTTGAGGCCAACCTGAGCAACACAGTGAAACCCCATTTCTGCATAAAAATTAAAAATTAGCTGGGTATGGTGGCATGCGCCTGTGTAGTCCTAGCTACTCAGGAGGCTGAGGTGGGAGGATTGTTTGAGCCCAGGAGATGGAGTCTGGAGTGAGCTGTTATCGCACCACTGCACTTCAGCCTGGGTGACAGAGTGAAACTCTGTTTCAAATAAATAAATAAATGAATAAATAACTTTTAAAATAAGTAAAACAATTCTCAGTATATATGGCAGGCCATACACAAACGAGCAGAGTGAACCAGATTTGGCCTATGGACCACAGCTTGTTGACCCCTGAGCTAAATGTACTCTATATTATACACTGCCAGTTTGTTTGCTTTATATAGCATTGGCAGCCAGCTGATAGTTCTTACATGTAAAGTATCTAATATAACAAAAGTCAACACTACTGTCTAGACAAATGAAAAAGGATTTCACTTGTATAACTGCATAAGCCTATGTCATGTAGTACTGTTTACAAATTAAGCTAACTTTACTGCTTCTTACTTTTAGTACAGTTTCCATTAGACCAGGGAAGTTTCCTGTGATCTGTGTTTCACAAAGTATGACAGTAATTTAGCTTCATTGTTCTGTTGTTTTCAATCTGTGCAATAACCCTGTTTAAAGAGGTCAGAACCACTGGGGCATATTGCTATTTCTTCTGCAGCAGTGAAGTACAAGAAATTTTCCACAGCAAAATTGTGTTGCCTCTGCTTCTAAAATAAAGCTTCACCATTATAGATTCTCTTTAGGTCAAAACAAAACATGAAATTGGTTGTCGTCCAAAAAGTCACAAGCTTTGCTGCTGAACACAATGAGTATTTTCTTAAATAGGCATGGGGTTGGTCTCCTTCCCAGCCTCTGATTCAGTAATTTCCTCCTTCAGAATCTTCTAGGGCCCCATGTCAAGTCCACTATACAGGATTCTCTGATGGGTATTGGAAGGTAGGAGATGAAGGAAAGGGAGTTCAAAAAATCTGCTCTTTCTTTCTTTCTTTCTTTCTTTCTTTCTTTCTTTCTTTCTTTCTTTCTTCCTTTCTTTCTTTCTTTCTTTCTCTCTCTCTCTCTCTCTTTCTCTCTTTCTCTCTTTCTCTCTTTCTTTCTTTCTTTCTTTCTTTCTTTCTTTCTTTCTTTCTTTCTTGAGATGAAGTCTCTCTCTGTCACCCAGGCTAGAGTGCAGTGGCATGATCTCAGCTCATTGCAACTTCTGCCTCCTGGGTTCAACTCCTGCCTCAGCCTCCCAAGTAGCTGGGACTACAGGTGCCTGCCACCATGCCCAGGTAATTTTTGTATTATTTAGTAGAGATGGAGTTTTGTTATGTTGGCCAGGCTGGTCTCGATCTCCTGGCCTCAGGTGATCCACCTGCCTTACCCTTCCAAAGTGCTGGGATCAGCCCCTGTGCCTGGCCAAAAATTTACATTTTTAACAAGCACCCCAGGTCATCCTAAGGTATTTAAGTTTGAGAACTGCTCCAGGACTTAATTTATAAAACATAAGATTAAAATAACCTTTATTTTTCTTATTTAATCAATATCACCAATAAGTAAATCTTGATCTCAATTAGGGAAAGACATTTAATATTGTTAAGAAGTCATATAACAAGAAAATAAAATGAGATCCAGTCCACTTACACAATTAAAATAATTGAAGTGGGAAAAAATTCATACAATGAACAGATACATAAAGTCAGTTTCAATATCCTTGAAACATGGGTGGCAAACTCAAATTCTTAAATGGTTAAAGCTAGAGGATAAAACAAAATGTAAACTAACCTACCAGTATTGTGAAAGTATGGCACCACCCTAGTTGTATCATGTCATAAATAAGACACATCTGCTGACTCTCTATAGACTCAAGCTACCGTTTTGTATCACCTGCCCTTGAACCACAGCTACTGAAGAAAGTCTACAGAAAGCACAGCCTTCTACCATGGTTTCTTCCAAATATGAATCATTTAAGTTATGCTTGAACAGACTACTTCTGGAAAGACACACAGTAAACCAATGAGCAGTTGCTTTTGCAAAGGAAAAGTAGGAAGACCAGGAAAAAGGTTTTGTTCATTTATTTTTACTTATACCCTCGAATATTGCCTTAAAGTGTTTACGTATGTATTTTACTTCTAAAAAAATTTAAAAAAAGAAAGTACTAAACAAAATATCTGAAAATATAAAGGAGATAAGCCTATGCAACTAGGTTTATAGTAACTAGAAACTTTAAGAAGCAGCAAAGGTCTAAATGGGTGAGTAGGTAAAGCAACCAAAGAATGCAAGGTAGGCCGGGCGTGGTGCTCATGTCTGTAATCCCAGGATTTTGGGAGGCTGAGGCAGACAGATCACCTGAGGTGAGGAGTTCAAGACCAGCCTGGCCAACACGGTGAAACCCTGGCTCTAATAAAGATATAAAAAGTAGCCCAGTTCAGTGGCGCACGCCTGTAATCCCAGATACGTGGGAGGCTGAAGCAAGAGAATTGCTTGAACCCAAGAAGCGGAGGTTACAGTAAGCTGAGATTGTCCCACTGCACTCCAGCCTGGGCGACAGAGCGAGACTCCATCTCCAAAAAAAAAAAAAAAAAAAAAAGAGCGAGACTCAGACTCAAAAAAAACGACAATGTAGTCCTTCCTTACGAAATTCTTATAGGATTGGCATAATAAAATAGTATTGAGGTATTTGTACAAATGGAAAAGATAGCAAACTGTTCACTAGTATTCACAGATTCACAGGCTGAAAATAGGTACTTTCATTTTATATGTAATTTAGTAGAATAACCTCTTAGAAAGATGAGCCATAATGTTGGCCTGTGTCATTTCTAGCACTCAAAAAAATAATAATAATAATAATAATATAAAGAAGAATAAGCTCTGCAGGGGCTTCATTCTTCCCAGAGTTGCAAGTATGCATTCAAGCCCTTGGCACATAAAGAAGAAGGGTCAAAAGAGAGCAAAGAGGAGTGATGTTAGCAAGATAACAGAATAGGAAATCTTAGACGACTCTTCCCTCAGCAGACACTATCATTCAATAGCCACACATAAATCAATTCCCTTTGTGAGAAACCCAGAGACTACTTGACAGGCTCCTGCTTACCAGGCAAGTATAACCCCAGTTACATCGAAACCAGTAGGAAAAGCAGAACCATTTCTTTGACATAATACCCATTCCCAAAATGGTGCTATATGAGGAGAGAACTCTCAAACTTTTGGTTTCTCCCCAAGGAAGGAAAAAATTGGACTACACATCTAACACTCCAATTTTTCCAGGTGCTGTCTGAAAAACTGGCTTCTATCTCACCTGAGTTAGAAGAGCTGAGGTCCAACATGTATTAGGCCCCTGTGTGCTACAAAGAACAAAGAGGAGATTTGAACTAGCACGCGGGCACTCACCACAGCTTCTGCTCTTGGCTCAGCACAGAGAAATCAGACAATAACCCCAACTCCCAGCTTCTCCCAGGGGAGGAAGAGTTGCACTAAGTGTCCAATGCCCCAACTTTTCCAGGGACTGCCCAAAGGACTGGCTTTTTCGGTCTTGTCTGTATTGGAGCACTAATGGAACCTAGCATACTCTAGTCACCTGGGGGCCAGTGAGAAAAAACACAGTGGTTTGATGTAGCATATTAGTCACCATAGCCCCTCTACCTGGTGCAGCACAGAGGAAAAAAAGCAAAAGAAGGAAGAAGAAGAAAAAAAAGCCCCACAAAACAAAACAAAATCCAGATCCCAACTTATCTCTGGGGAGAGAAAGATTTGGACAAGATATCTAATGATCCAAATTCTCTGGTGACTGCCCAAGGAGCTGGCTTCCTTCCAAGATAAGTTTTACTCATCTTGGAACACCAATGGGACCTAGTGTGCTCTAGACACTTGGGGCCCCTAAGAACAAAAAACAAGTTTGGACTAGCATGAAGGTTTAAGGGGCCTCCAGAATCCCTGATCAGGCCTACTGCTGAAGGTTTCTCCTACACAAGCCCAGTCCATGAAAACTGAGAAAGGTAACTGCTTTGTCCAATGTGCAGATGCCAACACAGAGTAAAGGAAAATGAAGAAATGGGGAAATACGTTCAAAATAAAGGAAGAAGATACATCTTCAGAAATTGACCTGAATAAAGCATAGGTACAATTTTCCTAACAGACATTTCAAAATAACTGTCGTAAAGATGCTCATCGAAGTGATGAGAACAATGCATGAATAAAGTGAAAATTTCCACAAAGAGAGGCAAACTGAGGCCTTTAAAAGTTATTCAGGCAAAGGAGCAAAAAGAGAAAAGAATAGAAAGAAGTGATGAAAGATTAAGAGAACTGTGGGACACCAACAAGTGGATTAATATATGCATGATGGGGTTTCCAGAGAAGAAAAAGAGAAAGAACCAGAAAGTTAATAGAAAGAAATAATGGCTGAAAACTCCCAAATCTAGCAAGGAAAATGGGCAACCAGATCCAGGAAACTTGAAGGATTCTAAATAAGATGAACCTAAAGAAAGCCACACCAAGACATATTATAATCAAATGTCAAAAGTCAAAGACAATTAATTTTGAAAGCTGCAAAATAAAAGCAACTCAATATACAATAGAAGCCCTATAAAACAATCAGTGGGTTTTTTTTTTGTTTTGTTTTGTTTTGTTTTTTTCAGAACCCTTACAGAACATTAAACACAATGCAACACATTTTTCTCAAGTATGCCTGGAACATTCTCCAGGATAGATCACATTAGATCACAGAACAAGTCTTAACATATTTTAAAAATTGCAATCATACCAAGTATTTTCTCCAACTACAATGGAATAACACTGGAAATCTATATCACAAGGAAAACTGAAAAATTTACAAATAATGTAGAAATAATGTAACACACTTTTGAACAACCAATGGGTCAAAGAAGAAATCAAAGGAGAAATTAGAAAATATCTTGAAACAAGATGAGTGAACATGAAAATAGAATGCAACAAAAGCAGCTGTAAGATGGAAGTTATAGTAATAAATGCCTACATTTAGAAAGAAGAACAATTTCAAATAAACTTAATTTTGCACCTCAAGGAACAGAAAAAGGAGCAAACTAAATCCAAGGTTAGCAGAAAAAAGAAAACAAGATTAAAGAAGAAATGAAATAGAGAATAGAGAAACAATAGAATAAATCAATGAAACTAAGAGTTGGTTCTTCGAAAAGATGAACAAAATTGACATACTTTTAACTAGACCAAGAAAAAGAGAGAAAACTCAAATAAATAAAATCAGAAAGAGGAGACATTACAATTGATACTGCAAATATAAAAGATTCATAAGAGAATACTATGAATAATTACATGCCAACAAATTGGATAACCTAGTAGAAATGGATAAATTCATAGAAACATACAATGTACCAAGACTGAATCTTAAATAAATAGAAAGTCTGAATAAATCTATAAACAGTAAGGAGATTAAATAAATAACTAAAATCCTCCCAAGAAAAAGACCAGGACCAAATGGCTTCACTGACAATTTCTCTACCAAAAATTTGAATAACTAATGCCAATTCTTCTCAAACTCTTCCAAAAACTGAAGACAAGAGAATGCTTTCAAATTAATAAGGCTAGCATTACCCTAATATAAAAGCTATACAGTCATCACAATAAAATATAATTTCAGGTCAATATTCCTGATGAAAATAGATGCAAAAATCTTTAACAAAATACTAGCAAAATAAATTCAACAACACAATGAAAAGATTATACACCATGATCATGTGGGATTTATCCATGGGGTGCAAGGATGGTTCAACACATGAAAATCAATTAATGTGATATATAGCATTAACAGAATGAGGGATAAAAATTACATGATCATTTCAATAGAAGCAGAGAAAGCATTTGATAAAATTCAACACCCTTTCATGATAAAAGCTCTCAACAAACTAGGAATACAGTCAGTCATGCATTGCTTAAAGACAGGGATACATGCCTAGAAATGTGTTGTTAGACAATTCCATCATTGTGCAAACATAATAGGGTGTACTTAACAAACCTAGATGGTAAAGCCTATTATGCACGTAGCCTATATAGTAAAGTCTATTGTACAAATCTATATAGCCTGTTATCCTACTCAATACTGTGAGCAACTGTAACACAGTGGTATTTGTATATTTAACCCTATCTATCTAAATATACAAAATGTACAGTAAAAATATGACCAGGTGTCATGAATAAGGATTGCAAGACTGGAAGTTGCTCTGAGTAAGTCAGTGAGTGACTGGTGAGTGAATGTGAAAATCTAGGACATTTCTATAAACTACTATAGACTTTATAAACACTGTACACTTAGGATACACTAAACTTATAAAAATGTATGTTTTTCAATAATCAATTAACCTTAGCTTACTGTAACTTTTCTGCTTTATGAACTTTTAATTTTTTCAACTTTTTGACTCTTTTGTAATAACACTGAGTTTAAAACACAAACACATTGCACAGTTGTACAAAAATATTTTCTTTCTTTATGTCTTTATTCTATAAGCTTTTATTTTTTAATTTTTTGTTTTTACTTTTTAAATGTTTCTGTCAAAACCTAAGACACAAACTCACACATTAGCCCACACCCACATGGGGTCAAGGTCATCAATATCACTGTCTTTTACCTCCACCTCTTGCCCTACTGAAAGGTCTTCAGGGGCAATAATATGCATAGATAGGTCATCTTCTATGATAAGAGTAGCTTCTTCTGAAATACCTACTGAAAAACCTGCCTGAGGCTGTTTTATAGTTAACAATTTTAATAAGTGGGAGTAAACTCTAAAATAATGTACAAAGTACAAGTATAGTATAAGCCAGGCACAGTGGCTCATGCCTATAATTGCAGCACTTTGGAAGGCCAAGGTGGGAGGATCGCCTGAGGCCAGGAGTTTGAGCCAGCCTGGGCAACATAGCAAGACCCCATCTCTTTTAAAAAAAAGTATAGTATAGTAAGTACATAAACCGGTAACAGTCATTTAATATCATTACCAAATATGATGTAATGTACATAAATGTGTGTACTTTTTTATGACTGGCAGTGCAGTAGGTTTGTCTTCACCAGCATCACCACAAAAATGTGAATAATGCATTGCACAATGACATTAAAATTTCTCTTACATCACTAGGTGATATAATTTTTTTTTTTTTGAGACAAGAACTCGCTTTGTCGCCCAGGTTGGAGTACAGTGGTATGATCATAGCTTACTGCAACCTTGAACTCCTAGGCTCAAGGGATCCTTCTGCCTCAGTCTCCTTAGTAGCTGGGACTACTGGCACATTCCACTGTGCTTAGCTAATTTTTTTTTGTTTGGTAGAGACAGGGTTTCACTTTGTTGCTCAGGCTAATCTTGAACTCCCTGGGCTCAAGCAATCCTCCTTCCTTGGCCTTCTGAAGTGCTGGGATTGCAGATATAAGCAACCATGCCCAGCTAGTGATGGGAATTTCTCAACTCCATTATAATTTTTTTTTTTTTTTTTTTTTTTTTTGAGACGGAGTCTCGCTCTGTCACCCAGGCTGGAGTGCAGTGGCCGGATCTCAGCTCACTGCAAGCTCCGCCTCCCGGGTTCACGCCATTCTCCTGCCTCAGCCTCCCGAGTAGCTGGGACTACAGGCGCCCGCCACCTCACCCGGCTAGTTTTTTGTATTTTTTAGTAGAGACGGGGTTTCACTGTTTTAGCCAGGATGGTCTCGATCTCCTGACCTCGTGATCCGCCCGTCTTGGCCTCCCACAGTGCTGGGATTACAGGCTTGAGCCACCGGGCCCAGCCAACTCCATTATAATTTATGGGACCATCATTATATATGCAGTCTGTTGTTGATTGAAATGTTGTTGGGTGGCACATGGCTGTAGAAAAAATACCTCAACATAATAAAGACTATATGAAAAGTCTACAGCTAACATTCTATTCAACGGTGAAAAACTGCAAGATTTTCCATCTAAGATCAGGAACAAAGCAAGACTGTCCACTCTCCTAGACTGAGCAATTAGGCAAGAAAAGAAAAGGCATCCAAATAGGAAAGAAAGAAGTAAATCTGTGCCTATTTTCAGAAGAAGTGATATTATCTACTGAAAGCTCTAAATATGTAAAAGCTTTGAATGAATTTTAGAACTAATAAATGCAGTAAAGTTGCAGGATACAAAATCAACATAAAAAATCAGTTGCATTTCTATGTATTAATAATTATTCAATCTCATTTATAAACATTGAAAACGATAAAATTCTTAGAAATAAATTTAAGAAAATAAAAGACTTGCATATGAAAACTATGAAATATTGGGAAAAGAATTTAAGGAAGACATAAACAAATGGAAAGACACCTCATGTTCATGGACTCGAAAACTTAATATTGTTAAAATGTTCGTATTACCCAAAACAATCTACAGATTCAATGCAATCTTTATCAAAACCTCAATGACAGTTTTTACAGAAATAGAAAAAAAATTAAATTCGTAAGACCCCAGATAACCACGACAATCTTGAAAAAGAACAAAGCTGAAAACATTAAAGCTCCTGATTTCAAAACACATTAAAAATCTTCAGTAATTAAAACAGTGTATTTTTAAAAACAGATGTATAGACCAATGAAAAAGAATGGGGAGCCCAGGCTGGGCCCAGTGGCTTACACCTATAATCCCAGCACTTTGGGAGGCCAAGGCAAGTTTGAGCTCAGGAGTTCAAGACCAGCCTGGACAACATGGCGAAACTACGTCTGTACAAAAAATACAAAAATTAACCAGTCATAGTGGCATGTAGTGCCTGTATTCTCAACTACTTGGGAGGCTGAGGGGATCGCTTAAGCCTGGGAGGCAGAGGTGGCAGTGAGCTGAGATCATACCATCACACTCCAGTCTGGGTGACAGAGTGACACCCTATTTCAGAAAAAAAAAAAAAAAAAACGGAATAGAGAGCCCAGAAATAAATCAATAAATCCATGCATATATGATCAACCAATCTTCAAAAAGGGTGCCAAGAAGAATACACAATGGGAAAGAATAGTTACTTCAACAAATGATGTCAGAAACTGGATATCCATATGCGGAGAAAAATAAACTTGAACTCTGATCTTTTACCATATACAAAAATCAACTCAAAGTATATTAAAGATTTAAAAGTAAGACCTGAAACCATAAATCTTCTGGAAGGAAACATAGGGGAAAATCTGCAGGACATTGGTCTTGGCAATGATTTCATGAACATGATGCCAAAAGCACAGGCAACAAAAGCAAAAATATACACGTAGGAGTATATCAAACCAAAAAGTTTCTGCACAGCAAAGGAAACAATCAATAAAATAAAAAAGCAACATATGAAATGGGGGAAAACACTTTCAAACCATATATCTGATAAGAAGTTAAGTTCCAAAATATATAAGGAACTTCTACAACTTGATAGCAAAAAATCCAATAGTCTCATTAAAAAATGGGCTAATGACCTAAATAGATATTTCTTCAAAGGGGAAAGATATTGTTCATCTCTAAAGACATACAAATATCCAATAGGTGTATGAAAGATGCTCAATGTCACTAATCATCAGAAAAATGCATATCAAACCAAAATGAGGCTGGGCACAGTGGCTCACACCTGCAATCCCAGCACTTTGGGAGACCGAGATGGGAGGATCACTTGACCCCATGAGTTTGAGGCCAGCCTGGGCAACATAGCAAGACCTCATCTCTAACATAATAATAATAATTAAAAATAAAAATTAAAAAATGAGATATCATATCACATCTGTTAGGATATCTAGTATTAAAAAATCACACAAAAAAACAGGTGTTGATGAAGATATGCAGAAATTGGAACTCTTGTACACTGTTGGTAGAAAGGCAAAATGGTATAGTTGCTATGGAAAACGGTATGGAGGTTTCTCAAAAACTTAAAAATAGAATTATATGATCCAGCAATTCCACTTTTGAGTATTTATCCAAAAGGGTTGAAATCAGGATCTCAAAGAGATTAGCACTCCCATGTTCACTGCAGCACTACTCATAAGAGCCAAGATGTGGTAACAATCTATTTCTCTTTCAAAAGATAAATAGATTTTTAAGGTGGCATATACATATAATGGAATATTATTTGGCCTTAATAAAAGAGGAAAATCTTGCAGCATGTGATAACATGGATGAACCTTGAAGATATGCTAAGTGAAATAAGCTAGTCACAGGAACACTAACACTGTATGATTCCACTTACATGAAGTTATCTAAAATAGTCAAAATAATAGAAGCAAAGAATAGGATGGTGGATTCCAGGGGCTGGGTAAGGGGGAAATGTGGAATCGTTAATCAATGGATATGAAATTTCAGTTTTATAAAATAAGTAAATTCTAGGGATCTGCTTTACAACATTGTGCCTATAGATAATAATACTGCATTGTACACTGAGAAATCTGTTAAGAGGATGATCTCATGTTATGCATTCTTAACATAATTTAAAAAGCAGACAGCAAATGACATCTGCTGTGGCCAATATAAGAGCTCTGCTGTTCATGAATGCCAAATTTGCAAACTCTAATCTCTGAAACTCTGCATATGTCACCTGCTGGATCTTTGCTGTCTACCTGCTACTTCTAGTCTTATTTGATCCACAGTTTCCCATCTAACTTTTCAGGAAGGCTGTCTTCTAAATAGGCCAAATCACCTCTATCCCACTTGACAGTTTCCTGATCTTGGCCCTTCTTTGTCTGCTGCCAGACCTGTACTAAGACAAGACAATGTTCTTGCCTGACTAAAGTGTGATTCAGAGACCATTTCCTCGTCCACTTAATAGTCACTCATATGACTCACTGCTCTGTGATATTGTTTAGGCTCGGTTTACGCCACCATGATGGCCCAACTCAGGCAGCTTGATGAAACCCTAGAGTTGGGGCCCTGGACTCCCTTAACCTCAATGCCTGCTGTCACATACCTCAATTCAAGACTAACATAATCCAAATCCTATTTAAACACATCTATCCTTTTTTAATTTTCCCTCAAAACAGACTCAGGATGTCCTGAGAATATGTCCCCCTCCCTACCACATCTATTCTTAATCGGGCCTCCTAAAAACTAACAGCCCCATTTTGCCTAGGTAGGCCTAGATGATCATAGCTTCACACATTTGAGGATTGAGATGTTGTTTACATGACTAAAAATTTTTTAAATGTTTTAAAATATTTTAAACATCAAAAGCAGAAAGCTCTTAGTGGCTGTATTTTATTGATGCCATTTCTAATTCTCAATGGAATGAGCAAATCAAGAAATTTTACTTTGGAAAAGGTTCAGTTCACCCTGGCTAGTCAAATTCCCTTTTGACACCAGATTTGATATCCAGTTTATCAAGACAAATTTAGATAAGAAAATAGAAACTGAGAAATGTTAGCTAACTTTGTAGGACAAAATGACTCAGCAGAAAAGTGACAGGTCCTGGATTTGGAAAACAATCTCTTTGCTAAAGATCTGCCTCAGGGAATGAGGGAGAAGCTGAAAAAATAATGCACCTTGAGTTGTAGGAAGTAGTGGTCTGTCTTCCGACAACCATGGCATTTTAGGGCTGCAATTAACAGTAGAAATCATCAGATCTAGTCATTTCGTTTTACAAATGAGGACACTGAGGCCAGGAAAAGTCAATTGACTTACCCAGAGTCAAACAGCTATTTTGAATACTTTGCAGAAAAAGAAAAACAATAAACCAGTAAAAAATGACACAAAATTTGAGAACTTTGGAGATATAAAACAGGGCCTCAGAGGAGGCAGAAGAAAAAGAGGAATTGCAGGGCAGTGAAAAGTGTGGGCCCTGGAGTTAGTTCTCTGGTTCTAACTATGCCACTTCTTAGCACTGTGTCATTGGGTACTCAACTTCTCTTTAAAAAAAAAAATATTATTAAATAGAAATGAGGTCTCACTATGTTGCCCAGGCTGGTCTCAAACTCCTGAGTTCAAGAGATGCTCTAGCCTCTGCCTCCCAAAATGCTAGAGTTACAGGCACTGGCTACCATGTCCAGCCCCAACTTCTCTTTATTACTACTTTTATTAAATTATGTGAAGGCTAAGTGTCCTAACACAGAAGTACAACATAGTAAAATTGATAATAAAAGAATTATAACACTTACTTAAATCCACCCATCATATGCCACATATCAAATAGCTATTTTTTGAAAGCTACCTGTACATTCTCACAGTAATCCTATCAGGTGGGAAGTCACCATTTCACAGATGAAGAGACTAGGGCACTAAAAGATGAAGGAAAGTTGTCTGAGACCTCACAGCTAGCAATTAGTAGAGTCAGGTTGTAGGCAGTTTAATTCCAGAACCAGAAATAGATCCTGGACTTGACATCTGCTGAAGTGGTGGGAGGTGCTGGATCTGTCTAGCCCACCCACCTTCAGGATCCAATTCTTGTTATATCCACCTTGCTAAGACCCAGAACCTAGGTCTGACAAACATCCCTTTCAAGGCAGTACACACGAATAGATTTCCACAGGACAGAAATTACATTCAAATACAAAACAAATCAAAATAAACAAACAAAAGGCTGACCATGCTGCCAAAATAAAGGTAGGAGAAGCCAGCAAGTATGAAAATACACTTCCTATTGAAAGTAGATACCACGTGGTAAAGTCAGAGAGGATCTAGGCTAAGACAAACCACTAAGGTTAAAAGTCAGAAAGAAAGTTGCATCATCTAGAGATTGACTAACTAGGTGTCTTTATCATTTTCATGCCACTAGTTATAGAAGACTTACTCAGTTTATTGATATTTGGCATTAAAGTATCCCACGTGTTTAAATATTCAGCTCTAAATCCATCCATAGAAAACAAGATAACAGGTGGCAGGTCAAACCTGAAAATGAAAAACAAAATTTGTCCATTATTTTGGATCGTTATATTTACCTCAAAAGCATTGTAATCTTTTTTTTTTAGACCTGTGTTTAAGGTAAAATAATTGGGTAACTTTTGGGCCATAGCCAGACACTGTCATTTTTTTTTTTTTTTTTTGAGGCACAGTTTCACCGTCACCCAGCCTCTACCTCCTGGGTTCAAGCGATTCTCGTGCCTCAGCCTCCCAAGTAGCTGGGATTACAGGTGCATGCTGCCACACCCGGCTAAATTTTAGTAGAGATGGGATTTCACCATGTTGGCCAGGCTGGTCTCCAACTCCTGACCTCAAGTGATTCACCCACCTTGGCCTCCAAAGACCTGGGATTACAGGCATGAGTCACCGCGCCTGGTGTAAAATTTTACTTCTGTTACACACACACACATTTCACAGATGTATAGTTTGATAAATTTTCATTAACTGAACTCCACGGTGTAGTCATCACCCAGATGAAGAAACAGAATATTATCAGGATGCTTGTGCTTCCTATGGTCACTACACTCTCCAAACCACACCCTACCAAGGATGATCAGTATCTTGATTTCCAACAGCATAGATTAGCTTTGTCTATTTTTGTACTTACATTTATATGCAAATAAAATCATACAGTATGCATTTTGTTGAGTCTCAATTCTTTTACTCGACATTATGTTTGAGATTCTTCCATATTGTTGCAAGTAATTATGGATCATTCATTCATATAGCTGTCTAATATTCCAGTGAATGAATAAACCAGAACTTATTCTACTGTCCACGGGCACTTGAGTACTTTCCAATTTGGAAAGTTATTAGGTTTCCAGACCTAAGAGAACCTGTGGTTTAACTTCATTTACATAAATTCTAAAACAGGAATGTATGATGATAGAAATCACAATAGTGATTGTCTTTGGGAAGTAAGCAATGGGAAGGGACATGAGGTATCTTTCTGGGATGGTGGAAATATTCTATGTGTTGGAAATATTCTATATTAGTAAGTTACATAGCTTAGTGAATTTCCAAATTGCATTATACTATACAATTAAGATAGGACCATTTCAATGTATATGAACTATAGGATACCCCAATTTAAAAATAAAAATGGAAAACTGGGACTGTTTGAACTGCAGTGTGCAGAAAATTCATGAAGAAATTAAAGTGGCCTAGTGCAATTTGCATGAGAAAATACTTATTTTTTTCATAAAGTCATTAACATAACTCTGATTAAAAATTTTATATTCATAAATATGCCATTAAAATAACTTGGAAGATTAAAGACAGGGTCAACTGTCTGTGGGATCAAGAGTGGGATCCAAAGATCCAATGCACCCCTTTTTTAATGGCCAGCTTGCCTGTCCAAGCTAACTAGAGAGTGCATTTTACATTCTGCTGATATGAACATTCTTGTAGCTAAAACATCCTTAATTATTTGCTAAAGATAAATTCATAAAGATCACATTTCCTGGTCTTATGACAAACTTTCAAAGGAGACTAAAATATTGCCACAATTCATTCCCAACAATAGATATTAACTTATACAGTACTTTCATAAACAAGACAGTTAGCTGGGACTTTATATACACAAATCACGATGTACTGATTATTTCATGGAGTAAAAGTTGTATCTTCTTTTCATTTTTATTTCTCTGATTGCTAAAAAACTTGAACATTGCATCCATATTATTTTCATTGCCTGTGATGAAGCTTGAGTAAGAGCTCACTACATGCCAAGAACTGTCATCTCTGATCTATTATTTCACTAGGATCAGGTAGCTTACCCAAGGTGTCCCACCACCAGTAGGGGCAGAGTTAGGCTATTGGCTCACACCTGTCTGATTTAAGAGTCTAAGCTCCTTACTATACTATGATCACTAGCAAAATAGTAAGGCAAACAAGCAAAGAGAATACTAGCATAAATGTCTGTCAAGAGGGTTTTATGTAATGTCTTTAGCCACTATAAAATTTTTACCAGCAAATATTATTCATGGTGAGCAGAATCATCATTGTCCATTTTCCTTGCAGGGATGGAAGGTATAGGCAGGAATGACTTCAATAGAATAAAGAGATTGAGGGGTTTGTAGGTGATGGTCAGTGTCCTACTGACCACCACCACCACCCCTTTCCTCACCAGGTTCCTTTCTAGTCTTGCCTTGCATCAAGGTTGCCAAATCAGTCCTGTAATTTCTCTGGGATGCTGCTCCAGCTCTCAAATCCTCAGGGGGACAGTGATTTGCCAGTTTGGAGAAGAACTAATCATTTGGGCTTAGTCATCTAGGTTTGTTGAGACTCTTTACAAAGACTTTAGTGAAAACCTTCCTGCTCACCTAATGTCTCTCTCCTCCCAGTTATCAACAGGTGAGGGAGTCTTGGTGCCTCAAACAATTCTTACCCTTCTTCAGGCCCTTACCCCTTCTTCTGATGAATCGCACAGCATCACGGGCTCAGCCTATGACTTGAGGGAGCGTTATGCCACAGAGACTCTGGGACCTTGCTGCCTGGGTTTGCTTCCTGTTTCCAGCAACCACTAGCAATGCAGCACTGGGCAAGTGATTTCACAGCTTTTGCCTCCATTTCATTCTTTGTAAAATGAGGATGGAGATAATAGAACCAAAGGGTTTTTATAAGGACTAATATATAAGATGACTGTTGTGTAATGTACATGCTGGTACATAATAAGAACTATATGAATGTTAGCCAGTATTAGTATGCTTTTCAGAGATGAATTGACAGGGTAATTTGAACTACGAGAAAATGCCATGGGCACACCTTAATAGATTCAAGTATCAGGTTCATCCAATAAAACAAGTGACTACAGAAAAATTTCACTAGAAAAATATTAACAATTTCTTGAGTAACTACTATGCACCATGCACCAGAACTAAAACTAACCTACTGCTTGATAACTCACCAAGCGTATTCCCTTGCTTTAGGTCATTTAATTCTCACATGAAATTATCTGATCCTGGCATTATTATTATTTCAATTTCATAGATGAAGCTCAGAGAAGTGACTAGTGCAAAAGACCCACAGGCAAAATCAGGACTCAAACTTTTCTCATTTTATTCTAATCCTTTGCTCTTCCACCCACAAGGTGGGAAGAGAGCAGCTGAATCTGAGCTACAAACCAAAGTAACATGGAACAAAAACAGGCACATTATCCATACTCCTTTTCAAAATGAAATAACACTATTTAAAAATGCCTCCACTGGGCCAGACACAGCAGCTCATGCCTGTAATCCCAGCACTTTGGGAGGCCAAGATGGCAGGATCACTTGAGCCCAGAAGTTCGAGATCAGACTGGGCAATGTGGAAAAACACTGTCTCTAGAAAAAATACAAGAATTAGCTGAGAATGGTGGCACATGCTTGTAGTCCCAGCTACTTGGGAGGCTGAGGTGAGGGAATTGTTTGAGCCTGGGAGGTGGCAGCTGCTATGAGTCATGATGACGCCACTGCACTGCAACCTGGGCAACATACTGAGACCCTGTCTTGAAACAAAAACTGCCTCCACTGGCCAGCACAGTAGTTCATGCCTGTTATCACGGCATTTTGGGAAGCCAAGGCAGGAGGATCACTTGAGTTCAGGAGTTTGAGTCCAGTCTGGGCAACATAGTGAGACCCTGTCTGTACAATAAAATACAAAATAATGTTTAGCATGGGGCCCATGCTTATAGTCTCAAATACTTGGGAGGCCGAGATGGGAGGATAGCCCGAGTCCAGGAATTTGAGGCTGCAGTGAGCTGTGATCGTGCCACTGCACTCCAGCCTGGGTGACAGAGTGAGACCCTATCTCTTGATAATAATAATAATAATAATAATACTTAAATTTAAAAACTGCCTCTACCAATTCCTCCTAAAGCCAGGTATTCCTTTCTTTTTCATTCACCCTTCCACCATTCTCCCTTACTTGGCCCAGAAAAGTGTGAAGGGCAGCGGGGTGGATGGAGAAATGGGGAATCCGTGCTGGCTTGAGGTGATGCACATTTCCAGGCCCCGGCAGTCAGCAAAGCAGCCATGATAAATGTGTGGAAAAGATGCACACATTTCTGTGGGGCAGGAGTGTCACCTCACCTGTTCATCACCTGTGCCCCCGACAAAGCTCTCCTCATCCACCCTTCAAAGACCTCCTCTCATTTCAAGGCCTGCACAAACCTCTTTCCCTGCTCTCAACAAGAAGAAATTTGAGGTACCAAGATGTAAAATAGAAAAGAGTTCTGGCCAGACATAGTGGCTCATGGCTGTAATCCCAACACCTTGGGAGGCCCAGGAGGGAGGACTGCTTGAGGCCAGGAGATAAAGATCAACCTAGCCAACACAGCAAGATCCTATCTTTATTTAAAAAAAGAAGACAGGAATTAAGTTATTTAAAAAAGGAAAAGGAGTTCTGGCAGAAGTAATTTCAAGTTAATTTCAATTCTGACCACAAGACCTTTGGAATATCACTTATTTAATATTCTAACCAATTTTTTAAGTCATTACTGTGGCTGGGTAGAGTGGCTCATGCCTGGAATCCCAGCATTTTGGGAAGCCAAGGCAAGTGGATCACTTGAACTCAAGAGTTTGAGACCAGCCTGGGCAACCTAGTGAAACCTCATCTGTACAAAAAAAAGAGAGAGAGAGAGAAATAAAAAATTAGCCAAGCATGGTGGCGTGCCTGTAGTCCCAGCTACTCAGGAGGTTGAGATGGGGAGGATCACCTGTGTCTGGGAGGTCAAGGCTGCAGTGAGCTGTGATTGCACCACTACACTCCAGCTTGGACAAGAGAGCAAGACCCTGTCTCAAAGACAAAAACATAATAAAGTCGTCATTGTAAGATATGAATATAATAAATTAATATAAAAGGTCTTTGTAAAAAATAAAGCAAACAAAAGTCCATTAGAACTTGGAACCCACAAAAAATCTAATCCTTTGTCAACTATTCTGTTTTGAAATGTACATGAAGTGGAGGAAATTCTACTCTGCATCTGAACTAACTACATTCTTATGTGCACCTTTGTTAAAGGAGGATAAAAATCCCTGTATCAGTCATGCTTACCCTTCTGGACACTGAGACTGCTGGGCTGTGTCACAGTTTTCTTCCAGCCATGAGGTTTCTCCTGAAAAGCATAAGATTGAAATCTTTATACTTGCTGCACCACAGACAAGAAACGAGAAGCAAGTGTTCAATGGACATGATCTTCCCAAACTACTTAATTTCTGTCCCATGACTAATTTCTTCTAAAACATGTAAAATGCATTTTCAGTTGTTGGCAAAGGCCGTGTCTCTAGTGACTTGTAGAGACCAGTAATCTGCACTAACTGAATACCAGGAAGTCTATCTTTACCAAGAGAAACAGAAGGGATTTATTTATTTATTTTATTTATTTATTTTGTTTGAGATGGACTTTCACTCTTGTTGCCCAGGCTGGAGTGCAATGGTGTGATCTCAGCTCACTGCAACCTCCACCTCCCTGGTTCAAGCGATTCTCCTGCTTCAGCCTCCCAAGTAACTGGGATTGTAGGCATGCGCCACCACGCACGGGTAATTTTGTATTTTTTGTAGAGACAGGGTTTCACCATGTTGGTCAGGCTGGTCTTGAACTCCTGACCTCAAGTGATCCTCCCGCCTTGGCCTCCCAAAGTGCTGGGATTACAGATGTGAGCCACCATACCCAGCCCCAAAGGGGATTCTTTTAGATGAAAAAAAGATATTTCTTCTGTTTCTTGATAATGTTTTTTGCCTCAAGAACAATATTTTCCCAACTGCTAGAATAAATGGATTTAATAACTATAGACATACAGTCTAAAGAAGAGAAAAAGGAAAGTATCAAGAAAAAAAAAAAAGAAAGAAAGAGCCAGTGAGAATGACTGATATCAAATGGGGGAAATTTAACAAAATTTTAAAATCTTAACAAAAATTAGCAAAAACAAAAAATTTTGCTTCATGGATATTTCTCATTGTAGAACATTCTAGCTCATTAGTAAAGTAGAAACGACAGACTATCTGCAACGCCTAGTGTCACCATCTGCAACGCCTAGTGGATCTCGGCAATGCTTATCAATGGCTAACATATCCCAAAAAACACACCTGCAGGCATGATGTGCCTCTTGATGGAAATTATCTCTATCTTTTTAGATATGTACTTAAAATATGTACCTAAATACATATTTTAGATGAATGATACTCTTGGTTTTGCTTTGAAACAATGTAAAATTATGGAAGAGAGGCTGGCAATGATGAGCATATTTTGTTAAAGAAAAAAATCTGAAAGTTGGAAATAGGCAAGAGGACTGATCATTAGACTTCATTATAATGTCATGCTGGGAATTATCTAAAAAGCCCAGCAATATATTATCCAACTATCAAGGGGTATGTATCTTTATCCAGCTTACTCTTTATTATTCATTTTACAAGTGGTTTATTTGGGAGTAATAGATAACTAGTAGAAAACAAATAACAATATAACTGATTCATACCTGATAGCAAATAAATTGTCCTACAGAAATGCAATTCATTTATGTCCCACCAAAAGATATGGTTCTAGTGATTTTATTCCAACATTCTTTCAGTCTTATATACACAATTTAGTAGCCTAGTTTCTTATTCTCTTTGAACTTGCTTTAATTCTAGTTGGTTATCTTATAAATGAGTTAGTAAATCTTTGACATGTTCATTTTATATTCAAAATTATACTTTGTCAATGTGAGACAAGATTGGCCATGAATTGATAACTGCTGAAAATAGTTGATGGACTTAGAGAGAAAATATCATAATATTCTCTCTACCTCTGTATGTGGTAGAAATTTATCATAATGTTTTTAGAAATTCTAAACTTAACAAAATATAAAAGTAATTAGCTGGTTTCTCAAACAAAAATGATTCAAATTCTCTCAAACTACTCTCGGAAGATAAAATTTTAATAAAAATTCTCAAACTACTCTCAAAAGATGCAATTTTGACAAAAATCATTTAGCTTTTTTTAATTCTAAAAGCTGGTAGGCACATTTAACATTTAAAATATAAAGTGTTAACTCTCAGAGTGAGAAAACATTTATATTTGTTTTAAAAAATAAACTGAAATGATTACATTAACTCCATCAGAGTAACCAGTGAATTCAGTTAAAAAGAAAAAAATTACCATATGGCCTAAGCATCCATGTTGAGATTAAAAAGTTAAAAGTTACCAAACTGGAACAGAAGAAGGGAGAATAGAGAGGTTAGAGTTAATATGGTCAGTGAATTTGTTAGAGAAAGAAGCAAACTAAAACCTATACTTGCCTTGTGAAATTAAAGAAATCTTGAAATGATACAGTATTGAGTATTAAATATTGAGTAATTATTATTTTTAAAAAGGAGTTACCATTTCAGACTTTTCTAATAACCCGTTTCAGGTGATTTTTAATTATATTTTGTATAAAAACTTATTCATCCATTGGTACACAACTTATTTTCTATTCATAGATTATAGTTAAGGTTTCTACTACAATATTTTCATCCAATTTCAGAAATCAGAATTCAACCTAATCTTTTTTTGTCAAAAGTATTAAAATTGTCAGCTCAGTTTGGTGTGAGGTTATAAAAAGAGATTGATAGCTTGAAGAAATTTGGTTGATATATGTATATGTGCATTTTTCATAAATTTCATCAGCTGTTTGGAGGAATTGGTGATTTTTTTTTTTTTTAAAGTCACATTACTTATAAAGGGGAGTGGGTAGAATAAAGAGTTGAATAACCTGAATCCTAATCTTGACTCTACATTAACTCCGTGAGGATACTTAGCAATTTAAACCGTTGAGGACACATTTGTTTTGGCAATAACAACATTGGCTTAACAAGATGATATCAGAGCTAGAAAACCTCATTCTCTATATTTTAACTTTAGGATCTGCTATTCAGTGTCTGAAACTACAACCGCATCTGGCAAGGTCATTGGATTGGAAAAGACTTTGCCTTACAGACAAATAAGGAATTTTAAGATCTCTCTTCTATATCTATGCTGTGAGTTCTCCTCCTCTGTGGTTACAAACCGCATTTCATCCCACAGTAAATGCATTTGATCTTTTCTTCTACATGGAGTAACTAAAGATTCTCTGACTTGTTTTGATTTTTGCAGCCTAGCATAGCTCTAGGAAACTCACGGAGTTCCTCTGAACTTGCAGGGGCAAATGAGTCAACATGCTCCTGCTTACCTTGGCAAACACTCTTATAGTCAGCACAGCAATCTTTCCTCTGCAAACAGTCATCTGAACAAGAGCAAAGGCTGGCCTCTAATCTGGTCTCTCCACAACGAAATTTATTGCACGTCCATATTCGAGCTGTAAAACGATACAATTCAGTTCTGAGCATTTAAGCCTCCAATATAAAATACACAAATTTCATTTATTTACTGCTATATTATAATAATACAACCAAATATAATAATACAATACAATTCTTTATTGTAAATAATACAATCAAATAATACAATCAAATTATTTGATTGTATAATAATACATTTGATATACAATTAAATAATACAAACAAGAATTTCATTTATCTGTATTAATAAATGAAAATACATAATGCCAAATGAGGGGTAAACCACCACTTTTCTTAATTAGCTAGGTGGCAGAGAGAAATGCAGCTTTATAAACTACAACCCAGGTTTACTTAGCAGGTACACTGTGAGCTTGGAGAAGATCTGGACACGGCTCCCATTCCCACCCAAGAGCAGGAGCTCCCCAAAGTGAAGAATCACTAGCCCTGACTGATTATTGCCACCCAAGAGCAGCTTTGCCCAGCCTTGTCTAAGGACAAGCAGCAAGGAAGAAAAGGTGACAACAGAAGTAACAGGAGCACAGTCATGTCTTTGAGAATGTAGGCAGGTCAAGGTACTTCTCAGTGGAAAGTGACAGCAGTGACAAAGCAGCTGCCACCCATGCCTCGGGGGTTCTCCCAGGCTATGGACTTAGGATGAGAACAGTTTCAATAAATCCCATTGCTAAAAGCAGCAAGAGGCTGGAGGAAGGTGGCTTGGCCCTGCCACCTGCTAGGAAACAGTGACTAAAATCAACGTCAGCCTTGTTCTGAGACAAACACTCTCAATAGGTAACTTTTGTCCACGTCGGTTATATATAGATTTCTTCCTTCTCCAGCATTTCTCATTTACATAGAAAGAAAAGGGTTTTGGAGATTAAGTAAAGGGAACACAGATCTCTATCTGTACTGGGTTATCCTCTCCCTCTTGCCCTTTTCAGGGAACATAAAGTAAAGAACTCTACTCTTCTAATCTTCACTCTCCTCCAACCACTAGACACCCCCCTCCACCACCTTCCCAGATTATTTAGGGAATTAAACATTGCAAGCTGCCTTTTCCACCTAGAGAACAGCATTTCTCAAATTGTGCCCTGTGGCATACTGGCATCAGAATGATCAAGAATCACCAGCTTTCCAAGTGACTTTTATGCATCTTGAAGTTTGAGAACCACTGCAAATGAAACAAACAAGATGTTGAACTTCAGCCATAGTAAAACTCCACTGAAACGTATGTAATGATACAGCATTTCATTTACCATAGCCTGTTATTCCTCCACCTTGGTTAAATAAAGTGTGAATTCTGTATTTATAAGGGAGAAATGATAATAAGACCATGTATAGGTGTTATAGGTTTAATTGTGTCCCCTAAAAAACGTTGAAGTCCCAACCCCCATTACTTGTGAATGTGATCTTATTTAGAAACGGTTCCAAATTACTTGCCGAGGCCAGGTGCAGTGGCCCACACCTGTAATCCCAGCACTTTGGGATGCCGAGGTAGCAGGATCACTTGAGGCCAGAAGTTCAAGACCAGCCTGGCCAACATGGTGAAACCCCGTTTCCAACAAAAATACAAAAATTAGTTGGGCTTGGTAGAGCACTCCTGTAGTCCCAGCTACTCAGGAGGCTGAGGCAGGAGAACTGCTTGAACCCAGGAGGTGGAGGTTGCAGTGAGCCAAGATTGTGCCACTGCAATCCGGCCTTTGTTTCAGAAAAAAAAAAAAAAAAAAAAAAAAACACACACACACACACATGGATTTAATAACTATAGACATACAGTCTAAGAAGAGAAAAAGGAAAGTATCAAAAAAAAAAAAAAAAGAAATAGCCAATGAGAATAACTGATATCAAAAGGGGAAAATTTAACAAATTTTTAAAATCTTAACAAAAATTAGCAAAAACAAAACATTTTGCTTCATGGATATTTCTCATTGTAGAACATTCTAGCTAATTAGTGAAGTAGAAATGACAGACTATTTCATTTCTGTCTTTGTTTCAAAAAAATTACTTGTAGATAATTAAGTAAAATGAGGTCATTAGGGTGGGCCTTAATCCAGTATGACTGGTGTTCTTATTAAAAGGGAAAATTTAAACACAGACACAGACAGAAAGAAGACTATGTGAAGAGACACAGATTATGTGAAGATGAAGGCAGAGCCTGGAGCTGTGCTGCCACAAGCCAAAGATTGTCAGCACCCACCAGAAGCTAGGAGAGAGGCATGGAGCAGATTCTCTTTTGGAGTCTTCAGGAGGACCCAACCCTGCCAACACCTAAAAGTTGGACTTCCAGTCTCCAGAACTGTGAGAAAACAAACTTCTGTTGGCTAAGTCACTCAGTCTGTGGTAGTTTGTCATGGCAGCCCTAGGAAACTAATACACAAGGTATGTAGATGAAAATTTGGACACAGACCTGACGCAGTGGTTCATGCCTATAATCCCAGCACTTTGGGAGGCCAGGGTGGGAGAACTGCTTGAGCCCAGGAGTTCAAGACCAGCCTAGGCAACATGATTAAGTTTTGTATTTTTAGTAGAGATGGGGTTAAAAACAATTAGCCAGGTGTGGTGCTGCATGCCTGTGGTCCCAGATACTCAGGAGACTGAGGTGGAAAGATCAATTAGACTCAGGAGATTAAGTCTGGAGTTAGCCATGATCATGCCACTGTACTCCAGCCTAGGCAACAGAGTGACACTCTGTCTCAAACAAAAGGAAAGAAAAGAAAAAAATTTGACATGTATTAATAGTAGCACAACCAACATGCTAATAAACTTATTCTCAGAACTCATACTTGATTCCACACAGGTGTCTTCAAAATCCCAGCAGCAATCGCCTCGGTCTTTACATGCCACATCACACCGGCAGTTCTCCAGTCCTCTAAATGATGCATCAAAGCACTTCTTCCTGCAGCTGCCTGCAAAGTAAAGGAAATAGGGCCGAAACATTTAGGAGCTATCCAATATCTCACACTTAAACAGTGGAAGCATACAGGAAGTACATGGCACAGACTACGACAAACAACTAGATGATTTTTATGGTGCTACAAAATCTACCAGTGCAATGTAATAAATAATGACACTGATATGTCCAGGTGCCATGGCTCATGCCTATAATACCAACACTTTGTGAGGCCAGGGCGGGAGAATCACTTGAGGTCAGGAGTTTGAGACCAGTCTGGCTAACATGGCAAAACCCCATGTCTACTAAAAATACAAAAGTTAACCAGGCATGGTGGTGCACACCTGTGGTCCTAGCTACTTGGGAGGCTGAGGCAGGAGAATTGCTTGAACTCGGGAGGCAGAGGTTGCAGTGAGCTGAGATTGTGCCACGGAACTCTAGCCTGGGTGACAAAGCAAGACTCTGCCTCAATAATAATAATAATAATGTGTTCAAGAAGTACATGGGAACACATGGGGTGGGACAAAAACTAGCAAGGGGATTCAAGGACACCATTGAGTCTTGAGAAAGGATCAATATTTTAAAAATCAGTGAAGCTAAGGAAGGCATATTTGGAGAACAGCAGATGGGTTATGATGGCTAAGGGATAGAGTTCAAAGGTAGAGGTGGACTAGAGTGAGGAAAGGTGCATATGCCATACTAAGAGGCTTGAAGCCCAACCTTTGGTAACGGGAAGTCATTAAAGAGTAAGCAGAGAGTAATGAATTAGATCTGTGTTTTAGAAAGTCACTCTGGAAAATAGGTGAGTAGGGTAGGGATGGAAACTCTTGAACTAAGCAAGAAATTTTAACCCAAACCAAAAATGATAAGGGCCTGAAGGAAGACAGTAGCAGTAGACATAACGAAGATGTAAATAGAGCTAAGAGAAATTAAAGTGCAATTAGTTGGAGTTCAGCTTTATATAAAGAGTGAAGAAGAGGAATGAGCCAAGGATGACTTCCAAAAGTAATTGTTTCAGGCAGTGTGCTGGGAATTGCAGATTAAGTGATAAATAATGCAGATATAATTGTAGAGACTTTATATAATAAAAAATTTTAAATGGTAACTGCAAAGTAACAGTGAATAACACACAGTAATGGCACAACTGGCTAGCTAAATCTATAATAACATACACAGATTTTAAAACTCACATTAGAAAAAAAATACATAATGCCTATGGAAGGTGAGTTAACTGGAGTGGAAAATGGTGAAAATGACTCAGGGTTGGGGTTTAGGAGAATAGATGCAGTGGAAAAATGAGTAATAAACAGGATGACTATGTTAAGGATGCAGGCAAAAAGAGGCTGGAGTTAATTACCAATGTCCTGCCGGGGAAAGGGAAGAGAATACTGCCACATAGGGCTGATCAACTCAGATGAAAGGAAGAGGACAAGGAAAAATGACTCTGGGAAGCCAGCCAATGGGTGTACTAAAGTGAATGAAAGAGCTGGAACAAAAGGAGGTTTTGTTCAGACATTAAATATGCCTTTTGCAATCAATTTATGTGATTTAGGGGGTAAAATAGCCAAGAAATGATGCCCATTTGTGTGAACTAATGTCAAAACAATACTACTGAAATGGCCTGTCAACATTTCTTTGATCAAGGAATGGCACCATGGCCCAGAAACACAACAGCCAAATGACCAAGGGAAGATAGTAATCTTCCAGCAATTATTCAACTTTTCAGTTCTGCTGTGCTCCTAGGTCATATTAGGGAAACTGAGTATTTCTCAAGTAGATACATGGCTGGAAAATTGCCAGTTAACCTTACTGAGGCTTCCAAATGCTGCAGCAATGAGACTTACTCCACTGGAGTCACACTAGAAGGTTTTAGTGAAATTTAAAAAGGGATCCAGAGCTTTGTGCAGTGGCAGTATAGTAGCCAATGAGGTTTATTTGAAACATGATTATTGTTCATAAAATTTTTAAGAAGACAAAAATGGGGTAAGGGTGCTGGGCACAGTGTCTCACACCAGCAATCCCAATGCTTCAAGAAGCCAAGGTGGGAGGATCACTTGCATCCAGTAGTTTGAGACCAGCCTGAACAACATAGTGAGACCCCATGTCTACACAAAATTAAAAAATTAACCAGGTGTGGTAGTGCATGCCTGTATATCAGGTACTTGGGGGGCCAAAGTGGGAGGATCACTTGAGCCCAGGAGATCGAGGCTGTGGTAAGCCGTGATCATGCCACTGCACTCAGCCTGAGCAACAAAGTGAGACCTTGTCTCAAAAAACAAACAACAGAAAGGGAGGGACATGAATGATCTAGCAACTGGCCTCATATTTCACCTTAGTAAAAGTAATAAAATAATATGTAAAAAGATTATAGGTAATTCTTTTTATATTGTCATTTGTAAGTGGTGCATTTACTATTCATAATAATGAAATACAGCAAAAGGAACGTGAGGTATTTTTATATTTGGGGACATATTTTTCCTGTTTTTCTTTGCTTCTTATGAGAAACAAATTTTTTGAAGATATTATTATGCACTACTTTTCAAAAATTTGGCACTGCCCAATCAGAACCAAGAGATTTTAAAGGCAGAACAGCTCTAGCATGGTGTCAAGGTACAGGGTGGTGGCAAGAGGTCATGGGAATGAAGCAACAAAGACTTTCAAGACTAAGTGGCTAGATATTTTGTCATCAGATGTTGAAAATGACAGTGGGAGCAGAACGAAAAGCCTGTGATCCACTTACCAAAGTCCATTATAAAGATGAAGAAGGGCTGGGCATGGTGACTCACACCTGTAATCCTATCACTTTGGGAAGCTGAAGTGGTTGGATCACTTGAGCCCAGGAGTTCGAGACCAGCCTGGGCAACATAGTGAAGCCCCATCTCTACCAAAACTGCAAAAGTTAGCTGGGTGTGGTGGCACCCACCTGTGGTCCCAGCTACTTGGGAGGCTCAAGTATGGGAGGATCACCTGAGGGCAGGGAGGAGCTGCAGTGAGCCGAGATTGTGCCACTACACTCCAGCCTGAAAGACAGAGTAAGACCCTGTCAAAAAAAGAAAAAAAAAAAGGTGGAGACATGTAAGAGGAAAACACACTGGAATGATAATGAATCTCGAACGAGCAGGGTGAAAAAGTAAAGTCCAGAAAGTACAGTGAGCAATGCCAACCACAGATATGGGCGCCAGATAAGTAGAGTGTAGAGTGGGAGATGTCTAGGAGCAGAATGCTGCACAGAGGACAGAGGAGGCTTGGGATGGGAGATACATTTTAATGAATTAAGGCCTGAAGAGAGAAGAAATAAGGGAATGCTCCGAGAAAAGACTGAGGGGTACACCTTGCTTTTCCGGTTTCCTGAGTCCAAGTCCCAGGCCTAATCCAAGTGACATGATCACCAACAAAGCAAGAAGAACCTATTGCAAAAAAGAAAAAGTAGCTTTTATAATGTTTTAAAAAATTACAAAGATACAAAAAACCACCCTTTCTCAGTATTCTCTCTAAGTACGTGCAGCATGCTAGTTATACCAGATACCAGATCCAACAATGATCTAGTATCTGGCCTAACTAGAGGTATAGTATTTTATTTAATGCTTAAAAATAAGAAAGAATATTTTGGAAGAATTTAAAGATACCAATTATTACAGATCTTCAAATTCAAACACTTTTACCATTCAAATGCAATGAACCTAACTGCAAATTGAGTTAAAGTTAAGAATTAAAACCATAAAACCATTTTTGTGGGCCATTTTTTTAAAACCAGGCACCCATTTGTAGATCATTTATTGAAAAGAATTCCAGAACTATTAAATCCTTAACTGCCTCATTCTAAGGGAGCAGGGCTTTTTTTTTTTTCCTACTCTATCACAGGATGATGATAATATTTAACCTGCATAAAAATATATTGTCCAAATAAATGATCTGCTTTGGTCTTCCACTCATACAAACCACTTAGGTAATTTGGAAACTGCCTGACCAAAGATTGTTTGTGTCATTCATTATCACTCTGCTGACAAAGCCCTTTGGTGTAACGAACTTCATGCTATGATTAGATTAAACTATGATACAATTAAAGATAATTCTTCTAGCTGCCCTCTTTGGTCTTACATGAAGTTCAGAGATAAGTATGCTGGATGATAGGGCTTGAATACTGTGTGTTGTCATGAAGAATGGCAAAAGGACACACAATCAAATTACTTAGGAAAGTATTTTACAATAACCTTTGTTATAGTTTCAGACACATGCAAAAAAAACTTTCACAAAAGAAAAAAAATCAGATTTTGCTTAGATAATTAAGAACTACATGATTTTTTTCTGAGGGTTGATTTCATTCTGAAAGTCAACTGGAAAATTAACACATCTAATGTTTACAATGGAAGTGAATTCAACCATTGGGGAAGCTATGTTAAAATACTAAGAAAACAATTCTTACATGAAGTCTCAAAGTTAGCCCAAGGGTCAGTGACCTTTCAGTATGTATTCATTCAGTGGAGAGGATGGAGGGAAAAAATGAACATAAACATATACTAAATAACACCATTAGCAGTTCATCCCTTGTCATGGTGCTTAGAAGACACAGGCGACTGAAACTAGAGTTACTACAAAGCAGAAAAACAACATTGGGGAACTCCTGCTAAACCTCACGCGTCATAGACTTACAAATTAACATATTTTGGTTTACACTTTATCTTTGGCACTTTGGCTGTTCAAACTTGCTAGAAAAATCAACAACATCTAGCTGTTCTTAAGATTCTTTAAAACTTCACAATGTTTAATGTTAGAATCTGTTTCTTCATGATTTTGTATTTGTTCCATATATTTGTGGCTTGTTTTCTACATTATTCTGTGAGCTCCTTGAGAGTAAAAGGCTTATTTATTATTATTATTATTATTATTTAGAGTTGGAGGTCTCACTATGTTGACCAGGCTGGTGTGGAACTCCTGGCCTCAAGCGATCCTCTTATCTTGGCCTCCTAAAGTGCTGGGATTATAGGCGCTAGCCACTGTGCTGTGCCTAAGAAGTCTATTTTTAAGCCTTTATAATCATTTACTATAAATAAGTAATTCCAAAAAAGCTTCTAGATATTGGGGTGCACATATATCTAAAACGATGTTACGTGGTGAACAAAGTGGGGAGAATACTCTGAATGTCAAAAACCACTGAGAACACATCATTTGGCTTTAACTGGGCTAAACAAAGAGTGCTAGAAACACAGCAGATACCTTCAAAATGTTTACATGAAACTTTAGTAAAAGTTTGAAACAATGATTTAAAAATATTGAACTTCGGCTGGGCACGGTGGCTCAAGCCTGTAATCCCAGCACTTTGGGAGGCCGAGAGGGGTGGATCACGAGGTCAGGAGATCGAGACCATCCTGGCTAACATGGTGAAACCCCGTCTCTACTAAAAATACAAAAACTAGCCGGGCGAGGTGGCGGGCACCCGTAGTCCCAGCTACTTGGGAGGCTGAGGCAGGAGAATGGCGTGAACCCGGGAGGCGGAGCTTGCAGTGAGCTGAGATCCGGCCACTGCACTCCAGTCCAGGCGACAGAGCGAGACTCCGCCTCAAAAAAAAAAAAAAAAAAAAAAAAAATATTGAACTTCATTATATATACTCAAAAACCACTAGAAAGATACAAAGAAGGGAAATTAATGATGCACAAATTTTGCTGTGGAAGATTTTATAATTTCCTGAATTGATAAGCTAGGATAAATATAATAAACATGCTTAAAGTCCCAGCTACTCGGAAGGCTCAGATGGGAAGATCATTTGAGCCCAAGTTGGAGCCCAGGTTGCTACAGTGAGCTATGAACATGCCACTGTCTTCCAGCCTGGGCAACAGAGAAAGAATGTGTCTCAAAAAAAAAAAAAAATATATATATACACACACACACACACACACACACACACACACACATATGCATAAGAACTGTAAAGAACACTCTGAAATTGAAATTCCCAGAAGGATAAAGATTAAATGGAATATATTCAGGATTTATTTTGTTACTGGGCTTTACACACATTAATTCACATTGTTTTATTTACTTCTTGAAACAATTCTGGAGAGACAGAGAATAGTGGTGACCTTAAAGTGCAGGATACAGGGAAAAACTGCAGCAAGATAGGTGTGAAAAAATAATGCAATTAGTTTTGGTATAAGGTACTGAGTCAGGAGTCAGGACGCAGGCATTTGAAACAGGCTAGTGCACTGGGGCACGCACATAGTCCCCAGCTACGCAAGAGGCTGAGTGGGAGGATCGCTTGAGCCCAGGGTTCAGGACCAGCCTGGGCAACATAGCGAGACCCAGTCTCTAAAAATATACATATTAACAAAATAATAACATCTTTTAAAAAAAAAGAAATTGTGTGACAGAGACTGGGCAAAAAGTCGGAGCTAGTAGATTACTTGGAATTCTTGGCTGGGGATATGACTCTTAAAAAAACTAGAGGCCAGGTGCGGTGGTTCATTCCTGTAGTCCCAGCACTTTGGGAGGCCAAGGCAGGTGGATCACTTGATCCAGAAGTTTGAGACCAGCCTGGGAAACATGGTGAAACCCAGTCTCTACAAAAAAAAAAAAAAAAAAAAAAAGAAAAGAAAAGAAAAAAAAAAGAAAAGAAAAAGAAAACTCACAAAAACTTAGCTGAGCCTTGTAGCATGTACCTGTGGTCCCCAGCTACTCAGGAGGCTGAGGCAGGAGGATCACATGAGCTGGGAAACAGAGGTTGCAGTGAGTTGAGATCCCAATGGAGGGAGACCTTGTCTCAAAAATAAAATAAAAATTAAAAAGACTATTAGAGAACATGAGATTTCTTAAGAGATCTTAGGGTTTAGTGAAGCTTGTGTTGTAATTTTCATGAGAATAGAGCAATTGTTGACTAAGAATGCAGAAAAAGAAAAAGTCATAAAAATGAAAATGTCAGTGTCATAATGGAAGCAAGGGGAGAGAATAATTCAGAATGAGAAAGTACCAGGCAGTTATTGTTGTTATGAACACTCAAGTGGACAAAGGATGAGGAGGACTGACTTTTGAGTCGGGGACTTAGTACAGTAGAAACAAAACCAGAGCACGAAGGAATGGTTGGGGGCTGAGAAAACTGAAGCAATGAAATAAGCCCTCTTTTCTCCAAAAGTTTGATGGCGAAGGGAAAAGAGTAATAAAATCAAGGAAATGGATACGCATATATCTGGAGTAAAAAGAAAAAGCAAAAAAAAATTTTAATTAAGAAAAATAAAGAAAAAAGAAAAAATCAAGGAAATTTTTTTGGGGGGGCTGAGGAATGGTGGCAGGAGATCTTACCACATAAAAGGACAAGAAAGAGAAAATAGGCAAAAGAGACTATCTCTAGGAGTGAAGTAAAATAGGATAAAATTGTTGGTTCGGTAAATAATAGGATATGATTATTTTAATTTTTCACTTTCTTGTCTTAAAATACTCATGCAATAAAAAAGTGATTGAGAGGTAGTTATAATCACGCAAAAAATCAGTGTCACAAAGCATTCTGTCATGGATTCCAACTTCTGAGATTAATGAAATGTTAACTTGTTGTTACTCAAATTTCTTGTAAAATATGATTTAAGATATTAATTTGCATTAGAGTTTTCATAAGGGATAATACTTAACACAGTTACTTAAAAGTTTACATTTTAATAGCAACACAAAGCAATGTAAATGGGAAATCATACTTTTAACATTTGTCACAAAACTGGAAAGACTAAAAATAAGAATTGTACTTACAATGCAAGCTATTTTATATTTCTTAAGAGTGTTCTTCTTAACAGGTTGTTCTGTTGCTAAAGTCAACACAGATTCCATTGTCCTGGTATCAGAATGCGGTAGTGCTCCTTCTTTCATCTAGTCTGGCAAAGATAAACTGTATGAGTTACATAGCTGTGCTTGACTTTTAACTGTTTAGGAAGATCACAGCTCTTCAGTGATTGGGCAATCTGGAGAGAGGAAAAATGTTGTAATAACGATAGTGTGAAAAGATTCAAGTTCATTTCTAGTATATTGCAGACAACTGCTCCTTTTTTCCTTATAACTTTTACTAAATACTAGTCAAGACATATATAACAAGAATAATGCAATCATCAAATTTTAATACAATCTGATCTTCTGCTTCCTTTAAAAATAACCCCAAACAAAAAGCCTTGTCACAGAAATTTCAGACTTTCTGCTTTTCTATAAACTTCATAGCAGTTGAAAATCAATATAGCAAAACAAGCTTTGACTATAGTAGAAATTCTGAAACTCTACTGAACCAATAAAAAGTACATATCTCTGTGATAATTATGTCTTGCTTTTTACAGTCTTCACAATTTGACAAGTTTGTATACACATTAGCTCAAGTCAAACTTAACAATATTCCTTATAAACATTTTATTCTTGTTTTTAGGTGAGCAAATTAAGGCTCTGAGTATTTAAATTATTATATATGACTTATTGATCAAAGTTACTTATTTACTAGGTGCCAGAACTAGAACTGATACCCAAGACTTCTAACTCCCCAAATCCAAGCAATTTTCACTAATCAATTTAAATTCACTATTTTCTTATTTATCTAGACTGGTACATCCTAGCAAGTGTACTCCATGCTGAAAAGGGGTTACAGTTTTGTGATGAAAGAAGCTAAATTAATAATTGTGTTGGCCAAAGAGAATTTTAGCAAATAGTGGATGTTAAGCTCTTCTACTTTCAGTGACCCTAAGGCAGTCATTCTCAAAGTGTGGTTCCATGGAACATGAGTTCTATGATAACCCCCTTGATTAAATAAAGCTTGAGTACTCTTCTCTAATGAAAAGATTATCAAAATCCTGTAGACTGCAGTACACCCTTTGGAAAACACTACTCTAACTAAACTCTTCCAACCCTAAAAGCAGTGAGAAAAAAAATATGAAAAGAATGCATTCCAACATAAATACAATGACTGCATCACTACTCTAACTAAACATGTCTGAAACATGGGATTTAGACACTATTTCTGAAAATCATGGGGAAGAGGATTGCTTGAGTCCAGGAATTTGAGACCAGCCGGGGCAACATAGGGAGAATCTGTCTCTACAACAACAACAAAAATTAGCCAGGCATGGTGGCGCATGCCAATAGTCCCAGCTACTGGGGAGGCTGAGGTGTGAGGATCCCTTGAGGCCAGAGTTTGAGGCTGCAGTGACCCATGACAGATACACAAACAAGCAGAGACAGATTTCAGACAAAGACAAGAGGGGGTGGGTACACTCAGGCAGAACAGATTCAAAACCCACTCAAAACTGATCTTAACCAAATGCAAAGTGGGTATATAAGCAAGCCCTATTGGCAGTACCAGGCAAATGGCTTAACAAACCCAGATGGGAAAATAATAGGCTCCTGGTATACAATCTGGTTTTACCCTTTGAGCATGTCCACCCTGATCTCCGTTATTCCGGGTAGGCAGAGGGACATGTGGTTTTGCGCATGGGATAGCCCTCAGGAGAATCCCCAGGAAAATCTCACCCGGCAGCTGCTGGGAATCTCCTGACAACTGTCTTGTCACAAGGAGTGTGAGTATTCCTTCATTATCTTCTCATGCTTTAAGGCCGGGGAACACCTGGGCAAGAATCTTGGTGGGCCTTTGTTACTCATTCCAGCTTTTGTGTAAGGGCACTTGCTCTCTCAGTCTTTAATATTTAACCTAACCATTCAGTCAGTGCTGAAACAGTTGTTATGGAGGCCTGCCTGTTTGTGAGACCTGGCCTGCCACATGATCACGCCACTGAACTCCAGCGTGAGAGACAGAGTGAGGCTCTGTAACAAAAAATAAAAAATAGCCAGTTGTGGTGGCTCACACCTGTAATCCCAACACGTTGGGTGTCTGAGGCGGGAGGATTGCTTGAGTCCAGGAGTTGGAGACCAGCCTGGGCAACAAGGCAAAATCCCATCTCTATTAAAAATTCAAAAAATTGGCCAGGTGTGGTGGTACATGCCTATAGTATCAGCTACTCAGGAGGCTGAGGTGGGACGATCACTTGAGGCCAGGAAATCGAGATGATGCCACTACACTCCAGCCTGGGCAACAAGAGTGAGACCCAGTCTCAAAAATATAAAAAAATGGAAAAGTAAAAATAAATAAAAAATAAATCTGCAGCATGAGAGCCACTTTTCCTTTCGGGCATTATGGGTTTGTGCTCGTCTTTTCCATCACTCCCTTGGTTCAGTATACCCCCCACTTCACCAATTTCACCTATATCCCTAACCAGCAAAAGCATCAGCATTAGTTGTTGATACAGAAGGAATTCATTTTAGAACTAGAAGATGCCATAAAGACAACCAAATCCAGGTTCTTGCAGATTTCTTTCCAGGAACCACATGGAGTATCATGTGTTTAAAAATCATAGTAAAAAAACATTTGAATAATGTGGGCACCTGACTCTCCACACTGGATGAACTTAGAAGTACTCAGAGACGTTTGGGTTTTTTTTTTTTTTTCTTTTTTTTAAATTTTTTATTTTTCTAATTCTGAAGCCCAGGTTCCACTTCAGTTTAATGATCTTATGTAGTTTTGACTAAGGCAGCAGTATTTTTAAAATATCCTAGCCCGGCACGGTGGCTCACACCTATAATCCCAGCACTTTGGAAGGCTGAGACGGGAGGATCACCTGGGTCAGGAGTTCGAGACCAGTCTTGCCAACATGGTGAAACCCGATGTCTGCTAAAAATACAAAAATTAGCCATGCATTGTGGCTCACACCTGTAACCCCAGCACTTTAGAAGGCTGAGACAGGCAGATCACATGGAGTCAGGAGTTCGAGACCAGCGTGGCCAACATGGTGAAACCCCATCTCTACTAAAAATACAAAAATTAGCCAGGCCCATGGTGGCACTTGCCTCTAATCCCAGGTACTTGGGAGGCTGAAGCTTGAGAATCGCTGGCACCTGGGAAGCGGAGGTTGCGGTGATCCAAGATCATGCCACTGCATTCCAGCCTGGGCAACAGAGTGAGACCGTCTCAAAATAAATAAATAAATAAACAAACAAACAAATAAATAAATATCCCTCTTAGTGATTTGATATGTAGCTCAGGGCAGTCTAAACACTTTACATTCAAATTCTTTTCTGCAAACATTTTGTCATTATTCTCATCGGACGTTCAGATTTTACAGATAAGGTCAGAGGACCACCAAAGGGACTTGGTCACTTATGCACAATTCTTTTAGTTAGTGATATCTCGGAAGTGAAATGCCACCAGTTCCTTCTTCAGAGTATTTTGCTGTTGAATCATACCTATTTTTTAAAAACAAAGACCAAACTTATGGCATAATTTGTCTCAAATTTAGGGGATTCTTGCGATCTGTGGCTTTTATCTAATCATTTGTTATGTGCCTTCCATTTTTATGGGTTTCTGGGTTCTGATTGCCTACTTGCACTCATGGCAGTGCACTGACTCTACCTTACCTTCAGTTGCTAGGGATCCTACTTTTCCTTCCTGCTGTGATGATTAGTTGTGTGTGTCAACTTGGCTAGGCCATGGTATCCTGTTATTTAACCAAACACTAATCTAGGGTGATGTTGTGATGACATTTTGTAGATGTGGTAACAACTACAATTAACTGACTTTAAAAAAGGAAACTGTCTTCAATAATGTGCGTGCACTTCATCCAATCAGCTGAAGTCCTTACAAGCAAAAACAGGCTTACCGGAGAAAAAATTCATTCCCAAAACAGCAGCATTAGCCTGAGTTGCCAGTCTGCCAGCCTGCCCTATCCTACAGATTTTGAACATTCCCCACTGCCACAATCAGGTGAGCCTGGGTTTCAGAATTAGAAAAATTAAAAATTAGTGTGGTATACCCTCAACTTCACCAATTCCACCTATAGGCCTAACCAGTGAAAGCATCAGCATTAGTTGTTGAGCTTAACCTGGTTCTTTCAATCTAGGCTAAAGTCCAATGCACTATCCATTGCACCACAGAGCCTGCTGTTAACCTGGTCCTGACACTCCAGTTGCCCTTTCAGATGCTTTTTCCTGGTATTCTCCAAAATGTAACTTGATTCTATACTAGTTTTGTACACCAAGTATATTAGTCCATTTTCACAGTGCTATAAAGAACTACCTGAGACTGGGTAATTTATAAAGAAAAGAGCTTTAATTCACTCACAGTTCCACATGGCTGGGGAGGCCTCAGGCAATTTACAATCATGGTGGAAAGCAAAGGAGAAGTAAGAACCTTCTTTACATGGTGGCAGGAGAAAGAAGAGAATGTGTGCATAGGAGGTACTGTCAAACACTTATAAAAACCATCAGATCTTGTGAAAATCGACTACCACGAGAACAGCATGGGGGACACCACCCCCAGAATCCAATCACTTCCCTCCCTCAGCATGTGGAGATTACAATTCAAGATGAGATTTGGGTGGGGATACAAAGCCTAACCACATCACCAAGGTACTACTGACTCTCACTCTGTATCTTTACTAAGTGATTCCTTATGTCCTACACTGCCAGAATTTCACCTCTGTCTTCCTTCATCCTCATCTCTCATCCCTTTTCTTTTTTTTTTAATTAAAAAAAATTGTGGGTACATAGTAAGTGTATCCCCATCCTCTTTCAACCCTGAAAAACACACACACACAAAATCCTAGATGGGGAAGTCAGGGGGCCTCTGATAAAGGCTTAACTTGCAGGTGACTGTCTCCGTTACAAACTAATTGATTCTGGACATTGAATTCTTCATTTTTCAGAATTATCAGAGATTATTAGATTATCTCTAAGTCACTAAATTTTGGATATGATAATAGGGACACATTCTAGTCCTTCAGGTCCTGAGATGAATAAACCTTAAGGAATCTACCTATGTATAATACAAGTAGGTATAGTGAAGATGGTTGGCATTGCCAAATCGACAGCCACATTTTCAGCTATAACAATTCCTCTAACTGAACTCTAAACCCTAACCTCTTTTGAGTCTTTCAAGTTCTAGAAACTTATTCCTGGCTGGATGCATTGGCTCATACCTGTAATCCCAGCACTTTGGGAGGCTGAGGCAGGAGGATCACTTAAGGCCAGTATGAGATCCACCAGGGCCACATAGTGAGACCCTGTCTCTACAAAAAATGAAAAATAAAAAGTTATCCAGGAGTTATGGTGCATGCCTATAGTCCTGGCTACTCAGGAGGCTGAGGTGGGAGGATGTGGTCAGGATTGCTTGAGCCCAGGAGTTTGGGGCTGTAGTAAGCTATGATGGCACCACTGCATTCCAGCATGAGCAGCAGAGTAAGACCACCATCTAAAAAAAAAGGAAAAAGAAAAAAAAAAACTTAATCCTAACAGTTCACCTGATCAATGGACACAAGCCAACACCACACCTTCCATGCAGCTTAGACTTTGGAATAGGCTGCCTGTATCACTTAGATCTGAACCTACACTTTCTAAGTTAACCGGACCTTGAAACCTTGCCTATTCTTTTCTTCTTTAACTTCAGAACAATCTGTACCTTCTTTTCTTTTCTTTTCTTCTTCAACTTCAGAACAACCTGTACCTTCTTGGTTCCGAAAACTTTACTCTGAACATTTTAATGCTTAATGGCCCAGAACACTTGCATTCTGAGAGGCAGCTACCATTAAGTCACCCATCAATGTAAACCATAAACATTCCTCATGTTACAGAAGGTCCCAATGTCCACAGAATTCTGGCAACAAATGGGTTGTTGTTGTCTCAGAAAAGCCCTAGGGGCCTGCCAACATCTACTTCCTTAAGTCTCAGGAACCTGCCCTTCCTGGTTCCAGTGCTAGAGCTTGGGTGATAGGTGGACAAGCTAGACTGGGAGAGCCCAGAGAAACTAATCACACTGAGGAGGGGGGTGGAGGTGAGGTGGATGCTAGGCTCACGTCCAACAGCAAAAGGAAGAAGGAGTCCACAAAGGAAGGGAGACCTCACATAATAACATAATTCCAGAGATAGATGGGCAGGTGACTAACTTCAGGGAGGGCCAGTCATGAGGAAAAAGCAGAAAAACCTACAAGGAGATTGACAAGCACACAAAGTAATCAGAAAGCTAAACAGGTAGGCAGTTGGTACGGGAAGGACAGAAGCTAATCCTCAGCAAGTGGAGATCCAACATTGAAGCTGAATTGAGAACTGGCTGTCTTGGTGAGACTGATGTCAGCAGTGCCAAACCAGGTCTGAGAGGGAATGGTATACACTGGGAGACAAAGCAAACACCTCAGCAGGGAATAGAGAGTCCAGCTCTAGTCCTCCAAACAATGACTATGGCAAAGTAGAATCAATGGTCACAGTTTGATACCACTGTTTGCCATTACCTATGTGTGTGAAAAGATGTTTTCTGACTAAATAAGTAAAAATCTCATTATTGATCAGCACAATGAACATCTATAATCAATTTGGAGACAAGGAACCTGATGTGATGACTCCTGTGGTGTAGTAATTGTTTTCTGCTGAATGATCAGCATTCCTAAGGCTCTCTCTGGTTCTTGGCAGACTGTTTCTCTTACTTTGTCTCAAGTACAGACATCTTCCCTAGTAGTGTTAGATTTCTAGGAGCCCTCTCTTGTTCATTTTGAAACTCAGAAATAATTTGATTTCCAAACATTTTCCAGGTGTTCATAGGCTCTTCTCATTTGTAGTGTACTCATGAGGGCCTCATTTATGAGTCAGATTCTAGCGATGTCTCCAGAAAAGACGTTATAAAACAAGCATGCTGCCTGGGCTCTCTGAGGTACAGCTCAGTGTCACAGTGCTCCCACGGTGCCCGTCCATGAAGCAGAAGGTACAGGCCATGTCCTGTTTACATCTCTGAAACCTGGCATGAACCAAGCTATTTTCCCAAACCTTTAAACTCCTCTCTGCCATGTCAGCTCTGTGGTGGCAGGAACTAGGTCAGTTTGGGCTTGCAGTCTTGTTTTAGTGTCTAGCACAGTGGCCAACACCTAGAAGACATTCAATGAACACTTGCTGAATAAATTTTGTAACAGTTTCAGAAATAACATTAGAAGTCTAAGCTACCACATACATAAATGTCCGGTGAACTCAATTGTTATAAATTATAATAACTTTACCAGGTATGACTCTTTAGGTGTTCCAAATCTTTCTCTACATCCAGCATTCCAGAAATAGCTATTACCTAAAAGGAAGTCTTGCCTATAAAATAAAGGCACTTCGGATGTTTTTATTCTACCCAAAGTAATGAAAAATGACTTGAGTACCACCAAGTATCAGACTTTACGCCAGGTGTTAAGAAATGCAGGCATGTTTAGTTTCTGTATCTACTCTAAAGAGCTTTAGTCGAGTTGAAGAAGTAGACATTTTAAATGGTAATCTAGTGTAATCTGTGCAATACTAGCGGTGCTAATAAAGTACCGGGAGAAAGAGGAAGAAATACACATTTTTCTACAGAAAGGGATTTAGAAAGATACCTATGTGAGTTTGGTTAGACTGCTGTGAATAGCATACTATAAACTGGGGTGATTCGAGTCTGAGCAAACTGTAATCTGAGAACTTGGGCTTCTTGTTTAATTTGGCTGCAAGACAGTTGGCAGCCAGTCAGAACTTTATCCACTTGTAAGAGATTAGATGTATCTTCCTTGATGATTCAGACCAACTTAAGGGGAAAGACCTGACGATACCAACTTTGGGGATTCTCCAAGAAACAATGCCCCCAGACCACACTATAATGATGCTTAAAGTTGATAAGCCCTGCCCAGTTGCTCAGAGTTTCCGGTTGGCTCTTTAGTCCCCCACTCGAAATCATGATAGGACAAGGATGGAACAAGAAGCCTGAATTCTCAGCTTTCAGTTTGCTCAGACTCAAATTACCCCCCCCAGTTTATAGTATGCTATTCACAGCAGTCTAAGCAAACTCACGTAGGTATCTTTCTAAATCCCTTTCTGTAGAAAAATTTGTATTTCCTCCTTTTCCCCCGGCACGTTATTAGCACCACTAGTATTGCACATATCACACTATATTACGGTTTAAAATGTCTACTTCTTCAACTAAACTAAGGCTCTTTAGAGTAGCTACATGGGCCCTAACCTGACTGGTGTCCTACTAGGAAGGGAAAATTAGGTGAAGACACAGGAGAAGAAGGTCATCTACGAGCCAAGGACAGAGGGCTCTATAGAAAGTAACCCTACCAACCTCAACCTCAGACTTCTAGCCTCCAGAATTACAAGAAAAGAAATTTCTGTTGTTTAAGCCACCCAGTCTGTGGCATTTTGTTATAGCAACCCTAGCAAACAATATACGAAGCCTAACTCTTCAAGTTTTTCTCCAGCAGGGAATCTGAATTCTTTCTTTTCAGCTTTTAGTAGCTATTGTGTGGGCAACGATGGTTGCATGTGCATGTTAAAGTTGTTAGAAAACTAAATTTATGCCAGGTCAGAGACTTGTATAACAAAACCATGGATGGGGAGTCATCAGCTCATCACTTAGCAGCTACAAAGGAGTAGTTCATGCTTAGCAGTTTGTGGCATTTCACAACCCTAGAAGAAGTGAAAGGGCCTTTGGATGTCTATGACTCTCATCAACAATTTTCTTTTTGAGGTAAAGAAAGCTGATCATTCAAAAGGCATAACAGATGTTTTAGGGGTTGGTGATGACGGTGGCATATGAAGAAAAACACGTATTCTCAACAATATAATAGCCAATAGAATCCAGCAATACATTTAAAAGGATAATATATTATGACCAAGTAGCATTTATACCATAGAAGCAAAATTGGTTTGGCATTCAAAAGTCAATCAATCACATTTGCACTGAGGTTATCATAGCTGAGAAGACACCGTTTCTGTGGCTTCAGCTCCTGGCTGTAGGCCGCTGATGGAGGTCCAGAAGGTCAGCGTCTCACAGACATCAGCTGCGGCTCCAGCATTTTCCACAGGCTGCAGCCTCTGGGTTCCAAGCTTTTCATTTCCCAGTCTGCAAACGGGTTAGTCCCGAGCAGGAAGCAACTCCTTCTCCATCCGGGAGGTGGCGGCCTGCGGTCGACGACGCCTCCGGGGTCCTTGGGCTCAAGGTTCCGTTTGGGGGCGCTCTCGTCCGGCTTGCGGGCTGCCCTTCTCCACAGACGGAACTGTCTGGCGGCGCCACTGGTTTCTGCGGGGTTTGCAAACAGCGCGTACCGGGCCCTTCCGGTCTTCGGTACAGGTTCCTCCAGTTGGCTGGGCCGCGGAGGGAACGCTCCCGGTAAAGCACTGGGGGAGGGAAGCGACGCCAGAGAGCTACGGTTTCCTCCGGAGGTCTCCGCCCCTCTGCCCCATATATTCCCGGAGCGCGGGTCTGACCCGGGCCTTGCCGGGCACCCCGGAAAGGCGGGGGTAATAGTACAGATGGAGACGCAACTGCAGAGCATTTTCGAAGAGGTGGTGGTGAGTGCAGCTGCCGGCCATCCAGGACTACGACTCGGGGACTGGTAGACGCGGGGGCAGTAGACCAAGGAAGCTGGCCTGGGCAACCTCGTCTCACGCTTCCCTTTTTATTCTCTTGTTTTGACACTGAGGTTGTATGCGGGGAGGTTTAGTGATTCTCAAACTGCTGTCAAGTTCGTTGTATCCTTTGAAATCGATACAGTGACAGGCCAGATAGGTATTGATAGTTTCAGAGCTGATTAAGGTGACTTGTCCCGTGTTACATTGTAATACTTGGCTAAGGGAGGCGCCTTTTTAAAATTAATATTTACATTTTGTTTGTTTTTTTACAGAAAACGGAAGTTATAGAAGAGGCTTTTCCTGGGTGAGTGTATGCGTGGCGGATTTTTGTGTTTTCATGTGATTGTATCTGTCAGATTTTACTTAGTTTCGTGTTGGAAGGTTCTAAGATCCACTATTCTGATTGTGTGTAATTACCTTTTTAAAACGAATAATGACAAATAATGTAATTTTTATTTTTTTAGCATGTTTATGGATACTCCTGAAGATGAGAAAACAAAACTAATTAGCTGTTTGGGTGCCTTCAGACAGTTTTGGGGTGGTCTTTCTCAGGTGAGCACTTCATTTTTGATACATTCAGCTGATGATTTTTGGCCTCTTCTTGTTTTTTTTCCCCCTTTAGCATTTACTTTGATGTTGCTCTTAAGATCTTCCTGAGAAGGAAGAAACAAAATTGTCATCATTTTTTATTCTGGCTTACGTTTGTTTTAATTTGTATGTTTCAGTGGAAAACGTATGTTCAGAAGTCAAGTTGATACTGCACAGTGTGCAATGTTAAAAAAAAAAAAACCTCCCCTATGTTAGATTAATTAAGATCATTTTCATCCTATTCGGATTTATTTGGTACACTTGAAAACAGATGTGTTAAGCTTTACTTGTCAAGGATACACATTCCATTTGTTTTACTTAATAAAGGGATTGGCACAGCATTGATACAAAGATGCTACAATAGGAATACCAAGATTCTATAATAACCATAGGAAGATATTATAGTAAAAATGAGGAAACAAACTGTAAAAGTAACAAAGAACAGCTACCAGAAAATGTATCCGTGAAAAAGACAAAATGTGTCATCCTCGAAGAGCTCACATTCCAGTAGTGCCTTACCTTCTCATGGTGTATTATGGGTAGGGAAATGAGAACTGTGTGTCAGCCACTGGTGATAAGATTTGCCACTCCAGACATGGATCATATAATGCTAATACAGCCATGTTTTAACCTTTTGTTTAATTGTTTTCTAATAGGTAATACATTCATATGGTTCAAAATGCACAGGTATAAAAAGGGTGGATCCAATAACTAGTCTCTTTCTCTTCTCTTACCTGTTCTTTTTTCTGTCTGTAGCCAATATCCTCAAGTTATGTTTTCTCCTAGAAGTATTTTATGCATATAGAAACATTTTTATAGCATGATCATATACCATGTACACTGTTAATTAATTAGCACTTTTTTTCTCCTAATAATAATCTAAAGGTAATTCCCTATCAGTTCAAGAGTTACTTGTTCCTTCCTTTCTTACTTGTTTTTTAAATAGCAATGTAGTATTCCATTGTATGGCTGTACCTTCCTCCTTTTAACCAATCTTCTACTGACTCTTAAGTTTCTTCTTAACTTTTTCTCATTTAACCAGTGCTGTGATGAATAATATTATGCCTGAAAAATAGGATAAATTCCTAGAAATAGTATTGCTGAGTCAAAAACCTTACTGGTTTGTAAGTTTTATAGAAATTATTAAATTTTCCAGAAGGATTATACTAGTTTATACTTCCACCAGCAGTGTTTGAGAGTATCTTTTTATTATAACCTCACAATAGAATGTTACGCTTTTTGATCTTTGCTGATCAAAAACATGAGAAATTTTATCTCAGTATAATTTTATTTTGCATTTCTCGTGATGTTGAACATCTTTCCAAAAATTTTTTAAAAAATTCATTCAACACTTTATGAATTATGATGTGGCCCTCTAATGGAGAAACCAGGAAGAAAATAGGTATTTCCAAATCATTGTTGTATGTGCCACAATAGAAGTATGTATGAGAACACTGGTCATGGAGAGAAGCAGAACATTATAGGCCCCTTTTGGAGATATCCTAGAAGATAAACTTTGATACAGTACAACATTTGACATCATATTTAAAGTTTTGCAAGTCTAGAAATGTGACATGTCATTAGATTCATAGTGGGCTCTTCTTTAGGCTCTTAGGGATTAGATTCACACCTAATTCTCATAAGGCTGATACATAATGAATTTTACCCCCGGTGACAGTAATATTTATATATGTCATAAAGGGCAATGTTTACAGTGCCTTACAATGATCTGTGTTAAGAGTTTTCTATTGACCATTGATATGTTAGTTAATTAATTAATACTTTTGAAGGTCCCATATAATTAAAAGGTAGCATTTTATCTATATAATTGCAAAATTTTAAGCTTAATGTGACAAATACTGAATCTGAACATTTTAATTTTGCTTTTTTAAAAAATTATTTTCATCCACAGATGCTCATAGTGAAGTATTTCATTCATAGTATTGGTATACTTCCAGTTGTAGTATTAGCTATTTGTTATAAAAATGTAACTTTAGACCCCAAATAAAATCATTCTCTAATTTTCCAGGAGTCTCATGAACAGTGTATCCAGTGGATTGTTAAGTTTATTCATGGTCAGCATAGTCCTAAAAGAATTTCTTTTCTTTATGACTGCCTAGCAATGGCAGTTGAGACTGGTCTCCTTCCACCCAGGTACGTTTAATGGGTATGAGCAATCTGAATAATTTTCTTTTCTATATGTGATTGGAAATTGGTTGAGGTTGTTGTTGTGAAAAGATAAGAGAATGAAGAAGAAAGTGAGGTTCATCAAGTAATCCTTTATATAATACCTCAGGTTTTAGTTTTTAGGAGTCATAGTCTTTGAATTATATAATGCTTGCAGGCTCAAAACCAGATGTTTCTGCCTAGGGGCTGAGATTAATCTCTTTGATTAGTTTGTAACACTTTACTTTTGCTGCATAACCTCAACACCTCATGGCTTAAAACAATAATACTCAGGTTTTAAGATTATTCATGGTTTTGGTGGTTGACTGGGCTTAGGAGGCACTTTTTCCTCAAGGTCTTAATGATTAATGATCGATGTAGCTGGGGCTGGAGCATGGCAAAAGCTTCCCCACTCAGCTATCTGGTGGTTGGTTCCTGGCTGTCATCTGGAACCTCAGCTGGGATTATTAGCCAGAACCTCCACAGGCCCTCGCCTTGTGGCCTGAACTTTCTCACCTCATGGTGGAGCCTAACAGCAAGTGTGCAAAAGAGGGCTAGACAGAACTTGTGTCACCTTGTCTTGGAAGTCATACTGCATCCTTTCGGCCATAGTCTTAGGTCTGCCCACATCTAAGGAGTGAGAACATAGACTTTCCCTCTACCTCTCCTTGGGAGAAATGTCAGTGTCACATTTCAGAAGAAGATGTGGGATCAAAAATCTTGTTGCCACCCTCTTGGAAAAATCCAGTGTACCGCAAGGTGATAGATGGTAAACATGTAACCGAAAGCTCCAGATACACTTCTTTCTAATAAAATATAACATAGTGAATATTATTTCATTCTTACTTTGTTTTTGATCTTTCATACAAGTAAATAATGTAAAATGCTACACATATTTATAAGTGTGCTTAGTAATAATGCACTTTTATGAAAGATATTTGAGAGGATAAATATAATACAGTCCATAGACTATGGCTGTATTAGTCTGTCTCATGCTGCTAACAGAGACATACCTGAGACTGGGAAATTTATAAAGGAAAGAAGTTTAATTGACTCACAGTTCAGCATGGCTAGGGAGGCCTCAGGAAACTTAGAATCGTGGCAAAAGGCACCTCATCACACAGGGCGGCGGGAGAGAGAATGAGTGCCCAACGAAGGGGGAATCCCCATGTAAAACCGTTAGATCTTGTGAGAACTCACTCACTATCATGAGAACAGGATGGGGAAAACTGTCCCCCATGATTTAAGTGGTTTTACTCATGACACATGGAGATTATGGGAACTACAATTCAAGATGAGATTTGTGTGAGTACACAGCCAAACCATATCAGTGGCTATTAGAGAACTTGGAAAATTCTGTCTTATAACTGGAATGGCTGTTTCTTTCTTTATAGGCTGGTTTGTGAATCCCTGATAAACTCTGACACTCTTGAGTGGGAAAGAACACAGCTTTGGGCCTTAACATTTAAACTGGTTCGGAAAATAATTGGGGGAGTGGATTACAAGGTATATTTTTCTCATTATAAAAAGTGATTGCTTTCAGATATGATTGATTTTTCAGTGTGCATATCCTATTTTCAGGTGAGAGAAATGATGTGGAAGCATTTACAAAATCTGTGTATTTCTTCTGGTATATCTCCTGAAGAGATTTAAAATTACTCAGTTGTTCCCATGGCTCCTCTATTCCCCTCCCAACATTCTTATAAATACAGGTAGCTAATACATTTTTATGAAGAGTAGGGAAGTCACAAAGCAGAATCCATGTTCCTTCATGCTGCAAGTGTTATGATCCCTTCAAATGAAAGCACAGAGCAGGGGTGTGTGGAACTGAGAAGGGATGGTAGGCACCACTGATGAAGGGAGCAAGACCTGCTTCACCTCCCTTGGATGTGAGTCTTACCTCAACTAATATCTTCAGCACTTTGGGCTCTTGACCAAAAACAACATAACGCTCTCTAATTTTGTCTCATAAAACGGCTTAGGGACTCCATAGCTACAAAAGCCATTCTGTATCTTCAGGAGACTTTTGTTATTGTCCTTTTCCCAAGAACTACTAGTGTCTGACCCTGTGCTTTATTTCTGCATTTTCTCTAATCTGAAATGACTTACCAGATAATGACCTAACAGATAATTATTAGTTTAAATCATGATTTATCACACAGTTAACTCTAAGAAGCTTTTGATAATTATTTTCTCTTTACTCAGACTTATGCAATTTTTGCCTTCTTATTTGTATGGTACTTCATAATTGTTCTTTTATGTATATATTCTGTCTTTTACAAGCTTGGTTACCTAGTTCATCGTCAATAAATGCATGTTGAATGAAATTTCTTCTTTATATATCAGATAATGTAACTGGTATTAGATATGTGGAAATGATTAACAGAATAGCCTCGGATATCCTTGAAAGATTAAAGTATGTGATGGATGAGAAGGGAGAATAGGCCAGTCACAGTGACTCACACCTATAATCCCAGCACAAAAGAGAGTGAGCAGAAAGAATCCTCTACCAAAATGTTTAATACTGTTACTCAAGTTTTCAGAGTGCTTTCAAGTCTTGTTAAAATGTATTTCTGTCTGTATGTATAAATTAAGGTGTTTGACCCTTGTAACAGTGGAAACCCTTCTATTGTTATGAGGGCCAAAAAAGCTTGGCAAACCGTATAATGACTTTTTTTGCTCGTTGTATTGTAAGACAGTCTTCAGAATTCTGTTTTGGAACATGACTCTTCTCTTGAGTTAATGTTAAGGACTTAGATAGTAACTAGGATTCAGAAAATTTAAAGGTGTGACCTGAAAGGAATATATAACCCTGAAACCTTTGGATGTTTTAGCTAACACAGTAGACACTACTTAATTTTAACCCATGTCTTTTTTCTTATATCAGGGTGTTCGAGATCTCTTAAAAGTGATTTTGGAGAAGATTTTGACAATTCCTAATACGGTGAGCTCTGCTGTTGTACAGCAGCTTCTGGCAGCAAGAGAGGTAATTTAGACATGTCTGAAATTCATGATCACAACCTCAAAAAAGTCTAGCTTTGTTTAGGTCTGTGCTTTTAATACTTATGATATTTTGTGAGATGCTCTATTTCTTCTACAAAAAGAAAAATCACTTCTATTTTAAAAGATGCTAGTTCCCTTATATTTCAAAAGGACATTTTAAATTTTAATTCATGGTTTTAAATTACGAAAACAATGAAATAGAAATTAAAATAGCTTAAACCATTACAAGACCTCAGCATGTGGACCACTTAAAAGATCTTTGTACTTTGTAACTAGTATTGCAAGAATTGTTAAGTTGGTCTGTTGCTCTCCTGTTTAAGTGTGCCAATATTTAAAGCATGTGCAAGGTTATTGACTAACCATTAACAATGTATTCCATTGTTTATTAATCTTTATTTTTAGATATTTTTTGCATATAAATGTATTCTTTTATGCTACAGTTGAAACCCAATAAATCCAATAAATAATATCTCTACATTTTATTTTAATCGACAAGTAGTAATTGTCTGTGTGTGTATATATATATTATACTTATTTTTTTAATGATAACACTTAAAATCTCTCTTAGCAATTTTGAAGTATACATTATATTGTTATTAACCATAGTCACCATAAGGTCCAATAGGTCTCTTGAACTTATTCCTCTTGTCAAACTGAAATTTTGTTCTTTGACCAACATCTCTCCAGAAAGTAACATCTGTACTTTTTAATCTTCTTTGTTGTCATTATCATTGTTGTATTTAAAAGGCTCACATGGACCAGATTCAGTGGCCCATGTCTGTAATCCCAGTGCTTTGGGAGGCCGAGGCAGGAGGCTCATTTAAGCCCATTGTCTTTACAAAAAATTAGAAAGTTAGCCGGGCCTGCTGGCGTACACCTGTAGTCCCAGCTACTCTGGAGGCTGAGGTGGGAACACCACTGGAGCCCCAGAGGTCGAGGATGGTAGTGAGCCATGATTGTGCCACTGCACAAAGCCTGGGCAACAGAGCAAGACCCTGTCTCAAAAAAAAAAAAATAATGATAATAAATAAAATAAAAGGCTTATATGTGGGACTAGTCAAGAATGATGTGGCGTTTTTATTTTTCTTAGGTTATAGCATATATCTTGGAAAGAAATGCCTGCTTATTACCAGCCTATTTTGCAGTCACTGAGATCAGGAAACTGTATCCTGAAGGCAAACTTCCACATTGGGTAAATTTTATATTTCCCGAATTTTTAATATAAATTTTAATATAAATTTTCGGCTGGGTTTGGTGGCTCACAGCACTTTGGGAGGCGAAGGTGGGAAGATGATTTGAGGACAAGAGTTCAAGACCAACTTGGGTAACATAACAAGACGCTGTCTCTACAAAACATTAAAAAACACACATACATATTATCCAGGCATAGTAGCACATGCCTATAGCCCCAGCTACTCAGGAGCTGAGGCAGGAGGATTACTAGAAACCAGGAGTTTGAGGCTGCAGTGAGCTGTGATCGTGCCACTATACTCCAGCTTCGGCAACAGAATGAGACCCCGTCTCACACACGGAAAAGGGTATTTTGTCAAAAACAGTTACATTAATCTTATTTTTGTGTGCTTATTCTTTTAATGATGACTTTATCCTTAGATAATATGTATATTTTTAATCATGAAAGAAATACATTTCTTCATGATTAAAGAAGAATCATTTCTTTCATTTCTTTCATTTCTTTCATTTCTCTGCATTTCCATTGAGACAATTTATATGCCATGTGATAAAATATGGTCAGCTTCATCAAATAGCTAAGGATATAGTGGTGTGACTTGGTTTAATTCAGGGACAGATGAACTGGTGAGTGATTTTTTTAGAAGGAAGCAAAAGGGAGCTAACCTTTAAATAGTTATCATGTGCCAGGGCATTGTACTAAATCTTTACATATATTATCTCATTTTATGTAAATGTTCACGATATTTCGGGGCAGTCTCAATTTTCCTTTTGTACTATTTACTTAACTTCCCTCTTTCTTTTTCTCTTCAGTTACTTGGAAACCTAGTATCAGACTTTGTGGATACCTTCAGGCCCACCGCAAGGATAAACTCCATTTGTGGTAGGATTATAATTTTAAATATGCCAAGTAGTACCTGATTTTTAGTAATCTAACTATTGAACAAAGCTGAGGGATGGTCTCTTAATATGTGCCTTGGTGGCTTGTCATATTGGTGACTCTAAGAGCTTAATATAATGTCTTTCACTTGTTTTCACTTACTTTGTATGCCAAATACAGGGAGGAAAAAGAAACTCTCTGGAATGGGTTTAATCTTCATTTAAAACCATTCTAGAAGTGGGTTTCTTGGTGATTAGAAAGACATTTGAATACAGCTAGTAAAGCACCATGGAATTTCTAGGCAGCTGGAAGGCTCAACAGACCTGTCCTTCTGTGGCTACAGAACGTGAAGGTGTCAAGCTCACTCAGCCCATTCTAATTCCCACTTTTGCTCTTCCTTTCATCTAATTTTCCATTTTCCCATGTTTTGTTAGAGTCTCTGAACTTTCTTTTAAAAATAACCGTGTGATTTGGCAATTTTTGCAGTGCCCACGTATCCTCTTGAATTATTTCTAGAAATCATGGTGACCTCAGAACTGTGTGGAAATATAGACCATTGTTTATTCAGTGATCAAATATTGGGTTCTTCCTATGAGCCAGGTGCTGTTCTAGATACTGAAAATACAAAAATAATCTAAATAGACACTAGACAGATAATTATCAGATTTCTAGCTTTTGTAACTGAGTGAATATTGATACCATGTAGTGAATTATGGAAGCAAAGTAGGTTGGAGAAGGATGATAAATTTGAGACATGTTAAGTTTGAGGTGCTTGTAGGACATCCAAGTGACAATATTTGTTAGGCAGTTGGATGTATGAGCTGATAGTCATATGTGACATGTAAAGCCTCTAAATATCCTGCATAAAGTTTAATCATATTGACACTGAACTAGCGGTCTTAAACTTTTTCCTGTAAAGGGGCATTTAGTAAATATTTTAAGCTTCATAGGCTACAGAATCTGTTCCAAATACTCAGCTCTGCCATTGGACTGCAAAGGCAGTTGTGTTCCAATAAAACTTTACAAAAACAGGTCCCAGGCTGGATTTGGCCCATGGATTATAGTTGGCTGATCTCTGCCCTAGACATTTAGACAAAATGCAACATTTTCAACTTTGGAAAGCCTGTGCAAATTGATCTTCAACTATCTGAACTAAAAATACAATTCCCAAACTTCAGTCTCATTGAAACATTTTTATAAGCCATTTTTAAACCAAACCAATGCCTATTTCAGCATATATGTTCATTAAATATTTATGAAGTGAATGAAGTACTACTGCGTTCACGTTTACTTAAAAACATTTTTGTGATACGTACAGGTCGCTGTAGTCTTCTGCCAGTTGTAAATAACTCGGGTGCCATTTGTAATTCATGGAAACTGGATCCTGCAACTCTTCGTTTTCCTTTGAAAGGCCTTTTGCCATATGATAAGGTATGTTGCTAAATAGAATGACACTTTTAGTCCATCTGACAGTCTTCAACCTAGATTATGTGTGATGCTAAATTGTTGCTTCATAATCTGAAGAAGTAAATATTTAATGAAAGATAGCTTATAGTTTATCATGTTATTCTAGTATCCAAATATACCCTGTGGTTGATGCTGTTGTGGGTGTTTATGCTCCAGTGGTCCACCTCTGGCAAGGTATTTGGAGGTGGGAAACTGAAATTTTAAATTGATTCCTTGATTAAGTCCCCACATTTTAAAAGTGGTAGAGCTTTTCAATGTGAACTCAGTCTGATTCCAGAATCTACACTCTTAACACCTGTGCTATCAAGTTATTTGTCCTTCCAAATTTGGAAATAGTGTTTTTGTTTACATTTGTAAAACAGTATTTAGAAACTGTCTTCATTCTTCTTAGATTACATTTCTGAACAGAAAATTACTTCATTACAATGATACTTAAGACTAATGTGACTATATTTGAAGTCACATTTCTAAGTTTAACCCTAAAGGGAAGAGGGTATGCTTTTTCAAATCACTGAAATTTTGATACACCCTTTAAGGGGCACCAGTCCTTCTAAATTGTTGCATTAGTGAGCAGTCTTGCTGACTGGACTGATAATTTTTTGGGCCTAGTTGCTCTTTTTACAACTATATCTGCATGGTCAACTCTTGCTAAAAGAACGTCTTCGTAAAACAGTCACTTTGGTTATTCTGTTTTAAAATGCCTCAGGAGTTCTTTAAAATTAGCACATTGAAGTGAATGTTTATGTACTCGACCCCTTTCCCAGACATTTTACTGTTAAAATGAAGAAAGAAACAGTAAACAAAGACATTCCGGTAGATGGGGTGAATAGAGAGGGATTACAGGCTGATAGGAATGAATTTAAAAGAAAAAAAAAAAAGAAATTTAATACCATAACTGTTTCTAAGGTTTTTACATCATAGTTACAATAGCATAGTCTTTTAAAGATTATCTTAAAAATAGGTATATAAAGTGATTTTTTTTTCTTTCTGTCCATCCACCTAAGGGGACATTTAAAAACATCCAGCTAACCTTATGCAGGCTGTACTTGAGGTCTGTAAGAAGAAAAACTTTCATTAACTCTATCAAAATGTTATGTCCCAAGCAACATAGAAATGAAAACGATGTGCTCTAGAAAGCCATTAGATGACTTAGAAACCATCTAGCATCATGGAAGAGTTAAAATAAACTAGAATGAAATCCTTCTAAATTAATCTATTTAATAAACATAAATTAATATTTTTAAATTAATATCTTTTAAGTATGGGCAGGCAAAATTAACAAATATAAATAGGCTTATCGCTGTTTCATCTACTTCTCAAAAAGTTGATACGCTTTAAGCTAAAAAGCTGTTTTTTGAATCTTATTAGGAAAATAGGGAATTGATTGGTCTATATTCAAGACATTGAATAAACATTCAGCTTGTCATTTGGAAAACTCTGAAAAAGATTTTGTTTTTAATGTCGCTTTCTAGTATTATTTTTTGTTTGATTATTTGTTTCTTAAATCAGGCTCTCACTCTGTCACCCAGGCTGGAGTATAGTGGCATGATCACAGCTCACCACACCCCCAACCTTTGGGACTCAGGTGACCTTCCCCACCTCAGCCTCCTGAGTAGCTGAGACTACAGGCATATGCCATCATGCCCGGCTAGTTTTTTGTATTTTTTGTAGCAATGGGGTTTTGCCATATTGCCCAGGCTGGCCTCAAACTCATGGGCTCAAGAGATCTTCCCAACTCGGCCTCCCAAAGTGCTGGGATTACAGGCATGAGCCACTATGCCCGGCCTAGTACTATTTATTATAAACTGAATTTGGCTATCATAAATTATATACTTACATGCCTAGAAAGACTTCTAGAAAATTGACTTAAGTTTTAACAGAAAGGAAGCAAAGATATTATTAATAATGCTTCTTTATGCCTAGGAAACATGATCACCTAGGACAAAATCTATATAAATTGACATTAGTGAGATGCTAAAATTTAGAAAATTTAAACCTTCTGCGTTTTCAGTTAAAGTATAGTGGAAAGTACACTGGGGAAGGGGGATTGGAAGGTCTGGTTCTAGTGTTATCTTTATTGTTACCCTCTGTATGACCCTGGGGCAAGCCGCTTCATCTCAGGTGTCAAATGAGGCAAATGACGGGTGGGAACAGATGAACTGTAAGCACTAAAATCCTATAATTTTTTTCCCACTAGATACTGCCTACTCTGTGAAGGTAACAAGTGCCTTTAGAGGATTTTTAAATCTCATTCCTAATAATTTGGATTAATGTTGACATTGATCTTGAAGCAATGATTTTCTTATTTTCTTTAAAGGATCTCTTTGAACCACAGACTGCTTTGTTGAGATATGTATTGGAGCAGCCTTATTCCAGGGATATGGTCTGCAATATGCTAGGTTTAAATAAGCAGGTACTGTACTATGCTGGAAACCTAGTAAATTCTGCATAGAATCTGCACTATTCTTTTCTCTTTTCTTTGCTATAGCTAACTGAGCAAAACAGTTAAAGACTACTTAGTGACTTTTAAAAATATACATGGTTTTTTAAACAATGTATTATTCCTACCATTTATAGATTACTTTAAGAATGTTTAAATTTAAAAAGAAAAATTTTTTAAATTGGTTTATTTTGCATTGCTTTTTTTTCTATAAGGCCAGTTTCAAGTATACCTTTTGCCAGAGAAACCTACACATGACTTAACCATAATTTTTGACTTTTTTTTGTTGTTTGGGTGTCTGTTTTTATATAACCCTTGGTACCTTCAGCGTGGCCTTCTTGCTGACTTTTTTTTTTTTTGGTGTGTGTTTGCTTGTTTTTGGTGGTTTAACATGTGGGAGGGTTTGTGCTGACTCTGGGTTCCTTGAGGCTGGCCTCATAGTCACTGTTTTGTCTTTTCTTTTTTTCTTCCTTTATTTTTGTTCTGTCCTGTCTTGTCCTGCCCATCCTCCAATGCTCTAGACCTTGAACATTGCTCAGGTATGTTCACAACCTTACTGTTGTATTGTGACTAACGATACGCTGGCCGCTTTGTAGCCACTGATTCCATTTAGAGAATACGTGTATGGTCGGGGCTTGAAATTGGCAGGACCATGCTGAGACCAAGGCCACTAAAAAACGATTTCTTCTTGGGATATGAGAGTTATTTTTGGTGGATTGTTTTTGTTTTTGTTTTTTTGGTGTTTGTTTTTTTTAATATTATTTTTTTTTCTTTTTTTCTTTTTTTTTTTTTTTTTTTTTTGGTAACAAAGAGACAACACCTGGCACTCAATGAAGCCTGTCACTTTTTGATGGTTTATTTTTCCTTCCCACTCCATTTACTTTTTCCTACTTTAGGGCTAAAGCTAGCCTGGTGGAATTTTCAGAGATGGAAAGATTTATGGTGGCCTTTATCTTTCCAGACTACTAAAACAAATAAAGAAAAATAACAACAACAGAAATACTTATGTTGCTTTGCCTTAAAACAAAAACAAATTAAAAACAACACAAAAAAGAGAAAAAAGGCACTTTAGTAGAGATATGCTGCTTTTAAAAGTTGGAGTGGTAAACTTTATACAGGAAAGGCTTTTTTGGAAACATGGGGATTGACTAAAAAATGTCAGACTCTTAGGTGACCCCACACCTGCTTGACAAACACCCTTCTTTGTCAGTCTTTGCCAGAAGTGTCTTCCTCCTAGAGTGAGCTCCTCTCAACTGACGCTCACCTGCGGTGGGAGAAAAACACTATGGCCAAACTTTATAAATCAAACTCTTATACAGTCCCAAGTCTGTTCCAGGACTTTTCACCTTTGATATTTTAAACAAAATAGTGGTTCCAATTATTTTTGTTAAAAATTTTTGAGCCCAACATATTAAAATAGACCAGCTTTTTGATTTTAAAAAGACGTTCTTGTCTAGGTTATATAAAATAGCGTTACTGTTTGCAATACTATAGTGAAGGTTGTGCCAGTGCTTCCATTTATAAAGCCCTATTTTTAAGGACATATAGCTTGGCCATAAAACTTGCTCAGTGTTGAAACTTTGCATGCCAAACCTCACCCTAGTAGCAGTATCTCTTTTATTATTTTAAGTTTTTCTTCTGAAAAATTTGCCAAGTTTCCTTGTTTGGACAAGCTTTTGTACATGTGAAACTGAAACTGCTTCACACTAGAGTATCTGACAGTTACCTCATATAATCTGTCAATTTAACATCTTAAATACCAAGTCATTAATTCTGATCAACTTTCATTGAATTAGAGGTAAGTATTCAGTTAACTTTGAAAGAATGCTTCATGCTGTTTTAAAAGTAATTTTTACAGTGAATCTTAAGTCATACTTGACTCAATTTTTTTACAGTTTGGTGGATAAATGTACCCATGGTCATTTGAGCTGCAAATACCTTCCCCCAGATATCCTTAGCTATCCTAAGCTTTTTTCTTTTGGGGGCGGGCAGCTCTTCTTAAACTAGAAATTGACGAAACAATTGAGAGTATTTCTGATCTGATCATTTTGATAACAAGTTTCAACCTAAAAAGTTTATGACTAAGACATAAATCCATAAAAAATAAAGTTTATAATGGAAATGCTGACAGAACATTATTAGTATTGGTACCACTGTAGTGTAAACATTGTCAAAAATTCACAATTCATCAGTAATCGTTTTCATAGAAAACTCTTTAGTTAAGGGTTGTGTAGATAGAAGACAATATGCTCAGTTGACATGATATTTTTACCTACTGGAAAGTAGACTAGAAAATGAGAACACACAGGATAAGAAGCATATGATTAAAGATAACCAAATCATCGTATTACATCTTTTATCATTACAGAACTGCATCCTACACTATACTTTCTTGTCCTTTCTCTAGCAATGTGATAATTTACTCATAGCTTTTGAAACCTTAAGAGCTGTTCACATTACATTTTCCAGTAGGAATTGGGTTATATTTTATGCTATTATTGGTTTCAGCAAGTCATAAATAGCCCAGTTCCGTGACCGGCAAGATGGAGCGTTAGACTTCAACTCACAGTGGAAAAATCTTGTTTTTTATGTGCTTACACAAGTTTGTATTCTTTCTGCTGAATAAAAGCACTGTAAAACAGATACACTCCTCAGCTTCTTACATGGTGGTGTATCAACCTTGGCTACTATGAGACAGTGAAGTATTCATCATTCATTTGATCTTATGTTAATCAGTAAGTTTCTCTTTGAAATTATTCTGATTATTGGTAACTTTCTCGGTTAAAGCAGTGAATATGATTTTGAAAGAGAAAATGACATTGAAAGGAATTTTTCTTCCCAACTTCTCCTGAGTAGATATTATTTTAAAATTGATTTACATCACTGAAATAATTTAAAATTAATTTAAGCTCACCTGAGTACAGTATGTTAAAATTTTGCTGCAAAAGCATTATGAGAACTGTACATGAAAAGTGTCAAGTACTACTCAATATAGGATATGAGATGCTAAGACTGAAAAGCGCTATCATTTGCCATTTGAAATAGTGCTGGGAAGGAATCGGGCATAGGTCAAGGGTTAATATTAATGTTTCTATTAATGTCATTTGCCTAATTTTTAGCTTTTATCAAAGCTGAAAATTTTAAATGAAGTTTCAATATAGTTTGGGCTACTAGGTAGAAATAGAATTGTTAAAATATTGAATTTAAATAGTCTTAAAACAGGTTTTAACTAAGTAGACATATAGTTATGATGTATATTAACAAATTTAACTTTATATGTCAGTATTTTGAAGACTTAAATTCACCAAAGCTTTCACAAAACAAGATGTGAACAGTTACAGGCATAGCATCCATTGGCTTATGAAATAATCTTAGCCTAGTGGTTGACAGTTAACTTTTATTCATAGATTCTGAAACTGCTTTACAAATGTTTTTTCCACTTTGTAAAACCATCTGCTATGTAGTAGAGAGTCTTAATTTTAATGTGCCTGTCTTTAAATAATTGAAAACTAAAGCAGTTTATTATTCTGAAGTAGCAGTACAGATCATTTTGTAGCTCAGACTTTTTTTTTTTTTTTTGATATTACCAAAATTTACAGATAAAGCAACATATTTAAGCTGTCTTTAAACTTGATTTGAGAAATATCCTTGGCTTTAACTAAAAACACCTGGGAAATCTGTAGTTAATCCTGATAGCTCTTCTGCTACATTCAGGTACTAGAGCATTAGGGACTGCAGAGATTCCTGACTGACTTAATTTTTGACAGAAAAGTTAAGGGTCATGGCACGTGTTGAAAGACCATCAGCTTTAACTGTAAATTTCCTAGTTCTTGCTTTGTCAAAATCGTAATATTTTTGCTTTCCTTTTAAAATCATTAACTGTATGACAGTCACTATATGCCTAAAAATATGTAGGGGAAACTCCAGTTTTTTTCTTAAATAGCTAATACTGAAAAGGGAAACTCCAAAATGACTCAGGTGCTAAAAACCAATTTTATTTAGTTTGCTCTTTTTTCCTAAAGCAGATTGATGGAAGACCATTATGGATGGAGAAATAGATGACAAATTGGTCAGTTTCCAAACTGGAAGCAAATTCCCATCACTAGTGAAAAATTCCTACTGGAAATCCTGGCTTTACTTCTTTTCACAATTTTTTCTGACTCTGTATACTTTGAATGATCTCACTCTAAATTTGTGTTGTCTGACACATTTCTTAGGTTGTTGGTGGTTGGCAGAACTAGTGAATTTCAAGCCCTGTACACAGTAGTTTTGCATGCCGATTTAAGAAATAGTCTGTAGTGTTGTCTGTTGCACTTTGCTCTGCTTCATAATGATAATTATATTTGGAGGAAAAGTATTGTAGTCTCAACTGGTGGTGTTAATATTGCTATTTGTAAACCTGTAATGTGGTTGAACTGTGGTCATGGCATTGTGTTTTTGGAAAAAATATGAAACAACCATTGATGCTTATCATTTGGATAGATGTTTGTTTTATTTGCATGCTTTAAGAAACTGCAGCTATATTGGAGCTTTACAAGTTTGGAGCTGGCAAAGAGCATGCAAAAGAGGGGATGCTATTCATTATGTCTTGTTTATTTCCAAATTTGTCCCCATTTTGCATTTTTTCCCTAAATTTGAAAAAATCATATCCCTTTTTCATGGCAAAAGACTGATAATCACACCTAAAGTTTAGGGGGAAAGATCTGTATTAGTAATTGTATTCACTAGAAGGGCTTCCAACTGCCTGCTACTAAGTCATATAACATATTTATAAAGGAAATATGAAAATGGCTTAAACATGGCTTAACATATTTCTTTTGGTAAAAGTATATTTTTTAAATCACTTTTAAAAGCACAGATCTTTTTGCCTCTAGAAAGGGAAGCTGCATTCTCATTTTTAGTGTTTAAACTGAATTCTTTTTCTTGTTTTAGATTTTAAAGTGGTCTAATTTAAAATTAAAGCTGCATTATGTTTGGCTTCCAAGAAGGAAGAGCAGAGATCAATTTTTTTCCGCTTGTGGAAGAAGTTTCCATTTCAGTGTCAGGACCAATACCACACATTGAAAACAGATGTTGAATAATCTGGTAGCTATTTAGATATACCTCTGTATATAAAGTTAGTGTAAACTTATAGGGGTTACTTTAAAGAGATTCACATACCTGCTCTATTTGTTCCGTCACAATATTTGCTCCCTGTAAATCCAGGGTTTTCATCTTTCAACTTAGATTGCAAAATTAATACTGCTATCCCTGTTTCATATGCTTTAAAACGTTACCTTTTTCCAAAGGATAAATAACAGAATTTTCTACGATGCATTGCCCTTTGTCAAATTGAAAGAATAATGTCCAGAGTGGAAGTCAAAGTTAATGGGAAGTCTGTTTTGTAGGAAACCTCAAAAAATTTTTTTGAAACTTATCCTGTATGATAATAGAACGTGATGCAGCTTTAATAGACTAAATCTAACCTTAACTTCTTAAGTTCAACTTCATTCCATGCTTCTCAGCCTCTTGTTACAATTAATGCTCATTAACTGGTAACTTCTGAAACTAACCGAGAGGCTTTTGGAATACTGTATTTAATCTCTGCCCTACAGCACAAGCAGCGCTGCCCTGTGCTGGAGGACCAGTTGGTGGATCTGGTTGTTTATGCCATGGAGCGATCTGAGACCGAGGAGAAGTTTGACGATGGGGGAACAAGCCAACTCCTGTGGCAGCATCTCTCAAGTCAGCTCATTTTCTTTGTGCTTTTCCAGTTTGCAAGTTTTCCACATATGGTGCTTTCTCTTCATCAGAAGGTATGTACTAAATCTTTTGGTCGGAGTGGCTTCACCTGTTGATTACTGGATTTTAGACTGCTATAGGCATTCCCTAGTAATTTTAGAACTTGCAGAAGTTCTGAGCCCTAATTTCTGTCCTGTTCACTGCTTTTATAGTTTCTTAACTTTTTACTTTCTTGTCACTATAAAAACAGGATTCAGTCATTCATCCTATGTATTCCCAGTACAGGCACCAGCGGATACAAGATGAAAAGACACTGTAATATCCTCAAGAAGCACCTCACTAAAGGAGGAGATATTTTATATATACACACAACACACAAACAGTATGATTATATCTTATAGTTATTATAATGAAAGCACATTTCCCTGCAATACAAATAGAAGGGAATAGTCTCTAAGGTTGCAGTGAGCCGAGATCACACCACTGCACTCCAGCCTTGGTGACAGAGCAAGACTCCGTGTCAAAAAAAAAAAAAAAAAAGGAATAGTCTCTATCAGAGATATCAGGGACGGCTGTATCAAAGAGATCTTTAAGCTAACACCTGAAGGACAAACAGAAACTTGCTAAGAGAAAAAGAAAAGTGTTTCCTACCTATAAGACCATCATTTAGAAAGGGATAGAGATGTGTGAGAACTAGAAATAAAAATATGAAGGGGAAATGGTTGATGAGATAAGGAAGGTGGGAAAGCAAGGGCAGACATGGAGAACTTTAAATGGCCATGTGCCTGTTCTAAGGAGTTTAGATTTTGTTTTGGAGGCAGTGCAGAGGAGAATGGCATCATCATATGCAAGTTGGAAAAATGCTAATGTCCACATGGAGAAAGTGGGTGGTGTAGCGATGGACAGGTACAAAGCCAGAGGCAAGGAAATTAGTGAGAGATACTGCAGTGGGCTAGGTGCTAAAGGTCTAAACCAGGACAGAAAGGAGGAGCCAGAGATGGGGGATACTGAAGTGAAATAGGACTAGGTGACTGACAGTGAATAGAGGGAGTAGCAGGAGTCTAGGCTTGCTCAGTGGTTCCTACTCTGGGAATGAATAGAAGGGAGGACGATGAATCCAAAAAAGGAAGACAAGTGGAAGACTTAAGTTTGTGGGAAAAGTCGTTTTTTGTCAAAAATTTTAGACATATTGAATGGGAATAATATAATGTTGTTTTATATAACATCTCCACAGCATGGATTATCTTGGGGAAAATTTTTCGTAAATATTGTTAAAATCCTTTTAACCACCTTCTCCCAGAAACCACCATTAGTTTCTGTTTAATGTACAGAAAACCGGCCGGAGTGGGGGCGTGGGGGGTGGCTCACTCCTGTAATCCCAGCACTTTGGGAGGCCGAGGCCAGTGGATCGTTTAAGTTCAGGAGTTGGAGACCAGCCTGGGTAACATGGCAAGACCCCATCTCTATCCTTATTCTAAAAAGACATAAATAAATAAATAAGAAACAAAATGTACAGAAAACCAGGAAGCATTTTATGATAACCAGTCCATGATAATTTCAAATTAAAAAAAAAAAAAAAAATCCTTTTGGTAAGATAGAGTATTCCCCAGGTTTTGATGAGATTTTTTAAATAAGAATTATCCCATATTAAACTTGATTCTCATGCACACATGATCAACTTGACTATGTTCTAAAACTGCATTTTTTTATATGCATAGTTGTTTGGGGGAGCAGGAAATAAGCATATATATAATACTAAAATAAATTAGCAGGTTTTGCATGGTATGTCTTGAATTGAGACTAAGTAATTACTAAGTACCAAAGTTAGATGCTGACTTTCTGAGAGCAAGAACCAGGGTTTCTCTTTAAAAACAACAACAACAAATAATAATAATAAAAACTTTCTATGTTCATCTCTTTAAGTAGCCGTGTATACATGTATATTTAAACATCTTTTATAGTTAGCAGGGCGAGGACTGATTAAAGGCAGAGATCATCTTATGTGGGTTCTCCTGCAATTCATTTCTGGAAGTATTCAGAAAAATGCACTAGCTGATTTTCTCCCCGTGATGAAGCTCTTCGACTTGCTATACCCAGAAAAAGAAGTAAGCTTTACTGAGTAACTATTCATAACAACGTGATGAGTAAATTATGTCTGATTTATGTTTAAGGATTTTAGTGTGATTTTGTGTATTTCTAAAGTTTATGCTAAATCACAATTGAGTATTAGGTGTAGCAAGCTCTTTCTCTACATTCTAGGTAGGTCTGCAGTTTTAGAAATCACGAAAACTGTTTTAATCTATATACATCATTGAATGGCCAGATAACAGTCTCTATTAATAGCTATTTTTTCTTTGGCAGTTGAGCCTCAGTATGTCCCCTGGGTGTTTTATCATGTAAGATATTTGAGTAAAATGTGATGTATTTTGGTGACTGCCATTTTCTAGAAGTACTTTATTATGAATTGTTGTTGTTGAGACGGAGTTTCAGTCTTGCACCCAGGCTGGCGTGCAGTGGTGTGATCTCAGCTCACTGCAACCTCCACCTCCTGGGTTCAAGTAATTCTCCTGCCCCAACCTCCCGAGTAGCTGGGATTACAGGCACATGCCACCATGCCCGACTAATTTTTGTATTTTTAGTAGAGACAGGGTTTTGCTGTGTTGGCCAGGCTGGTCTTGAACTCCTGACCTTAGGTGATCTGCCCAGAAAATTTTAAGATGAAACAAGACTATTTCTCGATGATGGATATAACATGGTGGGGTTATAGTAACCCCACCATGCACTAGCTGTAACCCCACCATATTATACCCATCATCAAGAAATACTCTTGTTTCATCTTTCCTCCTTATCTTTTTTGTTAAAGTTGGGCAATTTTCAAGCAAATTCCAGACACCCATATCATTTTACCCGTTAATTGACATAATGGTCAATATGTTTAATGATAATCATTTAGGTTGCATATTTCTTAGATTTTTATATGTTCTTAAAAATTATTATGAGACTTTTAGAAAGTCTTGTTTTTAGTTACATTTATCACATTTAGTAAGATTTCATGATGTGTTTTAATTTTTAAAAAGTAAAAATTAAAAAATTATTTTTATTTGAGAATGCTCTGCGATAGTAGGAAAAGCTTGACAAAGCACCTGTGAATTTGTGTTACTTTAAGTAAAAACATATACCAAATAAAGCATCTTGTAATAATTTCAAAATTGTATGGCTGTTAGACCTTCTGATTTGTATTATTGAATTATCGGGGCTAAAGTAAGATATATGCTAAAAAGAGTTATGTTAGAAATTGATTACTAAAATACACATAATTATTTAATTCTTCTCTTTCTTCAATTGTGTTATTTTTCAAACTGTTATTTTTCAGTATATTCCAGTTCCTGATATTAACAAACCCCAGTCAACCCATGCCTTTGCAATGACTTGTATTTGGATTCATCTCAATAGAAAAGCTCAAAATGACAACTCCAAGCTACAGATTCCAATACCTCATTCCTTAAGACTTCACCATGAGTAAGTTATTTGCTGCTTGATACTTATTTTTCTTGTTTAATTAATAGCGGATTGTAGACTAATATTGGTCTCGGTGTTTGTGTGAAATTTGGAAATCTCCTCATACCCACTATAGGTAAGGGCAAATACTTGAGATATATGTCATAGCAAGAGAATCTGACCAGCACCTATATCAGGAAACAGCTACAAGATTAGTCTTGCTTTTATGTATAGATTTAAAAAAATTTTTTTTCAAGGCTGATCTTCAGTTGTATATGTTATACTTTAAAGTTATTAGTATAATGAAAGCATATCAAGTTTTACAAATGTAAAAATGTTTCAGAATTTCTCAAGTGCTTGGAACTTGAGCATGAGCTGACTGAGATATTCATCTGTGGGCTGCCAGGATTGATTGAGCTGATCTGGCTGTCATGCCCCTTAATATCTCTTCCAAAGTTGTGATGACTCAAAGAAGATACCATTCTTAGATAGTATTGTATTGTATTGTAGTCAAGGGTGCTAGGAATAGCCTAACTTCCCACCTAGCACTTCTGAAAAGGACTGCCACATCTCTTCATAGGATATGGCAGGGGAGTCAGACTTGATATTTCATTTGGTTTTCATTTTATGAGATACCCCTTAACCACCTTTTCAAAGTGATATCTGTAATGAAGACATTGTTGTGTTTGTACAGACAGATAATAAGTAGAAACCTGGTTCATAGACTTGTGAGTTATTTCTTCAGTCTCTGAAACTTAGCCTAATATGGTGGCTGTATGTGTAGTGCATACTTAACAGATACCCATTAATTGTTTATTTAAAATTATTTTTCTTCTGAAACACTACCCCAACTTCTATGTGTATTCCCACTATACATTTCACACAGAAACTCTAATACGTATGGGAACAAAGATAGCATTAATAAATAATTGCACAAAATTGAACTTTTAAAAAAATACAAATTAACATTATGGAAGTAATTTTCATTTTTTCTTTTTAATGGAACATGAATTTTTAGGTTCCTGCAGCAGAGTCTGAGAAATAAAAGTTTACAGATGAATGACTATAAGATTGCTCTGTTGTGTAATGCATACTCTACAAATTCAGAATGTTTTACATTACCCATGGGAGCTCTGGTAGAAACTATTTATGGAAATGGAATTATGAGGATACCTCTCCCTGGAACAAACTGTATGGCTTCAGGGTCTATTACCCCCTTACCTATGAACCTCCTGGATTCACTGACAGTTCATGCCAAAATGAGGTATGTTCTTTTTATTAGTTTGGTTCCATGTCAGGGAATTGATACGAGTATAGTATAAACCTTTATTTCATGATTTTATGTGTGTAATTTTTCATAGTCAGGTACATTTAGGAAAAAAAAATAGCTTTATTTTATTACAAAAGTAAATATTTTTTATTATAGGAATTCTAGGATAAACAAACCCAAAGAAAGTAATTGTCATAATCTCTCCATGAGAGATAAGCATTATAAAAATTTTTTGCACTTTTTTTTTCGTTTTCTGTAGATACTTAAGAAGGAGGACTAGTGTAGCTAGAGCTTCCAACATTTTTGAGAAGGGCTAGAAATCCAGATTTTTTATTACTAGTCTTTGCTCAGATTTAAAACAGCCACCGTATAGGCCAAAGAGAATTTGTCTGTGGGCCTCCAAGTGGAGCATCAGTTCTAGAGCTATGCTGTTTTTCACATGGTAACCATTGTGATAGAATTACACATGTGCTTCACTTGCATGTATAACAGATTTGTGCAAAGCCCCATTAGAACCTAACATTTGGGTCTTAGCAGTAATATATTAAAGTAAATCTGTGACAGAAGTTATTTAATTTCCCAAATGTATTTTGATGCATCATTTGAGTGACCAAAATCTCTCAAGCTTGCTCTTATAAGTTGAACCCAAAGTTTGTTTTCCCATGAGCAGGGGGATCCGTATGCATATTGAAAGCACCATGGAAACCGGAATGAGTCTCAGGTTGTGCAGTGCATCCTTACCAAGTGTCCTGCACAGCTTAAACACATTAAATGAATCAACTTCATTTGAATCATTTAAGTTCAAATTATACTAAGTTACTTCTAAGTAGAGTAGCCCCTATGTTTATGTCAAAAATATGGATTTTTATTTTCTTCCCTTTTTTTCTCCTCAGCCTTATTCACAGCATTGCAACCAGGGTGATAAAACTTGCTCATGCAAAGTCCAGTGTGGCCTTGGCTCCAGCCCTAGTGGAAACTTACAGTCGTTTATTGGTCTATATGGAAATAGAGTCTTTGGGCATCAAAGGATTTATCAGTAAGACAGGACTTTCTGGTGTTTATAACTATTAATCCATTTATTAACTCTGAAGGTACTTTTCTAGGTCCTGGGGACACAACAGAGAACAAGTCACCACCATGATGGAGCTTATGGAAGGGGACGTTAAATAAATGAAATATATAATATGTCAGGTGATACATGTTATAGAGAAAAATAAAGCAAAAAGGAATAGGAAGTTTGAGGGTGGGAGGGGGGTCTGTTGCATTTTTAACTGAAGTGGTAAGAAAAGGTTAATGTGCTAGGTGCCTGGGATGTGATAAGCTGGATAGACCTGGTCCCTGTCCTCATGCAAATGGATTCTGCCTGAGGCAGTAATGCTGTCCTCCAGTGCATACAAAAGGCTGAGTGGCAATAAAGAAGGAATTTTCTTAGATTGCAGAAGATACATTATAATGTCTGTTATTTATTATGTAGTTCTAAAATGGTAGATACTTGCTAATACAGAAGTGTTTTTCTGATTCATCGTAATTCCAGCTTTTCATGAATACAGCATAGTTTTAATTTTAACCATAGTTAAGTCTTCTTAGATAACTGATTGTTGAATAAAACTTTCTTGGGGGTAGGAGGAAACAAGGGCAGGTATAGTACAGTTTTTTTGTATTAAAAAGTGAACCTCATACTTCAAAAGGTATGGAACATTAACTGTCTAAAAATAAAAGATACCAGAATTGAGAAGATTAATGCTTTTTCATATCTTGTCTCATTTTATTTTTCCAGATAAACGTGATTATCACTTGCCAAGTCCCAGGAAAAAAAAAATTGATACTATAGTTAGGATCTGAATTTTTCCTTACTGTTAAAGTAGACAATAAGAAAATATGGAGAATATATATGTGTGTGCGTGTGTATTTTTGCAATCAAATCTTTATATTTTACTGAATGTGACTTTCTGCAATTATCTTTTAATGCATAGCCTTTAATAATGGGTACCTTAAATTGTCTTTTTCCTCCAGGTCAGCTTTTGCCAACTGTTTTCAAATCACATGCATGGGGGATCTTACATACACTCCTTGAGATGTTTAGCTACCGGATGCATCATATTCAGCCCCATTACCGAGTTCAGCTCCTGAGTCATCTTCATACTTTGGCTGCAGTTGCACAAACAAACCAGAACCAGCTCCATCTTTGGTGAGCTCATTGAAGATCATCTTTCCTTAAGATTTACTAGCACCTTTCTTAGAGATGAGGTTCTTAATCCTTTGCCTTACAGGTTTTTTATTTTTTAATTCATCTGTCATAAAACTTCTCTGCTTCTAAAGTACTTTGTTTCCAGTATAGGAGCAGAGTCCAGCTTTTTAAATAGAAACTGATTAAGATAGTTGAGTCCTTGCTTCAGGATCTTTGGACTGAGAATTAGTACTTCCAGGGTGTTTATTATTATGTTGTAACTTAGCCCTTTAGAATGCTGTTTTTAAGTATACTTCAGATTATGGTTAAAGTATCATGTCACGTTGATTTTGCTTTAAATTAAAATATATTTTAGATAGAAAAATATAATTTTTGAAATGCAGTATCTCCAGGTGAAATTTTTTAGTCCTATAGGCAACAGGCTATCTTTTTCAAATGTGTAAAAATGTCACGATTTTCACTATAAAATTGGACACATTAGGTTTTTTAAACAAATTAAGCAACATTTATTCTCACATAAAAGTGTTTTTTTAATTAAAGAAGGGATAGTCATATAGATTGCATGTTTTTCCATTGTAATTAACCTTAGAATTAGATTTAAATCCATAATTCTGAAATTTTTTTACATTTCTTTTTATTCTCCCACTTTTCAGTGTTGAGAGCACTGCTCTCAGGCTTATAACGGCATTAGGTAGCTCAGAGGTACAACCGCAGTTTACACGCTTCCTTAGTGATCCCAAAACAGTGCTCTCAGCAGAATCTGAAGAACTGAACCGAGCCTTGATATTGACCTTGGCTAGAGCAACTCATGTAACAGGTACAGTGACTGTGTGACTACAAACAAACAAAAACAGATGAATTAAAGTGTGCCATGATTCTACTAATTACTATGGGTATAACATACTAAAAAGATACTTTTCATTTGTTCAAAAAAAGCCAATTGTTTTGATATCTTCACTATTTCATTCATTTCTGGAAGCTCTTTTGTGTAACATCATTCTATTAATAACTGGGTTGAGCATCAGTTTGCAGCTATCTTCCATGATTTTAAGGTAGTAATTCCTTAAGCTTTTTGGTTTCAAGACTGCTTTACACTCTTAAAATTGAAATTCCCAAAGAGTTTCTGTTTATATGGATTAAAACTATGGATATTTATTCTATTAGATAGTAAAATAGAGTTTAAAAATATTTATTAATTTGTTTTTAAATAGTAATAATAAACATTACATGTTAGCATATGATGTTATGAAAAAAAGTATATTTTCTAAAGTAAAACTTTAGTGAGAAGAGGTGCCATTGTTTTACATTTTTGCTTCTCTAATACCTGATGTAAAGGAAGACATAGTTTGGATTCTCATCTGCTTAGACATTTAATCCATTGAAGTTTTAGTTGAAGTGAGTGAAAAATGTGGCCTCACACAGATGAGGTTAGAAAGAGAGGAGTATTTTAATAGCCTTTTCAGATCATTGTGAATGTTCTTTGACATCACATGGAAAAATGATAGTTGCTTAAAGGTTAGTTGCAATGTGGAATCCAAAACCCTATCAGTGAACTTCACGTACTTTGTTACATTGTAATCTGTACATCTGTTTTGTACATTTAGTGGATTTTTAAATCCATGCATGTTTTGTAACTTCACGAGTTATTCATTTTGAAAATATTGGTTCACTGAGTTACGTAGACCTAGCAAATGTTGACATTTTGTTTTACAGTATCAGAAAATTACATTCGTTAATATCACTGCAAAGTTTATTAGAAAAATCTAAGTTTTAGAATGCTGTCATGTCATGGTGGTAGATACAGGTTTTCCAAAATTTCCATTTTTACTTAAAAGGTCAAATTTTATCATTGGTAAAGGTTACTATCATTTGTTTTCCTTGAAGTGACAAGCTCATTTTGTTAATTTTCAAGAAAATGTTGCTAAATACTTAAGTCTAGCTAACTATAGTTTTCTGTCAGACGTTCTTTCAAGTAAAATTGGAATTCAAAAAAAAAAAAGCAGGTGATTTAACTCAGTAGTCAGTCAGTCAGTCACACAAGTATTTTTCCTCAAGACACCCATCAAACTTTGGAACACTAGGCATATGCTTCCCATTTTGTTAAATATGATATTAAAAATAAGAGTCGAGATTGACACTGGCACTTTTCTTTCACTGAGTGCAAGTGGTGGAGAATACAAAGCCTTTTCATCTAGTTTGGCACCACTGTTTGATTTGTGCTTAGGACCAGCAGTTTTACCACCATTGCTTTTGCACCGTCAGTGCTTATATCTAGTAAAAAAGCCAGTGATATCTTTTTATTATTATTTGACCTCACTGAATCTTTGAAAGGCTACTGGGGAATCCCCCAGAGGTCTGAAGACCACACTTTAGAACTGATGTTTTAAAGAGATAGTTATTGATTTTAGCAACCTCAAATACGTTTATGTAAATTATGTTGTTTTATGTAAAGAACCCTCTTCAATTCTGAGATTTATACATGCATCATGTAATTATTTCACTCACCAAAAAAGACATCTTTCTTTATTCTGTTCCCTTGGCCAAATAAAGTACTACTAAATCAGTGCCAAAATAAATGAACAGTAGTGGTGGACCTGTACCATTATCACTGGTACTCTGTAACCTCAAAAAAAGAGATGCCAAATGTCTTTTATCATCTTTTCATAAATTGTTCTCATATTTTCTAATGTGATCATCCAGATACCTCATAAACTAAGCAAATTTAGGTTCTAAGCTAAATATGACTAGTTAAGCAATGAATGCACTACAGTGAAATTCTCAGTATACTTAATTATTATTTTCACTATAATCTTTTATGAGTTGTGGATATAATCACTTATATCTGGATTACATCTATTTGTTTATGTTTAGATTTTTTTACAGGCTCTGATTCAATTCAGGGAACTTGGTGTAAAGACATACTTCAGACCATCATGAGTTTCACTCCTCATAATTGGGCTTCACACACCCTGAGCTGTTTTCCAGGCCCACTACAGGTAATTTGGTCTTGAATTACTTACTGAATACACATGAAATCCTTCTTCCCATTCACAGTGGTGTTCTAGAGTGAGTCTTGGTGACATCTGAATAAAATTAGCTTTTATTTATTTTAAAAATTATTTAGGGGCTGGGCATGGTAGCACATGCCTCTAGTCCTACCTGCTTGAGAGGCTGAGGCAAGGGGGATGACTTGAGCCCAGGAATTTAAGGTTACAGGGTACTATGGTCACACCACTGCACCACATCCTGGGTGACAGAGCCAGACCCTATCTCTAGAAAAAAAAAAAATGTCGTTACTTCCAAAATCTCTCAAGTTGTTCTGTGTCCTACTCTGGGACTGGGCATGTTTCTAAAAATTTAATTTTTGTGGTTTCACCTTAGTTAACAGTTTTAAGGGAAGGAAGAGTAGGAAGAGGAAAAAAAGTGAAAAAAAATTGAAAAAGAGAAAAAAATAGTTAATGGTTTCAGAATCTCATGAAAATTAACATAGTACCTGGAAATGTTTTTCTCTCTCATAGAACTGAAATGGGGAGAAGTATAATGTAACAGAGCTTCACAGAGTGCACATATATGACACTTCATTGAATTTTTTTAATTCCAGAAAAACTGTAAACCTGGTTTTTCTAATAGGGAGAAAGGCAAACGTCATCTCTCTTCTCCTTTTCAGAAAAAATGTTAGGCATTATGAACGTCCATTTTTCGTAACTCCTGTTAGGGCTAGAGCATTTGGTTTTCAAATTTACCAAATCACCTGGAGGGCTTGCTAAGCTACAGATGACTGGGGCCCCAGCCACAGAGCTTCTGATTAAGTAAATCTGGGATAAGGTCTGAGAATTTTGCATTTCTTGTAAGACCAGATGATGCTGATACTGCTGGTGTTGGGACCACACTCTGAGAATCACTGGGCTAGTGCAGTGGATTTTCCTCAGAGACACTAACATATGTAGCCAAAGGGTAGAGACATTTCATTCTGTTTTTTCTTTTTAAGACTGGTGGAAGTATCAACAGATGATTGAAGAAGCTTTAAATTCAGGCTTGCTTATAATTTCAGTTTAGGAAATCTAGGAAAAGGAATCTTGGAGATAATCTAGTCAAGCTTATGTATTTTCCAGATACAGAAATTCAGGCCTTAATTGCTGAATTGCTCAAGGTCACCTAAAGTTTATTAATGTCAGAATCAAGTCTAGACCTGGTTATTAACTGCATATCCAGTGCTCTTTCTACTATAACCAATGAAATAAACTTCTGATCCTCTTTTTAGGCGTTCTTCAAACAAAATAATGTGCCTCAGGAAAGCCGTTTTAATCTGAAAAAAAATGTGGAGGAGGAGTATAGAAAGTGGAAGTCAATGAGCAATGAAAACGACATTATTACCCACTTCTCTATGCAGGGCTCCCCTCCTCTCTTTCTTTGTCTTCTCTGGAAAATGCTCTTGGAAACAGATCATATTAATCAAATTGGCTATAGGTAAGTCAAAAACCTAATTTGCATTCCATTTGGCAAATTGTTGTATCCATACAACAATGGAGTTTATGTTTTACTCTCTGCCTTCCAGAGTATTAGAGAGAATTGGAGCCAGGGCCTTGGTAGCCCATGTGAGGACATTTGCAGATTTTTTGGTATATGAGTTTTCTACATCAGCAGGGGGTCAGCAACTCAATAAATGCATTGAAATTCTTAATGACATGGTATGGAAGTATAACATTGTTACACTGGACAGATTAATTCTCTGCCTGGTAAGAATAAATATGTTTCTAAGCTTATTCTCTTTTAGATCAAGATGTATGACTAATATATCTTATGCCAATCTGCTCTATATTGCTTTGAAGGATTTACTGAATTTATACTATATCAAGCATTGCTGTCACTTCCCTAAAGAACTACAAATTTTCCAACTTCTTTTTTTTTTGTTTTTGTTTTTTTGTTTCTTGAGACAAGGTCTCACTCTGTCGCCCAATGCAGTGGCGTGATCATGGCTCACTGCAGCCTCAATCTCCTGGGCTCAAGCAATCTCCTCCTGCCTCAGCCTCCTGAGTAGCTGGGACTACAGGCATATGCCACCATACCCACTTAATTTTTTTTTTCTTTTTAACTTTTTTATAGAGATGGAGTTTCTCTATGTTGCCCAGGCTGGTCTCAAACTCCTGGACTGAAGCAGTCCTCCCTCCTTAGCTTCCCAAAGCGCTGAGATTACAGGCATGAGCTATTGCCTCCAGCCCCAATTTCCTTATTCATTCATTTAATAAGTACATACTGAATATCAACTTGTTCTATGTATAGAAGGTATAGAAGTAAATAAGGTATAAAAGGTATAGAAGATGTGGTCCTAGCCTTGTGATACTCTAAAAATATGAGCGATTAGACCCTGAGTTGATTCTCCAAAACTCCAGAACTCCCACTAGAGGCAGGTAGTAGCAGTAAGTCACTGTGTTTCTTTACAGAGTGCTAATATAACCATTTCTGTACACTTTGGTAGCAATAATTCCCCAACTGTTTTTTTTTTTCTCTCTCTCCCTCTCTCTTGACTTTGGTGTCTATTTCTGCTAGATTTCTTTTTTTTTTTTTTTTTTTTTGAGACAAAGTCTCGCTCTGTCACCCAGGTTGCATGATCTCAGCTCACTGCAAGCTCTGCCTCCTCCCGGGTTCACATAGTTATCCTGCCTCAGCCTCCCAAGTAGCTGGGACTACAGGCACCCACCACCATGCCTGGCTAATTTTTTGCATTTTTAGTAGAGATGGGGTTTTACCATGTTAGCCATGATGGTCTCGATCTCCTGACCTCATGATCTGCCCGCCTCGGCCTCCCAAAGTGCTGGGATTACAGGTGTGAGCCACTGCGCCTAGCCTTTGGGTAGATTTTTTAAAAAGACACTGAGGTGGGCTGGAAAATGCTACGTTGAAAAAAATTCTATGGTGGTGATATTTGGAGTGGCATAGTTTAACGTTAACCCCTTAGCTGTGGAGCATAGATATAAAAGTAGTCATTATATTTTAGGGGAAATAATGTAAGTCTATAAATTAATAAGATATCAGGATAAGGTGGAGGTGTAGAAAAAGTATTTCCAGGAAACAGTGAGAAATCTTATCTGCTTAAGATAGATTAAATTTTTAAAAATAAAGATGGACATCCCAGGCAGAAGGAATAGTAAGCCAAAATAGGCAAGAAAGGTCATATATGTTTGGGGAATACTGAACAGTTGGTTTGGGATAGACTAGACATCTAAGGAAATTATGGTAGTGAGATTTTACTTTGTTAAAATTTAGGCTTTCAAATGGCCCTCATGGTTTCGCACAGGTTGAACATTTTCATATAATTTTTCTGTTGTTCTTCAAAGGCCATGCGTAGTCATGAAGGAAATGAAGCCCAGGTTTGTTATTTCATAATTCAGTTGCTGTTACTCAAACCAAATGATTTTAGAAATCGAGTAAGTGACTTTGTGAAGGAAAATTCCCCAGAGCACTGGTTACAGAATGACTGGCACACCAAGCACATGAATTATCACAAGGTACTAGTTCTAATTAGTATTTTAAATAATACTTTTAAAACCATACTTGAGCATTTGATGAACTGATTTGGCCGTTTTCTCTCTGGTTCTAATGTTTTTTCTCTGGTCTATATACAAGTAAGTTAGCTCTCTAAACTTCTTCAAGGTTTGAGAATATCTGTAACATTGAGAGTAAATTGAAACTGCAGTTTAGTGGACATAAGTACTTGTATAAAAAGAAGTGAAGTATAATGAAGTATAATTTAAAATGTTTCCTTGTAAAAACAAATTAAATGTTTTCACGTTTAGCTCTTCTAAGAGAATTTTTTTAAAAAAATGCTCTAACCATTTATCATCTTCTCAATTCCACAGAAATATCCAGAGAAGTTGTATTTTGAGGGCCTTGCGGAACAGGTGGATCCTCCTGTACAAATCCAGTCTCCCTATCTGCCCATCTATTTTGGGAATGTGTGTCTTCGATTCCTTCCAGTATTTGATATAGTAATCCACAGATTTTTAGAGTTGCTTCCAGTATCCAAATCATTGGAGACTCTACTGGATCACCTAGGAGGCTTATATAAATTTCATGGTGAGCTTTTTCAAATTTTAATTTCATCTGATACCTCCATTATCAAAAGTGGGCTGGGCAGGACCAGATGGTAATAGTGGCTCTAAAGGTTTTATTTTAATTTTTTAAAGTTGAAGTGTTTTGAGGATAAGTACTGTGGAGGGTGCCGTAACGTATAAAATATACAACATAAAAATACAAACAAAAATGTGAGTTCAGAACAGGGTGATGTTACTATAAACTAAACAGATCTTGGCAGCCTTCTTGGATGGGTAGGATTTGAACTATGTAGCAGCAGCAGGGGAAAGACAGCATATGAGGCAGAAGGGATCATTTGGGGGAATCATGGAGGAGACAAAATAAGGTATATTTGAAGAAAAATTGCTATGTTGGGTTGAATTGAAAATTCTTACCAGAGAGTTCTAGAAATAAGGTTGGAAAGACAGATTGTACCTAACTTAGGTCCCCTTGAATGCTAGGCTGATTTTATAATTGCAGATAATAATCAACTAGAAGTTATTGAGTATGATCATGGCATAGGAAACATTATTTCAGAAAGCTACATCCAGTTATAGTTGGCAGCAATCTTAGCAGGAAGCCATTTCAAGGACATGTCAAAAAGCTCAGTTGTGTGATTAGTATCTAAGCAACAATGGTTGCATTGAAAATGACAGAAAAGGGACAGATGGTCACAAAAGACGGAACAGGACTTGATTGGCTGATTATAAGGAGAATATTGAAAGAAAAAGACAACTCTAAAATTGTAAGCATAGTAACTGGAGAGTGGCAGGGTCAGTGACGGAAATGTGAAGGTCCTGGAGCAGCCACTGTGGGAACAAAGTGTTTGTCTGGCGGGCAGTCCTGCTTCATCTTTAATCTAAGATACCTTCCCTCAAAGCAGAAGTATGAATTGTGTGTTAATATGATAGAATAGGCATAAAGTTCAAGTGAACATTCTTTTAAAAACATTTTTCTTTTGGATTAGGTAATATACACACTTGGTGGGGAAGAGTATACAGTGAAAGGTAATTAGTCCCATCCTGACCTCCAGCTAGCCAGTTTCTTTTGGAGGTAGCCAATGTTACCAGTCTCTTGCCATCCCCTCTTAGATATCCTGGGTGGTTTTTTGTTTGTTTTTAACACAAGTAAAATATAATACACATATTATTCTGTACCCTGTTTGTTTCAACTTTATCATGTATTAGTGTTGGTCATTTGTATTAGTACATAAAGAGCTGCCTCATACATGCCATAATTTACTTTATCAGTCCCCTGTTTTTGACCTTTTAGGCAGTTTTTTCATCTTCTGCTAGTGTAAACAGGGCTGCAATGACATCCCTTGTTGTATGTCAAGGGATTAAAATTTATGCAGGATAAATTTTCAGAAATGGAATTGCTTCCACTTAAATAAAAACAGATATAAATACAACTGTATATTACTAGAAGCATTCTGAGCCTTCTGCTTCTCCTCAGATTAAAATATTCATAGTATACAATTGCCCAGCATGTGAATTTGTTTCATAATCTTCTGAGCTGTTTTCCAGTTATCTGGGAAGCAGTTGGTCAGTTTTTCACAGTTGTTAGTAACCAGTTAAACATTGTGGTGGTATGTTTTTCTCTTGGCAGATCGTCCAGTGACTTATCTGTATAATACTCTGCACTATTATGAAATGCACCTGAGAGACCGTGCATTTCTCAAACGAAAACTTGTCCATGCAATCATTGGCTCTCTCAAGGATAATCGACCGCAGGGCTGGTGTCTAAGTGACACTTACCTGAAGTGTGCGATGAATGCACGAGAGGAGAATCCTTGGGTTCCAGATGACACCTACTATTGCAGATTGATTGGCAGACTAGTCGATAATATCCTTTTTATTGTGATTTGACAGATTCTCCAGAAATAATGGTATTTTGATTTATGAGAACATATTTTTTCTTTTTAAAGTAATTTTTTATATATTTCAAGGTTTTAATTTTTTTAAGATCACTTCCATTTTCATCTCTGTAAAGGTTTGAAATCTTAAATTAGCAGCATCAGACCAGATAGGCTGAAATTCTATTAAAATTTTTATTTTAGAACTTGAGGATAAGTGGTAAAAAAAATTATATTTAAAAATAGACTTTATGGAGATTCGTTTCAAAGAAAAAATCTTATTCTTAAATACTATGTTTCATAGCACATGCATCTGTGTGCTGCTGGAGAACGTAGGATCTTGTTACTTTAAAAAAATTAATGTTTGTATTATAATAAATGATAAATTTTTCTTTATGGAAAAGGTATATTTTAGTGAAAATATACTTGTATGTTTATTTCTTCATTTTGATTTTATGTTTTCAGTTATTAGCACTCTATACTTAATGTCTATAACCATACCACTATGTTACTAGGTAGAGAAATTCTACATAAATGAGCATGACTTATTTTCCTACACAAAGGAATTTATTTTCTGAAACAACAAAATGACTCATTATAAAATAATTTTCATATTAATGTCTTATAACTATTAAAAGACATAGGCTCATGAAACCTAGGTATACCTTGGTTGCATCTGTGGCTATTATGTCATATTTATAAGAACCCACCTGTAAGACCAACCATTTATACCTGTGGTTAATCACATGGTTGCTTTAATACATTTCAGTCATGTCAAACTCATTTGCATTTGGTTTGTATTTGCCTCTTAATCTCTCTAAGTGTAGATAAATCACTTCTTGGCAGCTCATAATCCGATAAATTGATAATCAGATGAGATGTTCCAGTTGTTATTGCTTTAACTGTGTGTACCGATGGCTGGCAAATCTCCTGGTCCCTTTCCAAACTGTGACTGGAGATTCAATGAGTTTCCCAACCCAGCTGCCCACGCTCTCCATGTTACTTGTGTGGAGCTCATGGCCTTGGCAGTTTCAGGCAAAGAGGTTGGGAATGCCCTTCTAAATGTTGTCCTGAAAAGGTATGTATTCTGGTTCATGCAGGAAGATTTGTTGTTTATTTGTAAACAGAATGGTATTTTATTTGGAGTTTTAAGACAAACCTGTTGCCGAAAGGCTGATGCACGTTGGATGATGACTGTTTTCTGGTTCCAGATTTTGTCTTTGTGATATAGGAGTTATGGAATGTGCCCTGGACAGGATCCTAAGATCTGGGTTTGTTCCTGCTTCTGCTTATTAATAGCAGTTTGATGTTTAGTATAGGCGTAATGTTAACTTGTCACTTAAAACAAGATTCTCTTCATCTTGTTTTCAAGATTTCAAGATTCTTTTAAAAATTAGCATGAAGTATGGGATAATGATTGGGGAGGAAGTATTTTTAAAAAGACTTCTTGAGTTTTTATGCATATTACATTTTTATTCAATAAAAAATTCCCCATTGTTTTATTGAAATGGATTAGTTGTCGATCCTCTGAATTAGATATATTATTTAAAAATAAGATCTGTTGTCAACCATCTAAAATGTTTTTAGAAATTCATACTTAAACATTCTTTTTTGCCGGTTGCAGTCAGCCTTTAGTGCCAAGAGAGAACATTACAGCATGGATGAATGCAATTGGTTTGATCATCACTGCCCTACCAGTGAGTTAATAATTGTGATTCGTGCTTAGTGATGAAATATAGCCAGCTGTTCCATGTCAGCAAAAAGAAAAAGATGCATATAGGATGCAAGTTAATGAAGTATTTTATGTTTTTAAAGTTTTTTCATATTATTACTGCTTTAAAAATCTACAGTGACTAGTGTTTGCCTTTCTGTATTAGATCTAAATATATCTATGTGACTTACAGGTCTCTGCATTTTCTGGTACCACCTTACCTATCCAACTTTAGTTTTTACCTCATAGCCTGATCTGCTCTTGGCCACTTAACGTGTTGTATATCTACAGCTTTTGTTCCTGCAGATAGTGCTTAAGACATGTTTTAGGTACTTCTGAATGTGAGTGAATAAGACATTTTTCTTATTCCAGAGCTTACTTCTTTCCATCACCTTCTCTAAAGCCTGTTCATTCTTTGCTAGCTTAGAGCCTCCTTTATCAGTGAATGAAGCCTTCCCTGACTTTTCCAGCTCACATGAAGACTCCTTTCTTTGACCTCCACACATATTTTTTAAAAGTTTATTATTTTTAAATAAATAATAAAATTATAGATTTATTGTTTGATAAATTAATTGATTTACTGGATAGTATATATCAGGTACCTAAATGAGCTGGGCAGATACATGTATGGAGCCCCCTAACTCACAGGTACTTCACCCAGGTTGTTACTGACTTAATTTTACCAGTTACAAAGTCACCCAACTGTACGTGCAGAAGCTGGAGAAATAGAAAACTGCAAAGAATGAGAAAACACTGTTACTTTAGACTTTGGGGTGGAATGCTGGATAAGTGATATTTTCACTAGCCTTTTTCCAATTTTAAAGGAGCCGTATTGGATTGTTCTTCATGATCGAATTGTGAGTGTCATCAGCAGCCCCAGCTTGACATCTGAAACAGAGTGGGTTGGCTATCCATTCCGCCTCTTTGATTTCACTGCCTGTCATCAGTCCTACTCTGAGATGAGTTGTAGCTATACATTAGCTCTCGCACATGCTGTGTGGCACCATTCTAGCATCGGACAACTTTCTCTCATTCCAAAGTAAGTATAATAATTTCTTAAAGAAATTTGACATAGGCTGGGTGCGGTGGTTCATGCCCGTAATCCCAGCACTTTGGAAGGCCGAGGCAGGCAGATCATAAGGTCAGGCGATTGAGACCATCCTGGCCAACATGGTGAAACCCATCTCTACTAAAAATACAAAAATTAGCTGGACATGGTGGCATGTGCCTGTAACCCCAGCTACTCAGGAGGCTGAGGCAGGAGAATCACTTGAACCAGGGAGTTGGGAAGTTGCAGTGAACCAAGATCACGTCACTGCACTCCAGCCTCGTGACAGAGTGAGACTGCATCTGAAAAAAAAGGAAATTTGATGTATTTCATTCATTAACAGATGAGGTATATACTTCATTCATTAGAACAACTTGTGGCCGGGCTCAGTGGCTCACGCCTGTAACCCCAGCACTTTAGGAGGCTGAGGTGGGTGGATCACAAAGTCAGGAGATCGAGACCATCCTGGCCTACATGGTGAAACCCCGTCTCTACTAAAAATAAAAAAATTAGCCGGGCGTGGTGGTGTGCTCCTTGTAATGCTAGCTACTCAGGAGACTGAGGCAGGAGAATCACTTGAACCCAGGAGGCGGAGGTTGCAGTGAGCCGAGATAGCGCCACTGCACTCTAGCCTGGGTGACAGAGCAAGACTCCATCTCAAAAAAGCAACAAAAAAAGAACAACTTGCAAAGTAAGTTGACCAGAAAGCTCCTTTTGCTTCAGAATTGTTTTTTAAAAATTGACTTGTATGTGCTAGTAATAATCTAATAATGTAGTTTTCCACTATAGTTTGAAGAAGCTTAGTCAAATGCATGCTTTTTCCAGAATATATCCCCAAAGTTACCTTTTAAACTGAATAACTGACATCCTATTTCCTGATTATTTTTCTTGACCATAATAATGGTATTAATTAGACTGAAATTTCTTGAGAGTGGCATTTCTGTTAGGTTATTCTCTTTTTATTTCAGATAATTCACCTATCAGTAGTTTTACGATTAAAAATGACTTAAATCTGATTTAAACCTCATCTTTAGTAGAAATACAAAAAATTAGCTGAGTGTGGTGGCGGGTGCCTGTAATCCCAGCACTTAGGGAGGCCGAGGTGGGTGGATCACAAGGTCAGGAGATCAAGACCATCCTGGTCAACATGGTGAAACCCCGTCTCTACTAAAAATAAAAAAATTGGCCGGGCGCGGTGGCTCAAGCCTGTAATCCCAGCACTTTGGGAGGCCGAGACGGGCGGATCACGCGGTCAGGAGATCGAGACCATTTTGGCTAACCCGGTGAAACCCCGTCTCTACTAAAAAATACAAAAAACTAGCCGGGCGAGGTGGCGGGCGCCTGTGGTCTCAGCTACTGGGGAGGCTGAGGCAGGAGAATGGCGTGAACTCGGGAGGCGGAGCTTGCAGTGAGCTGAGATCCGGCCACTGCACTCCAGCCTGGGCGACAGAGCGAGACTCCGTCTCAAAAATAAATAAATAAATAAAAAATAAAAAAAATAAAAAAATTAGCCAGGCGTGGTGGTGTGTGCCTGTAATCCCAGCTACTCAGGAGACTGAGGCAGGAGAACTGCTTGAAGCTGGGAGGCAGAGGTTTCAGTGAGCCGAGATCACGCCACTGCACTCCAGCCCGGGCAACAGTGTGAGACTCCATCTCAAAAAAATAAATAAATAAAAAGAATCAAATGAAAGTAAGAGCCAGTGAGAGATGGGAGATCAATTAGAAATATTATTGTTACCAAAGTAAAAGGAACTTTTAAAAAATTATGTTTTGTTATAATACTTTGTAAATAATGTATTACAAAATTCAAACAATTTAAATAATTTCAAGTCACAGGAGATTTTTATTTTTATCTTCAAATTTTAGGTTTCTCACTGAAGTACTTCTTCCTATAGTGAAGACTGAATTCCAGTTGCTTTATGTATACCATCTTGTTGGACCATTTTTACAAAGATTTCAGCAAGAGAGAACTCGTTGTATGATAGAGGTAAAATATAATCTGGGTTTCCTGTGACATGATTAAATTCTGAAGTATCTATTTAGGTGTTTTACCAGTGTTATTGAAACTGCAGGTCACAACCATTAGTAGTGAAACTAGTTTAACAGGATCCAAGAGCAACTTTAGAGGACTTAGTATGCCAGTAACGAATTTAGGGTGGGATGTATTGAATTGGAGATGCAGGAGAAATACCCATTATGAAGGTTGAGAAGAGGTTAAGGATGGAGAAGTACACTTGAGATCTTCTTACATGCAGAGGAACTAATTAAAATCATGAGAATGGATGAAGTTAGTCACTTCTAACAAGATGTCGAAAACAAGGAAAGCACCCAGGAGTAGAACCTTAAAGCAAGAGCTACCAAATGGAACTAAGAAAGTATAAACCAAAGGATCCCTAGGAGTGGAGTAAAGGGGATTGTTTATCTCTTAATTTTAAGATAAATTACTAAACTATGAAGAGAAATTTTATTTAAGCCTTATCAGGGGCATTTTGTAGCACTGTAGATTCTTTTATAAATGCGAGCCATATCATATCTCATATGCATAGAGGTGTGTATGGTGTATGACAGTTCTACAACAAAGACAGTATCCCCCAGTGCGAGTGTTGTAATGGAGCCCAGCTGCATCATGCCGAATTATTGAATCACTTTTAATCACTTAAATAATTTTATATTATTTGTTAAATAGATTGGTGTGGCGTTTTATGACATGCTGCTGAATGTCGACCAGTGTAGCACCCATTTAAATTACATGGATCCCATCTGCGACTTCCTATATCACATGAAGTATATGTTTACTGGTGATAGCGTGAAAGAGCAAGTAAGTTGAATTTGTTTAATTATTTTTTTTTTTTTTTTTTGAGACGGAGTCTCGCTCTGTCACCCAGGCTGGAGTGCAGTGGCCGGATCTCAGCTCACTGCAAGCTCCGCCTCCCGGGTTCACGCCATTCTCCTGCCTCAGCCTCCCGAGTAGCTGGGACTACAGGCGCCGCCACCTCGCCCGGCTAATTTTTTGTATTTTCAGTAGAGACGGGGTTTCACCGTGTTAGCCAGGATGGTCTCGATCTCCTGACCTTGTGATCCGCCTGTCTCGGCCTCCCAAAGTGCTGGGATTACAGGCTTGAGCCACCGCACCCGGCCTGTTTAATTATTTTTAATGATGTTTAATTTAGAAAACTTGAACATATAGTAATAGACTTTTTTGGTTTGAGTGATTATTTTTATTTAGTCTAATTTTTTTTTTAAGGAAAAAGAGTGGGTATGAGACCTTTAACAGAGGCATATTATTCTAGATGTAGTATTAAAGTAAATACATGTTATAATTTCTTGTACTTTTCCCCCAAAAGACCTACAGGGTTAATTAATAATAATCTCATTAGGGAGAAACAGTGGGATATGGCTGCTGAAATACGAGCAGAGAGGTTGTTGTGTTATGAGTAAAGGAGGTCCTACTTCTCCTAACACTCATGGTGACATTAGACAAACCGCAGCATAACTAGAAGACTAATCCTGACTAGACTAATTCTAGACTAATCCTGACTAGAGACTAACTCATGAAGAGCATTTAAAGAATATGGGAATGCTTAACCTGAAGAAAAAAAGTCCTAGGGAATTATTTATGCCCTCAGCATTTTGGAGGGTTTTCATTTGGAATAGGGGATTAGATTTGTTCTGTGTCACTTTAGAGGGTGTATGAATTCTGGGAAAGTTAAAGGGAGGACATCCTGACTTAGTATATGAAGAGGAACTTCCTAATAGGGATGTCTGAAAGTAGAAAAAGACCTTGAATCATAACTGATTCTTTGGGTTGAGATACCCCTCCCAATTCTTTGGGTTGAGATACCAAGGAGGTTGACTCCTTTATGTCTCAGCAGCAGTGTCAAAGAGAATTGACTTGTTCTCTCATGTAAGAAAGAGAGAAATTATATTGGCTTTTGTTACAACACAGAACATGCAGAGAAACTATAAAAGAAATTGTTTGCTTTTTTTAAAAAAAAGTATTCTTTACGTTTGGGCCTAAGAAACTTTAACACAAGGGAGTGCAGAAAGGAAAAGGTCAAAGAGCATCTGAGTAAAGCTAAGAAAGCTGTGAAACGGCTTGATGTGTTTGTCTCCTTAGTGTTTTTCAAAAGAGTAGATCTAATATTTAGTTAATTCCAAGTGTAAATCAAAACAAAAATAACTAGTTTTGTAGATAAATGTTGCAGACATGAGTTATTCAAAGAACTTTAAAATGTAATTATGCTTCATTCTTCTGTAAAGATGGCATTTTAAAAGAATGATCAGCTTGTTGGATGTATGAAATTTCCAGTGTAAACTCTGCTAGCTTTTGGTAGTGGGATGACTGGCTAGCTAGATAAGTGGATATGCTTTTGTAAGTAAACGCCTATATATGAATATACATATGGTTTATGTACAAACATGCATATGGAATATATAATGGGCATGTGTGAGGGACAATGTGTTGTTTCTCATGCAAGAAAGAATTGTATCTGCTTTTCGTAAAACACAGGACATGTTGAGAAACTTCTCATCTACCCCACGCCACTCCTTAGTTTATTGTCTCAGGATATGTGTAAATCCTGCTTTAAATGTGAGAAGTTGAAATTCTCTGATTAAAGTACGTTTTAATGTGTTTTTATTTCTTAGGTAGAGAAAATTATCTGTAACTTAAAACCAGCTTTAAAACTTCGTCTTCGATTCATCACACACATTAGCAAGATGGAACCAGCTGCAGTGCCTCCACAAGCTATGAACAGTGGGTCTCCAGCACCTCAGTCTAATCAGGTGCCCGTGTCTTTACCAGTAACTCAGTGAAGCTAGACTGTACTGTGGAGAAAGTGGAAATACATCTGTCTTTGAGAATAGACTCAAACCTTTTAAATCTGAATGTGATCACGCTGTAGTGATAGAAGCAGTGATGATGTTCAGATTGTTTTATTTTGATTCAAATGATGAATCTGTGGACACCTTATAACTCCCATCTCCCTATCTATGTTTTTGTCTCTAAGAGATCAAGTAAGATACGTGTTGTTCATATTCATAACAACTTATTAGAGCTACATAGGAACATAGAGGTTATCTGTGATCAAATGACTTTTGTCATTGGCACTTTCAGTCTTTCCTATTCTAGGCGTTGTTTTTGTTTGTATTTTTTATTATTAATGACATATTTAGTCTTCAGATATATTATTTTAAAGGCACCACACATGTAAAACAGTTATTACAAATATTTTATGCATAAATCTCTTGGTAGATTTTCAGAATAATAAGATTTTTATCAAGAAAAAGAATCTAGACTTTGTTGCGTTGTAGGAGCAAACAAGGCTTCATATTCTTTTTAAAATGACTTGAAATTTTATTATAAATTTCCATAGTTTCTATCAAGGTCAGTTGGTAGTTTTATTACCTTTGCTATGGATTCGAACTTACTGTATAAAATAAGTTGGAAGCCATGTAAGAAAATAACATATGAAAATTCTTGAACTTGGTTGATTCTCCAGTTTCTTTTTTTAAAAATAATTGCTTTTGCAGATTGACACTCTCACCTGACAGATGATGTAATTCTTCAATTTTTATAATCTTAAAATTTTTTAATTTTATATTTGTAAATATAGTACACATTTTATTTCTTCAGGATTTCTTGGATTTTGAGAGACATTGTTAATTTTGGGGGAATTGGCATTGTGAAAGACTTGAAAACTAATGAGTAAAGTCTGCTGAATGAATATACCACGTGATTGCTTCATGACTCCTTTGGAATGAATGTCGGCTGTGTGCCAGGCGGTGTGCTGGTTGGGGTCAGTTGGAAATGGGTTATTCTGTGGGTCCTACACTACAGTTGGTGACTGACATTGGCTTAGGAATTAAGAGTTACAGATTCTTTTAGAAAAAACTAGTGAATTTAACCAACTGTATTTCAAATTCATATTTCTAAATACATTCCTCCTAGAACTTTATTTTCTTTTGTAGCTCATGTTATTGCTATCACTAAATCATTACTGGCCATGCAAGTCCAGCTAAAAATTTATATAATGGTAAAAGTAATTTTTGCAGACTCAGACTCATTTTTTTTTTTTTTTTTTTTTTTTTTTTGAGACAGAGTCTCGCGGTGTCGCTCAGGCTGGAGTGCAGTGGCGTGATCCTGGCTCACTGCAAGCTCTGCCTCCCTGGTTCACACCATTCTCCTGCCTCAGCCTCCCGAGTAGCTGGGACTATAGGCGCCCGCCACCATGCCCAGCTAATTTTTTTTTTGTATTTTTAGAAGCGACAGGGTTTCACCATGTTAGACAGGATGGTCTCGATCTCCTGACCTCGTGATCCGCCCGCCTCAGCCTCCTAAGGTGCTGGGATTGCACGTGAGCCACCGCGCCCGGCCCCTACAGACTCATTCTTAAAATTACCCAGAAAAAATGCTAGAAATTATTTCAAGTATTAATCTTAACATAGTGTCAGTGTATTGTTGCTGCCTTGAGGAATTTGTTGCTTTTTTATCCTAGAATGAGAATAAAATTATGACTCTAGTATTATACAAACAGAGGAAATGAAAATCAATATAATCACTTTCTCAAGGACATGAACATTCTAATTAATTTATTAAAAATTCAGTTTTCCCTCTCTAGCTTAAAAACATGGGAATGTAATTTCCCTGGATAGGCTTTTAAGTACGTTTTTAATCAGAGACTAATGGAAGACAAAAACTTTATTTGGGTTTAGAATACAGCAGAGGGGAAGAAAATGCCTTTGTATTTATCACATCCTAAAAGTTTTTCTTTTTGAAAATTAATAGTAAGTTTAGAGTGTCCAGTATGACGTTCTGCAGTGATGGAAATGTTCTTTACCTGTGCTATTCAATACACTAGTTAGTAGCTACATTTATCTATGAGGCATTTGAAATGTGGAACTGAATTTTTTAATTTTAGTAAGCTTTAAATGACCACATGTGGCTACTGTATTAGACAATGTATCTAGAGTGAGATCCATTATAATTGCTACCATCTAAAAGTAATTCAATAAAATGTGTATCTTTCAAAGGCCTAGTAGTTAGAGGTAACAGTTTTTAAATTCTGTGTTACATTTGAAAAATCAGATTGTAGGGGCCCTTTCTTTATCTTATAGCTGTTAAAACAAAAACACAGAAGAAATCCATTCATGGAGCCTGCCTTTTTTACAGAACTCCCTGGGGTTTTCACATTAATTGCTGGGAGGAGAAAAACTTTGCTTCCCTTGTTTTGATTACTGTTCACTCTGGTTTGTTTTTTCCATCTTCCTTACTACATTCCAGAGCCAAGATGAGTTTTTAGGATATGGCTAAACGGTAACTGTAGTGAGTGAAAGGTGAAACATTGGAAGCGACAGGTAATTGTAAATGACATCCTCAGCTGAATTAGTAATTATTAAAAACAAACTAGCAGTTTGATTTATGTGGCTCCTGAATAGATTTTGGGGAATATCTTTTTTTTTTTTTTTTTTCAGGGTCTCATTCTGTTGCCCAGGCTGGAGTGCATTGGCGCGATCAGAGCTCACTGCAACTTCCGTCTCCTGGGCTCAAGCAGTCCTTCCACCTTAGCCTCCTGAGTAGCTGGGACTACAGATGTTCACCACCAGGCCCAGCTAGTGTGTGTGTGTGTGTGTGTGTGTGTGTGTGTGTGTGTGTGTGTGTGTATTTTTTGTAGAGATGGGGTTTCACCATGTTGCCAGACTGGTCACAAACTCCTGGACTCAAGCTCCTTGTCCTCTCAAAGTGCTGGGATTACAGGTGCGAGCCACCACACCCAGCCAGGAATATCTTCCATCTCCCAAAAGGCTACTTGAATAGCAACCATGCTTTGAAAATATTAACCAGAATCATGTTTGAGGTTTAGAAAAAGTAAAACATGGACATCTAGCCCAGTGAACTTGGAGATTGCCCAAACCTATTATTACCCATTTTACAGTTGAGGAAACCAGAGCCGGGGAGTTTAAATAGCTTCAAGGCCTCACAGTGTTTTGGGGATGATGATTTCACTGTGACTTTTAAAATGTTTTGTTTTTTAAATTTTTTTGTTTTTAAGAGACAGTGTCTCACCTGTTACCAAAGCTGGACTACGGTGGCACAATCATAGCTCATTGCAGCTTTGAACTCCTGAAATCAGGTGATCCTCCTGCCTCAGCCTCCAGAGTAACTGGGACTACAGGCATGTGCCGCCACACCCAGCTAATGTTTTTATTATTTTATTTTATTTTTTAGAGACAGGGTCTTGCTGTGTTGCCCAGGCTGGTCTCAAGCTCCTGGCCTCAAGAGATCCTCCCATCTTGGCCTCCCAAAGCAGTGGGATTATGGGCATGAGCCTACAATTCTTAAATATGTCCTGCTTAGTATTTTTAAGCAGGACATATTGTGAATGTGGGGTGTGTGTGTGTATATCTGTTGCATGTATTTAGAAATATGTAGACACAATACAATCTTAGTAGTTTTTAAGCAGGACATATTGTGAATGTGGTGTGTGTGTGTGTGTGTGTGTGTGTGGCATGTATTTAGAAATATGTAGACACGGGCCGGGCGCGGTGGCTCAAGCCTGTAATCCCAGCACTTTGGGAGGCCGAGACGGGCGGATCACGAGGTCAGGAGATCGAGACCATCCTGGCTAACATGGTGAAACCCCGTATCTACTAAAAAAAATACAAAAAACTAGCCGGGCGAGGTGGCGGGTGCCTGTAGTCCCAGCTACTCTGGAGGCTGAGGCAGGAGAACGGCGTGAACCCGGGAGGCGGAGCTTGCAGTGAGCCGAGATTGCACCACTGCACTCCAGCCTATGCGACAGAGGGAGACTCCGTCTCAAAAAAAAAAAAAAAAAAAAAAGAACTAGGTAAACACAATACAATGTTGTTTTAAAGAGTTTATTATAAAAAAAATCACATCTTTTGAACGACATGGACACATAGTACCTTTCCAGATGGGGTAGCTTTGTCTCCTGGTTCCAGGAGTCTCACTCTATGTATGGGGTCTTACGTAAATGTGCTTATTTTTAATGCCAGCAAATTTTTAATTGGAAATCAATGTATGCTTCTCTTTCTAAGGATAAGTCTTTTGTCAAGTTAGAAAATACAAGCTTTTAAATTTTGAGAAAGTTAGAATTTCCACATCTTGAATTTTACACCAAGAGGGAATTTGTAGAGTTTTATACTAATGGGAAAAACATTTTTCTGAAAGAACAAATCTTTAGGAAGACAACTCTATGCTTAAGTAAATGATTAGATTTCTAATTATGCCATTAGCTATGAGATTTATATCATATGTTTCCCACATTTACTTAGGTGGATTAAGGTAGTCAATAGGCTTGTGATTACCCTCCCGAGCAACTCCAAAACAAGCCAAGGTTATTGCTACTGCTGTGTTCACTGTTCGAGTTACTTCTTCTGGTGTCTTCCCCAGGGATGGGTTCACTTCCATTATATCTAATCCTGAGAGTAGCCCTACAACAACAAAATGTAATAATGTCATTTATAAAATAGTTGACATTTTGAAATTAGTACCGACAGACTTGAAAGATTATCCACTAACAGAAAAAGGTAGTAACCAATGGAAAACACTTTAGTTATTGCATCATGTGATTGATGGACATTCTGTAAGTGTCAACTGGGACTTGTTTTCAGGTCAAGGAGGTATAAATATGTATTAGTCAAGTGTACACTTGCTTCTCTATTCCCTCAGATTGTTAACTACCTGTTTTGTAGATTTCTTCCGTGATGTAGAGACCTTCTCTGTATGACAGACCTCCCACGACTGGTGTGCCAGTAGCTGGTGTGAAAGATGGGTCCAGTCCATCAACATCAAAACTCAGATGAATTGGCCTTTTCTTTCTTTTAAAAAGTGGGAAAGAATTTCAGTTTAAGATTGATGGCTTCACATTTCATCGATAAATATATCTGTTACCTTGCTTTATAAAAAGTAGCAACCCATTATTTCACGTAAAGACTTTATTAATAACTTCCATTGGTTAATGTCAGTACCAGCCTTTTATGTTACACACACGTGTGCACACACAAAAGAATCTTACCTTCCTAGTAGATAACTGAGTGTTTCTTCCATCACCTTGCCAATTCCCAGTCTGTCCACTTCAGTCATTGAAAAGTATTTAATGCCTAGAGTTTTCAAAATGTAGCTATAAAAGAGAAATTAAGATAATAAGGCTGACTGTGCCTGCCTGTCTCCTTTTAAGGGAAATATCAATATAGTAAAATATATAAAATATTTAGGTTCTGTGAACCTAACTCAACATAGTTTTATTTGTATTTTAACAGCAAGTCAATTGAGATTTAATTGCCTGGATACATATGTATGTACATGTATATAAATATGTGTGTGCGGGTGTATATGTGTGTATGTGTCGTGATGTTTAATTTTCTGTCATAGATTTGGTCAGTAAAGCACATCTAGCACACAAAGGGACAAAAATGAAGGCAAATCACATCAAGGAATAAGCTTACTGTTCCCCAGGGTCCACGTCTCTCAAGCCAATATACACAATATCCTTGGCAGATATGCAGGGCGTCACCCAGGAGAATCCTGGCACATCGGGAATCTAAAATTGCAATGTTTTCACTTGGTTATGTGTGATTCTCTTGAACAAATCCTACACTCAAAGGTAAAGACACTTATTGGATTGCAAATATCTTACATTTAGAATATAAATATAGAAGAAATCGTGTAAAAATTATACACAATTAAGAAGGGGATGTGTGCCTCCCCTTGATTGCTTTGACTTTGCCTTGAACCACTTGGCATTTACCTACTTTGTGCCCCATTCCTGCTGGGCCCTTCTTCCCCAGGGCTCCTCTATAAAGAAATGAGTGTGTTCCCATTACTTTGGTAGCTTCCTTCTTTACTTCCCTTTCTCGGTAAGTCCTTAATCCAGAGCATGGCCTAGAGCCGCTGAGGGAAATTTGTGACCTGTCCTTTGGTTATTCTTCACATCATAATATGATGATATCTGCTTTGTCCTGGAGCCACGTTTAGTTTTTCCCGTGTGCTAGGTAGATACTTTGTAAATTTATAAACCCATCCCTTGGTCATTAGTTCAAAATACATTATTTCTGAGCATCTAACATAAGGAGGTTTTAACCTCTTGTATCATCATAAAGACAAAATATTATTTCAATAAAAACTTTATTGATACACTATGGCATATCAACAAAAGTTATAAGCTATAATATTAAATCTTAATCTGACATTTTATTTTCCATCTTTTAGAAAAGAAGTTTCTAGGGAGCAGGGAGATAGTTCTTTCTCTTATGATTTAGACAGGTTCTTCTCCCAGTAAATACATTAGTTCATAGACCATTGTATCTGAAATTTTAAAATTTCTCTTTTGAAAAGACTCTATGATATAGAAGGACAACTCGGTAAGAATGCAGGACTGTGTGGCATATAGTGGAAAGAGGAAGGAATGAGGAGACCTGGTGTTAGCCCTTGCTTCACTATAGGCTTGGCATATATCTTGGGCAAGTTGGTTAACCTCTGAACTTCCACTGACCTGTTTATAAATGATTACTCTCTGCCCCACTTACTAAAAGGATAGTTTAAGAATTATCAGATAAAATATATATTAAGTCAGTTTGCAAGGCAGAGATAGAGAGCCTCACTGCCTTTTGTCAACCAACCCTTTGCTTACTGGCTGCAGAGAAAATGACTTGAGATTACACCAAGAATAAGGTAACATGGAGTTTCTCATTTCCCTTCCACCTCCTGAAGGTCTCCTAAAAAGTATTCTTTCGCACTAGAGTACCAACCAGTCTTTTACCTTTCCTTTTAGTTCCTTCAGGAGGAAAGATACAGGTTGTCCATGCAAGTTTCCACTTGTGGTTGTCAGTGGAGTGTTGATATCAGTGTGAGCATCCACCCAGATGACTCCGAGATCAGGGTGGACGCTGGCATGGCCAGAGATGCTTCCAATTGCCAAACTTTTGGGGGAGAAATTTTGTGTGAACATCAGGTTTTCAGTGTCACTACATACATCATATTATTCACTCACTCAATGCTCCCGCTTGGTTTTCCCTTAAGTCAGAGTGTCTGATATTTCTGATAGGTTCTAAATTGGAGATGCCAATCAGTTGTAACAACAGAGAAAGCATCACTTACACTTAGTGCTTACTAACTAGTTATATTTACATCGATTGCATTACTAAAAAAATTGTGATTTTTTCCCCAAAATCCACCTTGTAAGAATTACACAGATTAGAGCTTAGCCAAAAAATAAATGAGTATAAAAACACTAGCTACACAAGAAATTCCTTAGCATAAGACACTGTTCAATTCTCAAAGTTAAATCTGGATCATTTTCTGCACACTGATCTCTCTTGGGAAATACTTAATTCTCTCAAGTGAAGTATGACAAAGTCCTTCAATTTTTCTTAAAATCCAGCTCTTTTATAATTTGGGAGCATCGCTCAGAAGTTCTTACATGTTCTTACTCAGAAGTTCTTCAGCCAGCGTATGGCGTGTGTGTGCACTCATTCTATTCAATGCATCTAGTTACCCACTGAACCAGGAACAAAGTTCATCCCAAATACTTCAAGCTCCAGACATTTTGCTGGAATGGAAGACATAAATGATATCTTGCACAGAAGTTAAAAGTTAGGATGTATTAGGTTGGTGCAAAAGTATTGCAGTTTTGCCATTTGAAAACTGCAATTACTTTTGCACCAAGCTAATACTATGCAATGCCTGTATTCTCTCATTTGTGAATGTTTAAGTATCACTCAGAGAATCATTCGCTTTTAGATTCTCGAAGTGAAAGCAATCATGCCTTCATGTTCAGGTATGGATTATTCAATGTAACGTTTGTTTTCCCTTCAGGTTTCTTGTCTTTTGCCATGTGCCATTCTTCAGATTTCCATTTACAAATTTCTCCACTTACAAAAGAAAACGAGCCTCGGTTTCCCAATTGCAGTTTTGATACAGAGGCCCTGGTAACAGTGTGGCTTTAGAAGAGGAAGCTGAGGAGGCCTGAAGTCACTGAGCTCAAGAGCCATAGAAGTGTTTCTGGTTTTAGATCTAATCAGGCCTCTCTGGGAAAATTATCCTAGGCTTTGAGAGTAAATATTTAAAAAGGCTCATGCACAAAAATGGTCTTTGTCACATTATCTGTAATGGTGAAAATTACAATGTAACCTGAATATGTGACAATATGTACATATATAGCGATGTAACCCCTTGATGAAAAATCATGCAGCAACTAAAAAACTGATGCTTATGATGCTTATGCACATCCCATGAAGCAACAAGGAAATTTGCACTGTAGACATCTGTCTTTCTCTCTCATACACACGCACACACACACACACACACACACACACTTGTTAAAGTCATCGTGTACAAGGGAAAAAAAGATGCCATGAAAGAAATGTACCAGATTTTCAATTCTGGTTGAAATGGTTGCTAGAGAAGTACGATTACCACATTTTTTTTTCTTGTGTGTGTGTCTGATGCTTTCAAAAATGTTATAATCATTATTTTATAATGAAAAACACACACTTTGAAATTGTTGACCTATATGAGTTGTATATATTATTGGCAATTACAAACAAATAAGCTATGAATTGCCTCATGTACTTATTTAGAAATGTAAGCTTGTGATGAATGTTTAGATGAAATCCATTCATATTTCATACATTTTCTGCAGTACTAGGTCAAAATACAGATATTGTAAGACTTCAAATTGAACTAAGTCTGTTTCTATAATAAAGTTAGTAACCTATAAAATTTTTTAAAGGCAGAAAATTTGATATAAAATATAGGTCAATGCTTTTCCATCTATATTTCTATATTTTCTCTCTTCTTCTGGCCTTGGTTACATTTCCTTTGTGCCAGACTCCCATAGACACAGTTATTCAACAAGACCTGTGGTCTCCACCCAGCACCACGCTGATTCTTCCATTCTTCTTGACTTCTGCCACCTTGCCAGCCAGCTGTTCATTCGCTTTTCCCACAGACCTTGGATTCTTCACCATTTGAAAGGGACTGTCATTAGGGATGTCAGCAAAGGACAGGTCCCCATAATCCTTCACATCACACTCTAAAATTAAAAGTTTTTAGT